>NC_137840.1:11305000-11837500 GCF_948465745.1 Chenopodium album
TGTGCCGCCTGAGTGTGGCGAATGTTTCTCGGAGATCAGCAAGATGATCCGCCTGTTGTTTGGATTTGACTATCATGTCATCAATGTACGCCTCTACATTCCGTCCGATTTGATTAATGAAAACCGTATTAATCATTCGTTGGAAAGTAGCAGGCGCATTCTTCAAACCAAACGACATCACCGTATAACAGAACAACCCCTGATCAGTGACGAATGCCGTCTTTTCTTGATCTTTTTTCCACAGGGGAATATGATGGAAACCTGAATAGGCGTCCATAAAACTCATCAAGGCATGTCCTGCTGTTGAGTCGACCAGACTGTCGATCTTAGGCAGTGGATAACTATCCTTTGGGCATGCCTTGTTGAGGTCTGTGTAGTCAACACACATCCGCCAAGTTCCATTCGGCTTTTTTACTAACACAACGTTAGCTACCCACTCAGGGAAATTGCACGACCGAATGAACTTGGCATCCAACAGCTTTTTTACTTCGGCAGCTGCCGCCTGACTTCTTTCTTCGCCGTGGTTTCTTTTCTTTTGCCGGATGGGCTTCTTTTTAGGATCCACGGCGAGTTTGTGGACGGCAAGATCCGGGCTGATGCCTGGCATCTCCTCCACTTCAAAGGCAAAGATGTCTTTGAATACTCTGAGTAGCTGGTGAAGGCTTTCACCCAGCTTTGCAAATGCAACCGTCCCCACCTTAACCGTCCGTTCCGGACGGTTGTCGTCCAAAGGGATATCGATGTATTCACCAACAGGCTGGGGACGGAGATCATCCGACCGTTCCCCGGTCAGTGATTGCTATTGTTTTTCTTTTTTGACCACCACTAGCTGATCAGTCTTTCTTTTCTTTCCGGCTGGTGGGGCCGACTGTTCTTCCTCGACATCGTCGAGGTCGATTGTTTGCTTGCCCTGACCTGATGCTACGGCCGCGGGCTTGACGTCCGAGAGGTAACACTCTCGAGCCGTCTTTTGGTCCCCATTAAGGGAACCGACTGTTCCATCATCCTTCTCATACTTAAGTAGCATGAGTGCAGGGCAGGGATGATGACGGCCTTACACTCATTAAGATTGGGACGGCCAAAGATGAGGTTGTAAGCTGTGAGCTCTTCAACCACTAGGAAACGGATGGTCATGTGCCGACCGTCTCCCCTGCTTGCCAGGCGGACAGGTAAGTCAATGCGTCCGATTGGGTGCACAAGTCCTCCCTCAAACCCAACAAGGGTGTGGGAGACCTCCATCATGCTATCCGGTTTGTACTTGAGATTGGATAAGCATTTGAGACTGATGAGGTCAGAGGAGCTTCCTGTGTCAATCAGAATTCGACCAACCAGCTGGTTGGCGACCTTGCATTCAATGACAACAGGGTCATCATGCGGCCGACGGACTTTGCCTCTGTCCTGCTCGGTGATGACAACTTTAGGGAAGGCGGATGTGCCTGCCACATCCCCTTCTTCAACAGAGTTGACCATCTTCCTCAGATGGTCCTTGGTGCCCCGAATGATCGGGCCACCACCGGCAAAGCCACCTGCTATGGTGTATACTGGTTCTTCATCAGTTTCTGCACTCACAGCAGGCTGGGGAGTCTTTTTCTTGGACTGCCCTTGATTTGCCTTTGAAGTCACTTTGGACTTCACATAGGACTTCAACTGTCCTTTGTCGGCCAGACGGTCGAGCTCCTGCTTGAGACTGAAGCAGTCGTTCGTGTCATGGCCAACATCCTCATGGAAATGGCAATGCTTGCTCTTGTTCCGATTTTCAGCGGAACCTTTCATAGGAGTCGGCTTTTCAAGAGTCAGCCGATCCTTAATTTCCAAGAGGATGGAGCAGCAGTCCTTGTGGAATTCGTACCTTGGGACGTACGGTTTCCACTCTTTTTTCTTCTTCTGGGCCGGTTGATCAGAGTTATCAATGGCCCAAACTTGTTTTTTTCTTTTTGCTCTCTTCTGGCTTAGGAGCCGGCTGAGCAGGCCGACTCTCTTTCTGCCGGTCGGATTTCTTATGGTTCGACTGCTTATTGGAGGAGCAGAGTTCGGTCGCCTGTATATAGGCTTCCGCCTCTCGCAAGGCTCCTTGCAGAGTAAAGATTTGTTTGCGGATGAGTTTGTACTTAAAAGTAGACCCGTCCTTCAGACCCTTAAAGAAGTCTGTGAAAGCGACCTCATCAGACAGCCCATGAATCTGGATTCGGACCAGATTGAACCGCCTGACATAGGAACGCAAGCCTTCTCTATCTCCCTGCTGTACATTGCCCAAGTCAAGACTTGTCTTTTTGGCAGGGATGTTCATAGAGAAGTTTGAAGCAAACAAGAACGCAAGCGTCTTGAAGCTATTTATGCAACCAGCTGGCAGATTTCCAAACCACTGCTGGGCTATGCCCTTCAGGGTGGCTGGAAATCAACGACACCATGCGGCATCATCCAACCCCTGTAGATACATGAGGTGGGTATATTCTAACAGGTGGTCTTTCGGGTTAGAGGTCCCGTCATAGGCTCCAACCAGAACGTTTTTAACTTTAGCCGGCTGTACGGCCTCAGTTATTTCCCTAGAGAAATCAGAGGGTTGATCTCCTAGGTGTTGCAGCCTAAGCTGCCAGTCCATCGGCTGATAGCCGTATGTCGCCTGTCCTCCAAAGAGGGCAGGTTGCATGTAAGGTAAAACCGGCGACTGGTACAATGGTTGTGCCATGTACTGGGCCGACTGGATCATATGAGGACCAGAATGAACCCGTGGGATGCTTGCTGGAGTCTCATGTACAGACTGGGAACACCTCACAGAGGTATTCCGAAAGCTATCATGATAAGTCGACGTTGAAGCCGACTCTGATAGCTGGGTCCTCTTCTGCTCTATGTATTGTCGAGCGTCAGAGAATGTTTTCTTGCTACCATCCCGCTGTATGTCCCGGATGGCTTTTCTTGTGCCCGTTTCTGGGAAACGGAGCCGAGTAAGGTCAAATTGGGGCCGGGCCTTCTCCGTAGGGGCAGGATGAGGAGTCGGCTGACGGTCCCTGACCGACTTCTGTTTGCCAGCTTGGGCTGGCTTCTTGGCCGACTGCTCCTTTCTAGGAGTAGGCGACTTCTTTGAGGCGAGTTGTTTGATTTCACCCCTGAGGCTGCTCAGGAGTGTCATTAGTTCATCTCGAGTGACGGGAGTTGATCCTGCCGCATGGGAAGGATCACCCGGCTGCCCCGAGGGCTTCTTTGGCTGACCAACAGTTTTGCTTGGCCCTGTCTGGTCATGGTGACGCTCCTGCCTCTCCTTACTGCGGATGCATTTAGAGATGAGGGATCTATTTGGATCCATATAGGTTTCGACGTCAGCGTCGTCACCTGAGTCATGGTCCGTTTGGACCACTATGTCTTCCGGAGGCCGATTGGCCTCTGGGTTCGGTATAGGTACTTGTGAAGCCATTTCAGAGGTACTCTCCCCACAGACGGCGCCAAATGTTTCGGGGGTTTTTGTCCCTTGGGAGAGTTACAACACTGGACTGGATTCAGCAAAGGACGCTTGTACCTGCAAAGCAAACGGACCGCCGGATGGTCGGTGGTCCGCCTCCGAAGATTAAGTTAGGAAGCGTTCGGTAATAAAACGTGCGGAAGTAAAGTTATCTGCTCGGATTCCAAGCTCAGGTAAAGTGCTGTCTGTTCTTTGAAAATGACAACTTTGTAGTAAGTAACGTATTGTCTCGTATTGCGTGTGTTCTCTCTTGTCATAAATGTAAGAATGTCCCTATTTATAGGGTCCTTTTGGAAAGTGTGCCCTCCCTAGGATCTGGTGACCTAGGAATTAGGTCACGCCGCAAAACGGCGCCTCAGGATTTGGGCCCTTGAAGGCCGCCATTCCAGGGGCAATGCCTGAGTGACACGTGTCACTGAGCCCAAAAGGCCTTTGGGCATCTTTTTGGGTGACACGCGGCGCCGTCTGTGTGGTCCATGTCGGATCATCAGTCTGCTTATTAGGACAGGAGAATGTCCGCCCTCCACGTGTCATCATCTCATAGGTCCAAATGGCGCCTTTATTGAGGACACGTGGCGCTTTCTGATTGGGCCACCTGGCCGGGTAAAATACCCAAATCAGTTGTGATTGGTGGTGGCTATTGACAAGTTGAAAGCAAGCGATGGTAAAGGTAAAAAACCTAATGATATTCTAATTAGCTTATCTGAAAATTTGATTTTTGCTTCAAATTCTCGCATATAACATATAAATTGAAAACTAATAAGGTCGTCATTTAAGGTTAAACTAGTGAGTAGCCTGGGCGTGGTCACGTGATACTACATATGTAGTTGTGCAAGTGTTAATTTGTAAGAACATTTAATAGTGTGTATGTAGTATGTATATTCCACACTTTTATAGTATAACTAGCCTTCTGTCCCATGCAATGCACGGATTGTTTATAGGTATTTAATATAATTTTTGATTTTATAATATGTTTTTTATTGGAAAATGAATAGTTTATAAAAGATAAAAAGGGGTGAAAATTGAATGTAATTGTTATTGATATTAAGTTGGGGGAAAGTGAACCAAACATTCATTCATGTATTGAATTAAAGCTAGTGTTTTTTTTTTTTTTAAATACGAGAAAGGTTAAATGAGATGACATTTGACATTGGTGAAAAATATAATTTACATGTGGCATGATGAGGATGATGGGTTGTGTTTTTAAATATTAAGTATAGATATAGATATTATTTAGTGTGCAACATTAAAGCTTAATTGACTATTTGCCTAGATAGTTAAACACTAACATTTCTTCAAAGAAATTATGGGTTTGAATCTTCTCATCCATATATTTTTTTCCAATATAGTTGAGGCAACATTAAGTATTGTTGGTAGTGCGGATGATGTGGCATAGGAGTTGACTGAGTGACGTGGCGTAGTTAGGGATGTCAATGGGGAGGGGCGGATGTTGGCCTTCCCATTCCCACCTAACATTTTCATCTCCATCCCCATCCCCATCCCCGTGGCGAGTCCAAAAATTATCTCCATTACAAGTCTAAAACCATCCCCGCTCCACCCCCCACTTGGATATCCACCCCCACCCAAGACCCACCTAATCTCCGCCTTTCAAATACACAATTGAACATAATTAATACAGATTACAATAATAAAAAAAAAACATTCTTAATATTACACACGCTTTGTTTATAATACAAGTGTAGTACAAAGTATTATAACTAATATTTTATTTCACATAATTATTTTATAAAATAGTACAAACGTACATAATTTTGTTTTTAAGGATTTATAGATGTGGGTATGAGGTGGGGATGGGGCGGGTACGAAGTGGGGCCGGTTAGGTACGAAGTGGGGCGAGGCGGGGTTGGGGCGAGTAGAACTTAAAATCCAACCCCACCTCATCACCCATGGCGGGTATGGTTTTTATCCCCATCCCCGCCCCACTACCCGCGAAACCAAGACCTATCCCCGACCCCACCGGGGTGGGGATGGGGCAGGTCTCCTACTTGACCCGTCCACTAGGGATCTACGTGGTGTAGAGACGTTTTTAGAAATGTCTTTTAATATATTAGTATAGATTTTTGTTCAACATTCCAATTTTTTTCAAGAAACATTTTAGCTCAGTGTTATATATTATTATTATTATTATCTTTTTTTAAGAGGCACAATAACTAATGTGGTAAAAGTAATTTTGATATTGTTTTAAGTCTTTTCTGATCCCATTATGTCAAAACATGAAAACATGCATCGCGAATATAAGAGCTTGTTTGGCATCATTTTCGGTTTTAGTTTTTTTTTTTTTTTTTAAAACTAAAAACCAAAAACAGGAAACAAGAAAAAGGTGTTTCTACTTTTCTGTTGTCAGTTTTCAAAATTATCATGATTTTAATAAGTATAAATAATCTTTGATTCATTATGTGGCATATATAATATACTTTTACAAAATAAAAAACAAAAAACAAAAAACCACAGCAATATCAAACAAACCCTAGTCTAATGTTAGATATGTGAGTTTGTTTGCCTACTTAATTATTTTTAAAAAATTTCAAAATTAAATATAATTGTAGACACCCATTTGTGTCCCCCCAAAAACCGAACCCAGTGATGAATACCTTTCATGTCATTTGTTATCGAACAAAGCAAAAGTGTGAAAAGTCTAGTGATGAGGATGTTTTTATTAAAATATCTCTTCTTTCTGTTTTTGAAAATATTTTTTTCCTACCCTATTTATGAAAAATGTGCGTTCCAGTTTATATTGGTCCATGATATGGGTCCAATAATAGTGTATATGGATGGGGCTTGAAAAAACCTTTCCAACGATATATTATAAGCCCAATTCCGATGAATAATGAGGAAGTTATGGCCAAAATACTAGCCGGTTCCGGTTTGGTTCTTACATACGGCCCAATGATATAGAGGAGGGCCTATTTTTAATTATCATTCCTAAAGCTATTAGGATTTATTATAGTCTTCTAGAATACTCTAGAAGGTTCTCTTAAATCCTAATAGAGTTAGGATTGATAATTGTGTTTCAAAGAGTTTGAAATTGAATAAAACTACTCCTTTTGAAAATCCTTGTTTTGTACGAAATGGAATATATTAAAATATTATTTTATTGCCTCATAATATTTATCTAAATCTTATATTTTTGGATAGATATTGAAATTATCTTTCCAATGATATATTATAATATTAAATCCGAGCTATAACGAAAAAGATATGAAAGAGATACGAAACTCTATCTAAAACTGACACCCTTCCACTATTTCGGCCATATATTTTTATTTACAAAATTTTTTAATCTGATTCTAATTGGGTTGGAAAGTAGACTTGAAGAGCTTTCCAACGACATATTATATTTCTTATTTGAACTTCTGTTTCAAAAGATATGATAAAAACAAAATCCGCAAAAACTGTTTTGTAGCGCCAAACGACAGGTTGGCGACAAACCCTATCGCTTGGCGACAAAATCATCGCCTGGCGACAAGCCCTGTCGTTGGCGACAGAGGCGTGTTTTATTCCTTTTCAAACTCTAATTCGTTTCTATCGATTCCGGACTATTTTCTTATAAATAGGGTCTTGGACCTCCGTTTTTCAATAACAAAATTCTCATCAACTCTCAACCAGAATTCTCTAATTCTTCTCTCTCTCTAAGCTAAAGCTTATTCTTTCTCTCCTTTCTAGCCAAGCCTTTTACAAACACAATTTCTCATACATTAGCACTAGACATACCTAGCCACGTTTGAAGTTGCCTTCGCCCTTGACGTGAAAGATTTGATATTTCTGAGGGTTTGATCCCAAATCTCTATTTCAATTATTTAATTTAATTGTTTTGATTTATATTTTCCTTGAAATTACTAACGTGTGTATTTTGTTATTAGAAAGAGATACGAGGCATCCAATTAAGTAAGTACTTTAATTGTTTAATTGATCTTATGATATAAAAATCATGTTTAGGCTGTTATTTTGATTCCTATTATCATGTTAGGATGCTTTTCCTAGTATCATGTTTAGGGTAAATAATTAAGTTTCTGATATCAATTATGATTTCTGTGGTGCTTCCTATTTCTTTCTTAATATCATGTTAGTGTCATGTTAGGGCTAAAGCTTTGGTCTTTATTGTTTAGTGACATGCTAGGGTTTGTTATTAATCTTGTTAGTATCATGCCTAAGATCTTACTATTATTATGCTTTATTTTTAACATGATTATTTTAATTATGATTGCTATTTTTATAATTGTTATAATTATTGTCATGATTTATGATTATAATTATCGTTATGATTATTATTATGTTGCTTGATTGCTATTGTTATTGCTTGATCACACCTTTTATGCATGTTTAAAGGGAATTTGTACTTGTAATCACGTTTAACAAGATAATTAATAATCTTGTTTAGGGTTAATATGATTATAATTTAAGTTATCGCCAATAATAGCTTTATTTGTGCAATAATATATATTCAACCAACATAGATTAAACAGGTTTGGGGTTAACATATTGATTGCATGTTAGTCAGAAAGCGCACATGAATACGAAAAAAATAAAGTAGATACCTGTTATTAGGGCAGGTACTTTCTCTTTTAGATTGGATTTGTACCTTCATCCTCGAACTTCCAGTCTTGGTTCCAGACCTATTGGAGTTAACGATCTTCTAGATCGTTAAGGGGTGTAACCTCCACCCTGTGAACGGTTTACAAGTTCCTAAAACTTGTTGGCGACTCTTTTGCTCTAGTTTCCTTCCCTTTGAGCGCCACAATGCTGAAGTGTATGATCACAGTGGGGGTCAAGTTTGGGGTAATGCTTGAAATATCCCCTACAATAATAAAGCTATTTAATTGCATAATGTAGACACCCAAATGTGTCTCCCTAAAACCAAACCCAGTGATGAATACCTTTCATTTCATTTGATTATAAAATGAGGCGAAAATGTGAAAAGTCTAGTGATGAGGATGTTTTTATTAAAATATCTCTTCAATCTGTTTTTGAAAATATTTCTTTTCTTACCCTATTTATGAAAAACGTGTATTTTAGTTTAGTTTAATCCATAATAAGGATCCAATAATAGTGTATTTGGATAGGGCTCGAAAAGAGCTTTCCAACGATAGATTATAAGCCCGATTCCGATGAATATTGAGGAATTATGACCAAAATACTAAACTGGGCCTGGTTTGGTACTTACATACAACCCAATGATCTAGAGGAGGGCCTATTATTAATTATCATTCCTAAAGCTATTAGGATTGATTATAGTCTTCTAGAATACTCTAGAAGGTTCTCTTAAATCCTAATGGAGTTAGGATTGATAATTATGTTTCAAAGAGTTTGAAATTGAATAAAATTACTCCTTTTGAGAATCCTTGTTCTGTACGAAATGGAATATATTCAGATATTATTTCCGTTCCTAATAATCTTTATCCAAGTCTTATATGGTTGGATAGATCTTGAAATGATATTTCCAATGATATATTATAATATTAAATCCAAGCTATAACGAAAAAGATATGAATGGAATATGAAACTCTATCCAAAACTGACATCCTTCACTTATTTTGGCCATAACTTTTTATCTACAAAAGATTTTAATCAAGCAATTATTATAATTATTATTATGATTATGTTGCTTGATAGTTGCTATTGTTATTGCTTGATCACGCCTTTTATGCATGTTTAAAGGGAATTGGTACTTGTAATCACACTTAATAAGATAATTAATAATCTTGTTTAGGGTTAATTTGATTATAATTCAAGTGATTGCCAATAATAGATTTATTTGTGCATTAATATTCAACCAAGATAGATAAACAGGTTTAGGGTAAACCTATTGATTGCATGTTAGTCAGAAAGCGCACATGAATACGAGAAGAATAAAGTAGAGGCCTATTATTAGGGCAGGTTCTTTCTCTTTTCGATTGGATTTGTACCTTCATTCCCGAACTACTTCCAGTCTTGGTTCTAGACCTATTGGAGTTGACGATCTCTTAGATCGTTAAGGGGTGTAACCTTCACCCTGTGAACGGTTTAAAAGTTCCTAAAACTTGTTGGTGTAAGGAAGGTGATCCCATCGTAAGGGGTACTCTCCTTAAATGCCCTTTAAGCCAAGAGGGCTAGGTTGCACAAGTTCACAAGTTATTTCGCCAGAGTTTTAGGTTAATTTCTGTCTCTTTAAGCCTCGGTTTAAGCTCGTTTTTGTAGGGAATGATTAGGTTTAGGGTTTCGAGCATTCTGCCGCAGCAGTCGCGCGCAACAGATAGAGTTGTGCGCGGCATCCCAGCGCAAGTTATAGAGTTGTGCTGCTATGTGCAGCGCAACTAATTGTCTTAGGCGCGACTTTATGGTAAGATTCGATTTTATATTTTCCGAATAATTCTGAATCTTTTGCAGCGCAACTCTGAAAGTTGCGCTGGGTGTAGTTGCGCGCGGCAGCCCAACATGACTCTGTGAGATGCGCACGGCTTTTCCAGCGGCAACACTAAGATTTAACCTAGGCGCTCCTAAATTCGTCATTATTTGGGTTTAAGCTCGGACTTAAGCCTAATTATGATCGGGTTTAGTTAATTGGACCTTTGTTTTGGCTTTTTCTTTAATTCAGGCTAGTCTTTTGTGTTTTGTCGATTAACCAGTTATCCATAAGTATTCTTCACTTCGATCCAACAGGAAGATGGCTTTATTTATCGTCATTGCACTTCCTGTCGGGACAGGAGGCCAAAAGTAGATGTCTACAGTTAGCCCCCACTTTGAACGAGTCTAGAATAGGCAATGATCAAAGTAGTCAAGGAAATAAATTCGAGACTCATTCTGCGAAGTTCTTTAAGGATAGAGAATCTTTTAGTAATGTTTAAGGGTGTCGAAACAATCCTTTGTTTGCTAAGTGTTTGAAACAAGTAGCTATTAAGGCTAGAAAAAGTCTTTCCTAGTCTTAACGCGCTAAAGAATCTAGATTGATCCTTTGCAATTTGTAGAACGCTTTTACAAGTAATAGTGTTCTGGGTGATGTCAGGTCATGAGAAGAGATCGGTTTTAAAAGGATAAAAGGGGAGGATTTCCTCTCAATCGTGTCATCGTTGGTCTAAAGTCACTCGATATGTCATTGAAACTTTAGCCTGACTTTAACAAAGAAAAAATGAAAAAAGGGGTTTTCGGTGTTAGAGCCGAAATGGTCTGGTATTCGAGCCAGGTCCGGTATTCGAGACGAAAGTCCACAAGATAGAAATATATGTCTCAGGACTGGAGGCATATATCCAAATTCAGTGAGATGAAAGAAAGTCAGCAACTCTCTCATCAGTTTTGTCCACAAGATGAGTACACGTGTCTTAGGACTAGGGGCACATGACTATATGGGCGCGACATCGCCTCGTCGCTTCTTTATACAGGGGGCGTATTCGACACCCTAACTATCCGGTAAGTTAGTAAGCGCACTAACTACCTGTAGGGAATATTTTCAAGCCTTTAAAATCCCACTAGCTTGAACCCCACTGTGATCATACACTAAAGTACGGTGGCGTCCAAAAGGGAAGAAGATAGAGCAAAAGAGTCGCCAACAAGTTTTAGGAACTTGTAAACCGTTCACGAAGTGAAGGTTACACCCCTTAACGATCCAAGAGATCGTCAACTCCATAAGGTCATGAACCAAATAAGGGTTTGGGGATGAAGGTACAAATCCAACCTAAAAGAGATTGAAACTGCCCTAATAATAGGCCTCTAGTTTATTCTGATCGTATTCATGTGCGCTTTCTGATTAACATGCAATCAATAGGTTAACCCTAAACCTGTTTAATCTATGTTGGTTGAATATTAATGCACAAATAAACTATTATTGGCGATCACTTGAATTATAATCAAATTAACCCTAAACAAGATTATTAATATCTTATTAAGCGTGATTACAAGTACAAATTCCCTTTAAACATGCATAAAAAGGCGTGATCAAGCAATAAAAAAAATAGATGTCAAGCAACATAATAATAAATAATCAATCATTAGAATAAACATGAATAATAATATTCATAATCATCATAAATTATAACAATTATAATCATAATCATGTTCATGTTAACATTAAAGCATAATAAACATAGCAAGATCCTAGGCATGATACTAACAAGATTAATAACAAACCCTAGCATGTCACTAAGCAATAAAAATCAAATCTTTAACCCTAACATGATACTAACAATCATAAATATTAGGAAGAACATAGGAAGCATCGTAACAATCATATTAACATTAAAAATACCCTAGACATGATACTAGGAATATCATAACAATAATTTAAACATGATGTCTACATCATAAATCAATAAAAACCATTAAAGTACTTACTTTGATGCCTCGTACCTCTTTCTAATAACAAAATACACACGTTAGTAACTTCAAGGAAAATAATAATCAAAAAAATTAAATTAAATAATTGAAATAGAGATTTGGGACCAACCCCTCAGAAATTAAAACCTTTCACGTCTAGGGCGAAGGCAACTTCGAATATGGATAGGTGTTTCTAGATCTTGCGAATGCGGAATTTTGTATGTAAAGCAAAGAAAGAAAGAATTGTATGTTTAAGAGAGATGAATGATTTAGAGAATGCTAAAGAATTAATGATTGTTAATGAAAACTTGCGAATGAGGAGAATTGGTAAAAATTGGTGAGAATAAGTTCATCGAAACGGAGTTTTAAATACGATATTTATAGAGAAAATCAGCCAAAAAAGATAAATTAACAAAACAGAGTCTGACGCTCAGAAAACAGGGCTGGCGCCAACCCTGGCTAGCTGGCGCCAGGCACCAACACTAGCGCTAGGCGCCAATGGCTAGTGCCAGGCGCCAGGCCTGGTTCCAAGCGCCAAGGCCTGGGGTTAGGCACCAAGCCTGATTCCAACGCGTTTTTGAAAATCCGATCAGTTTACCGTATTGGAGGATAAAATAATATAATTTCCTCGAAAATGCTATTTGATTTTGATAAAAACTCTGAAAAGTCAACAAAAGTCAATTTATCAATGCTAATTGAATTAGGAATGAAAAGAACCTTCTAGAAGATTCTAGAAGACCAAAACCATTCCTAATTGCATTAGGAATGATAAATCATATTAGGCCCTCCCCTAGATCATTGGGCCGTACATAAAGCTCAAACCGGGCCCAGTTTAGTAAATTGGCCATAACTTCCTCAATATTCATCGGAATTGGGCTTATAATATATCGTTGGAAAGGTCTTTGCAAGCCCCATCCAACTACACTACTATTGGACCCATATCATGGAACAACAAAACTGGATTGGCTGTTTTCTTAAAATAAGTTTTCAAAAACAGAGAGAAGAGAAAAGAAATAAAAACTATCCGCAACACTAGACCTTTCCACACTTTCGTTTCATTCGATTATGATTCGACGTGAAAGGTACTCATCACTGGGTTTGGTTTTGGGGAGACACAAATGGGTGTCTACAGAAGCCCCCACTTTGACTGAGTTTGGAGAAATGCAAGTTTCGAAAACAAAAGTCAAAGTATCGATAGGGACGGAGAATGATTCAGAACGTTCTGCGATCCTAAATCAATCTTGTAACGCCGATACCTGCAAAACTAGCATTAGTTAAACAGATAAAAGAGTTAAGAAATGCGTATCTTGCACCGTCGAGCACACGTCTCTGAAAGTAACCAATTGTCTTGATGACCTCTACAAGCTAGAGAGTGCCATCCCGCTTGAAAACTGCTACGCCTGTAACTGCTTCCAATTAGAAGATTTCTTCGCCTGAAACGATCCTCCCCGCAATGATAGTACTCCACGTCCAAGGGAATACCATCGAAGATTATTTCTCTTGAAACAATCCCCATCCGCACTAATAATATTCCACATCCTAGGGAATACCATCGAAGATCATTTCTCTTGAAACAATCTCCAGTTGTTCGTGACAACCCTTCGCAAGCTAGGGAATGCTGTCGAAGATATCTTCTCTTGAAGTCACCTTCGTTTGATGCGATAATTTTCCAAAGGAAATTACCGAAGATCCACGCCAGTCGATCTTTAAAAGTTCGCCTGAACTTTGCTTCCGCTATGCCTGTACGTCGGCGCTTTGCTACTTGTGAACCAGTATATCGGTGCTTTTGCTGTGATGACAATCCTCTTTTCTTTGGGAATAGTTGCCAACACAACTCTTGTGTATGACAATCCGATTTAGGGAAAGTTTTCAATGCTTCGTAACAATATTTCATAAGAACTTTGCTACGATCGACAATCCACATCTTGGAATATAACTCTTGAAAGCAATCCACCTTGGAAATTCGCCAACGCTATGCGACAATCCTTTTGGGAAAATATTGCCACTATTGACAATCCGCGTCCTGGAACATTTGCAAAAAAGAGTCGATCGACAATCCACTTCGGGAAAATTTGCCATTTGCTGAAGACAATCCACGTTGAGGAACTTTGCCGAAATTTAGGATGAATATAAACCTACAACAATCCTTTGGGAAACTTTGCCATAGGGAACTGGGTGTATGACAATCCAATCTCGGAAAAATTGCCAGCGATCTATGAATGTATGACAATCCGAACTTGGAAAAACTTGCCAAACAAATAAGGAGCACGACAATCCACGCTTGGAAACTTTGCCAGAGATGACAATCCAATCTTGGAAAAATTGTCGTGAAGAAGATGCACGACAATCCATTTTTGGAAACATTGTCAGTTGGGGATGACAATCCAATTTTTGGAAAACTTTGTCGTTTAATAAGAATGCGTGACAATCCATATCTGGAAACATTGTCGTTTAAGCGCTTGCTTTTGAACTGATGCTTTGGTGCTTGTAATAAGCCAATACTTAGGCGCTTAAGCTAAGTGAGACGATCTTTCGTCAGGTTGATCACTTATACTGTAATCAAATCGACTACTCAATCATGTCAAATTGCTTATAGGGGCTAACTGGCGTACCAAGGAACCCAAAATTGCTGTATGAAATCGAAATCACCTTTCGGAGAGGCTTCAAGCTCTGTCGATGCTGAAATATCTCTGGCGTCAAGAATTGACTCTGTCGCCGAACGATGTGATAGGGTCTTCCCTGTTCTGCTGCACCTGTATTTATTTTTTACTATAGAACTTTGCCAATCTTTTTAATTATCTTAGGGTTGACCTAAGGTCTAGCATTGCTTGACTCATCAATTTGACACGACTCAAAGTATAAACTTGACTCGCTGTGATTGACTCGAGGTTGACTCGACTCGAAGTGAAATGACACGTGTGACTCGTGACCCGTGTGTGCAAAGTGTTGACTCAATGTGATTCAAAAAACGCAAAAAGCAAAAATTTTCCGTCATTTTTGTGGAGGGTACCGACTTTCTCCCGAAAAAGAAAGACGCGAAAAAGAATCGAAGTTTGAAAATGCATGTTGAATGAGCTTAGTCAGATGTTGTTTGATACTGTCTCTCAAGGTGCAAGGATTAATCCATCCTAGGCTATCTCAATGGTTGGCTCAATGATGAAAGCATTTGGGTAACTTAGGCACAGAGGCTAAGCACTTCATACTTCGTGATGCAATGAAAATTATGATTGATGAGTGATGTTGATATGACAAGGCATGCTTCAGCGTTAAGATTTCATGACAAAGGGTTCCTAAGGGAAGTATTTGGTCATGTATCTGTGATGTGTGTGATAGTGACACTAAAGCTAATCCACAAGGGCTAAGTGTGTGGAAAAATATATTGAAAAGAGTCAAATGGTGGTGACTCTTGGCTAGGTAAGCTAATGATGTAGGGATCAAGCCCCCAAGTCTAGCTCTAAGTGAATAGGGATAGCATTGGAGATCCCTTGATATGATCATGGTGTAAGTGTGTGAATGTGAATATGAATGCATGTTTATTACGGCCGCACCTCAATGTGAGGTTGCCTACGTATCTGTTAGGAATCAGGCCGAACGTAGCTCTAGCCGAACCTCGCACAAGTGTGTATACCTCAAAAAGGTCTTTTTAAGGGTTGTAACGTGGTTAGGATAAAGGTTTGAAGAAGAAGGGGATAAAGGCTCAAGACCCTAGATAAGCCCCTAAGGTGTGCAACCTCGCTTTTGAATCTTTATATATTTATGCTTGAGTTTCTACTCTTTTTTAGTTCTCTTTTCTTTAGCATTTATTTTATTTTAATAAGTGTGGACAATCCCGATCATGCGGTCTATCAATGACTTGGCATTCATGTTTCTCAGGCACGGTACCGAGCACTTGATAAGAGACGCAATCTGAGACGTGTTCTTATCGAAGATATTTTCATATCAAAGACATTGGACCACTTGCCCTTTTGTACACTTGTTTTCATTTATTTTTGCTTGCTCATTTTTTGCTAATTTGGTATTTTGAATCACTTAAGATTTTTAGAATTGCATAAGTTACACACCATCCCATCCCAAGGTTAGGTAGATGTAGGTTGAAAAAAAAAAGAAAGGTCTATCGTTAGACGAGGCTCATAGTGGTTTATGAAGAAAGGATTGTATAATTGAAGGGTGAAATGTGATATGATGTGGCTACAAAGGGGTGCCTCAAATCATTGGTATACCTTGTGCTTAGTTCGACATGGATTTTTTTTATTTTTTTATTTTTTTTTGTAATGCAATGCAATGTGATGATCATATATAAGGAAATAAATGCTCATTTTTATTAAAAGAAAATAAAGAATCTACAAAATTAATCTAAGGGAAAAGAAAGGTGCCTATGCTAGACTTATTGGGGAAGGAAAAAATGAAAAAGAAATAGAAAAAGAGGTCATGAAATCTTGTCGTTGAAGCTCGCCTTTGTCTTGTGTTGTTTGCTCCGACATCATCCAGTCTTCTCGCTAGCTAGAGGCAATGGGATCTTATTTGCCTCTATGAGATCTTGAATGAGGTTTTGAAACCTGTAGAATTCATCAGTAGTATGACCGCGTCCTCGATGGTACTTATAATAGGAGTTTGGATTCCATCTCGAAGATCAATTTTCTGGTGTTGGATCCTCGGTAGGGCCAATAGGTTTGATTAATCCTCGATCGTAGAGACGATCGAAAGCAGCATCGTAGGTCATTCCAATGGGTGTAAACTCTCGCCTGGGTTTCCTTTTAGATCCTTGATTGTCCATGGCTAAGACATCATTATGGTCAAAGGTACTAACATTATTACTAGAGTGGGCGTTTTCGGAAGAAGAAGGATTGTCGCTCTTCTTTCTTTTCCAGCCACCGTGGTTACTATTGTTAGTAGCTTTTTGCTTGACGAGGTCATCTTCGATTTCAATACCTATGTCATAGACGGCCTTGAAAGTATTCAAGTTATGTTGATTTTTTAAGTGCTTTGAATACTTTTCTTGGAGATTCTTGACAAACATTCTCACAGACTTCTTTTCGGTGGGGACCTCAATCATCTTGGCGGAAGTTTCCCTCCATTTGTTAAAGAAAGAAGTAAAGCCTTCATTCTCTTTTTGTCTTAGCATCTCAAGTTGTCTATGGTCGGTTTCAACTTGGATATTGCACTTGTACCTATCAACGAAAGCATTTACTATCGATTCCCAGGTAGAGGTTTTCTCCTTGTCAAGGGAGAAGTACCATTGTTGGCAAACGGTTTCAAGAGATAGTGAGAACAGAGAAGGGAAGACCTTCTTATCGATACCCTTAATGTTCATTATAGTTTCAAAAGCTCTTAGATGAAAGTAAGGATTATCCGTTGCCTTGAATTTTGGGATGTCGTTGGCGTTGAACTTCTGCGGAAGAAGATCTTTGTCCACCGAGACCCCTTGTGATGTAAGCTCTTGAAACTTGTAATCGCTAGACAACTTGCTTAGGCTCTCTTGCATGAGGTCCATCTGTTGTTGTTTCACGGGATCATCGATCCTAAGTGCGAGAAGCTTCAACGTCTCAGTCACAGTAGCCAGTTGGTTCTTAAGATCATCGACTTCTTCTTGAGTTGCCATTATCTTTTTAGCCTTCCTCTTTTGACGAATCGGTTTATCAAAAAGTGAGACTTGAATAAAGAGGTTGTCCTTGATTAATCACCCTTCTTTCCTCGACCAAGTATTGTGGAAAAGGAATTTGGGGATATTTATTGTTCATTATTTGACTCAAACTTTATTCAACATGCAATGGATGGAGGAAGTGAAGAAAGATTGGAATAGAATGTGAAGAAGATTTAGATGGAGGGACATGAAGAATTAGGAGTAGAATGTACCCCCAACTCAAATGACGGAAAGACCGACTCATGCATGAGCCTAAGACATAGTCAAGGTGACATGTGCTCAAAGTGTGTGCTAAGACTAGTGAGGGTATGTGACATGTTAAGACTCGTGTCATGACCATGTGGCTAGACTATGTGACCAAGACTCGATTAATGACTCAACAAGGTGTCATTAACAGCGAAAATTAACCGAATTAATTAGCAAACTGGTTAATTAGACACTAGGTGATGACTCGACCAATAATCCGAACTGTCGGCCAAGCGACAGGACTGGCGTCACGCCATGGAGCTTGGCGCCAGACGACAGAGCTGTCGCCAGGCGCTACACTTAATAGTGTGGCGCTACAGGTCAGACCTTGGCGCCAATATTGGAGCTTCGGTCTGGGACTGTTTTCGGTGTTATTAGTCAACTGGGGTATGCCTAAAGTCGTACTAGGTCAATTCCGATTAAAATATTAGACTTTATTGACTCAAATTAATTGATTAATTAATTAATTATGCCAAGTTCTTTAAGTCATTAATTGATTTAGTCTCAACACAAGTCAACAAACGATTAAGAGAAACATAGAATATATATGCACAACCAATAATGCACAATTAGTCAAGTAGGCATAATATGATGCAATGCGTTTGCAACCTAACCATGGCTCTACTTCTCTAAAGTTCGGGATATGGTTTAGTCAAAGAGGGTCCATGGTTAATTGTCCAGATGCACCGCGCGGAAGCCTAACCGTGAAGGGTTGGCGCGAGTGGATGGGACACCGCGAGTTTTAGAAAAAACTCGCTTCCATGGTTTGGTGAATTCAACATCTCGGATGTACCCTTTGTTGCACGGAGCGTTCAATCAGGTAGATGGAGCATGAATTCCCAGAGGGTTATGTCCATATGTAGAACACATATGGGTTTCAGAAAAGTGAGAAAAAAATTCAATCAGGAAGTAGGATCGAGCAAACAATACAAAAAACTGGTCGAAATTAGAACGCATATTTCTGGTTCGGTATTGGGGGAAATTGGTGGCAGCAATTAGAGACTGGCGCCAGTTTTTAACTGTAGCGCCTGGCGCCAATACTGGCGTCTGGCGCTACGACTAAAATGCTGGCGCCAAGCTCTGGCCCCTGACGCTACTTCCCACATGCCTCAGCAGCTTTCTGTGCTCGATAATATTTTCCAGTTTCGCGCAGTGTTATTTAAGTCCTAGTTGTGAAAGATATTTCTCAAATTTCTTACGTGTAAAATCCTATGTTTTTAACTCATTACGGGTGGTCTTTCTAATGAGATCTTTTTTATGCATATGACAATAATGTTAATAAAAAATACGCACATGAAATACTTAGAACGTTTCGAGTCTCATCCACTCATTCTAAATCATTGCCGAAACAAATTCAGGAATTAAAATAGAAATCCTCCCCAGTGGAGTCGCCAAATACTGTAGGGAATAATTTCAAGCCTTTAAAATCCCACTAGCTTGAACCCCACTGTGATCATACACTAAAGTACGGTGGCGTCCAAAAGGGTAGAAGATAGAGCAAAAGAGTCGCCAACAAGTTTTAGGAACTTGTAAACCGTTCACGAGGTGAAGGTTACACCCCTTAACGATCCAAGAGATCGTCAACTCCATAAGGTCATGAACCAAATAAGGGTTTGGGGATGAAGGTACAAATCCAACCTAAAAGAGATTGAACCTGCCCTAATAATAGGCCTCTACTTTATTCTGATCGTATTCATGTGCGCTTTCTGATTAACATGCAATCAATAGGTTAACCCTAAACCTGTTTAATCTATGTTGATTGAATATTAATGCACAAATAAACTATTATTGGCGATCACTTGAATTATAATCAAATTAAACCTAAATAAGATTATTAATATCTTATTAAGCGTGATTACAAGTACAAATTCCCTTTAAACATGCATAAAAAGGCGTGGTCAAGCAATAAAAAAATAGATGTCAAGCAACATAATAATAAATAATCAATCATTTGAATAAACATGAATAATAATATTCATAATCATCATAAATTATAACAATTATAATCATAATCATGTTCATGTTAACATTAAAGCATAATGAACATAGCAAGATCCTAGGCATGATACTAACAAGATTAATAACAAACCCTAGCATGTCACTAAGCAATAAAAATCAAATCTTTAACCCTAACATGATACTAACAATCATAAATATTAGGAAGAACATAGGAAGCATCGTAACAATCATATTAACATTAAAAATACCCTAGACATGATACTAGGAATATCATAACAATAATTTAAACATGATGTCTACATCATAAATCAATAAAAACCATTAAAGTACTTACTTTGATGCCTCGTACCTCTTTCTAATAACAAAATACACACGTTAGTAACTTCAAGGAAAATAATAATCAAAACAATTAAATTAAATAATTGAAATAGAGATTTGGGACCAAACCCTCAGAAATTAAAACCTTTCACGTCTAGGGCGAAGGCAACTTCGAATATGGCTAGGTGTTTCTAGATCTTGCGAATGCGGAATTTTGTATGTAAAGCAAAGAAAGAAAGAATTGTATGTTTAAGAGAGATGAATGATTTAGAGAATGCTAAAGAATTAATGATTGTTGATGAAAACTTGCGAATGAGGAGAATTGGTGAAAATTGGTGAGAATAAGTTCATCAAAACGGAGTTTTAAATACGATATTTATAGAGAATTTCAGCCAAAAAAGATAAATTAACAAAACAGAGTCTGACGCTCAGAAAACAGGGCTGGCGCCAGGCACCAACACTAGCGCCAGGCGCCAGGCCTAGTTCCAGGCGCCAATGCCTGGGGTTAGGCGCCAAGCTTGATTCCAACGCGTTTTCGAAAATCCGATCAGTTTACCGTACTGGAGGATAAAATAATATAATTTCCTCGAAAATGCTATTTGATTTTGATTAAAACTCTGAAAAGTCAACAAAAGTCAATTTATCAATGCTAATTGAATTAGGAATGAAAAGAACCTTCTAGAAGATTCTAGAAGACCAAAACCATTCCTAATTGCATTAGGAATGATAAATCATATTAGGCCCTCCCCTAGATCATTGGGCCGTACATAAAGCTCAAACCGGGCCCAGTTTAGTAAATTGGCCATAACTTCCTCAATATTCATCGGAATTGGGCTTATAATATATCGTTGGAAAGGTCTTTGCAAGCCCCATCCAACTACACTACTATTGGACCCATATCATGGACCAACCAAACTGGATTGGCTGTTTTCTTAAAATAAGTTTTCAAAAACAGAGAGAAGAGAAAAGAAATAAAAACTATCCGCAACACGAGACCTTTCCACACTTTCGTTTCATTTGATTATGATTCGACGGGAAAGGTACTCATCACTGGGTTTGGTTTTGGGGAGACACGAATGGGTGTCTACACTACCGTATCCATTCAAGAAGTGCCTGTTCCTGAAGGTTCGGCGCGCCTGTCGACTCGTTGAGCTAACGCCTACAGTAATTCTCTACCTTTTAGTCCCAAGAGGTAGATCTCGCAAAGCTTGAGCTGAGTGAAATTTTACGCAACACCTACGCCGTACGATACGCCATTTGCAGTTTTACGCTGCATGAAAACGCCTTCCTTTTTGCTTCGGACGTGAAAAAAGAAGAAAACACGGACATTTGTAACGTCAGTAAAGTAAAATGACAAACCTGTCTATGGGTGCTTTTACGTAAAGCACCACCACAGAACTTCTTAAGGCACTCTTACGAAAAACGTTCAAAACGTATGCTTGGGGAAGGCACAAAGCACGGTGTGCATGCAATATGATGCAAAAAAACTAACAAAAAAGAAAATAAACTACAATATGCAAAGCAATTAAAAAGATTTTGATAATTTGCGCACCATTACATCTAATAACGAGCAAAAACTGTTCAAAAAATGATCAAACAGATCAAAATCAAAATCTCGGTCTTTTAGTGACCAGTATCCGTGCGCAACTCAGAAGGGCGTGCTGGCAGGCGCGCGCATCTTCTGAGTTGCGCTGGTATGTCACGTGCAACATCTTAAGTTGCGCGCGACATTTAAGTCAGTAAAGTGAAAGATCGCAGACGCGATTTTCACTTCACCCTTTCTCCTTCCTTCGCCATTTTTGACTCTTTCTCTCTCTAGGAAGCTCAATTTTTCGTGATTTTTGAAGCTAAAGGAAGCAAATTTTTTCCTCAATTCATATTTTCCATAATCCAATGTAAGTTTTTTTGCTAAAATTTGTTTTTTTTCGGCTGAATTCGAACGATTTTCGAATCATTAAACCCCAAATTTCAAATTTAGGGGTTTTTTATTCGGTTTATTTTTCTTGAAATTGTTTGCTCCATGTTGTTATTCTATGTTTAAGGAGTGTTTTGCAACAAATTTCGTGAAAAATGGTTAAGTATTAAACCTTGTATGAGCATTTCTTTGTTCAAGTTCGTTCTTTGCAATTCTACTCGAATTTGGCTTGATTTTCTGTTATTTTGTTTGCCCATTTTGGTTATAATTGTTAATTATGCAACAATTGTAGTATTGGAACTAGCTTTGCTTCCATAATTATTATTTTTGAAAATTTTGAATCCGAAAAAATTGGCGCAAAGTGTATACTTAGCATATTTTTGCCATATTCGAACTCCAAAATTGTTTAGTAGACGATAATTATGTATATATTACTGATATTCGTCTAGAATTAGTTGATTCTTTGAGATTTTGGAATGTAATCCCTTGAATACTTAGTTGAAAATGGTATAGGATGGCTTTTGTGGGTGTTAAAAGCCCCCATTTACTGAGTTTAACTTCAGGTATCGTAGCCTCCAAGTATGGGTGGCATTTGATTTTCGTGTTTTGCCCTATCGGTAGCCGTTATGCTGCCAAAATGGGTCTAGAATACGTATATTAGTTTAGTTTAGGAAATAAAATAAACTAATTAAAGAAATTTTATCCGTCATAGCATGGAATCGCCTCCGTTTGTCGATGCTGAGGAGGTTCTCGTTGGTCCGGACGAGGCAGTTCTCCCTCGGAAGAGGCTGATCCGTCCTCGAGAGGAGGTTCGAGAGTGACGCGTCGCGGCCGATCGACGTCGCCAGGAGGATGTGGTTTGGGAGGCTCCTCCCAACTAGGACCCTAGGGTCCTTAAGTGGGACCCAGACCACCATGTTTCGATCAGAGAGTGGCGCGACATCGTGAGTTTTCCGCGCTTTCGTTTCTTTCTATTTTCTTTTGTTTCTTCTCCTTTTTAAACCATAACCGTTTTTTTTATTTTTATTCTTTTATTTAGAGTGAGCCTAGTATACGTTTGTACGGCTCTGGTAATCTGCGAGCCCGTTTCGAGAGTTTGCCTGAGGTGGCAAAGGAGATTGTAGCACTTTGTGGGATTGACTCCCAGCTAGCGGCTCTTCGGGATTTGTCGAGCCAGTCTGCATCGTCAGCTTTCCTCCGTGGATTGCTGGAGTTTTGGTGGGATTCCACCAACAATTTCCACTTTCCATGGGGAGAGATGACGGTTACCCCTTTCGATTTCTCTATGATTACGGGTTTTCCTTTCGGAGGCGAGCCTATAGTTATAGAGCTCGTTAAGGGGTCAGACGAGAGATTGCGCGACCTTGTGAGGGACCATCTTGCGTCGACCCTTCACATGTACGCGCAATCTTGTCCGCACTCGGTTCTTGCCGACGAGTTGTCGGCTGACGAGCTTGACCGACAGTGTAAACTTGAGCAGCTGGCTCAGATATACATTACCCACGTTCTCTCTGTTACCATCTTGAGTGATCGAGGAGAGCATTTCGCCATTGGGTTACTTATTTGCCTCAGCGATTTGGGGCAAGTAGGTGACCTGAGTTGGGTGGAGGTGTCGTATGCCGGTATGCTTACGGCTGTGGGCAAGGCGACCCGGGTCATGGATTCCGCGGCAGCTACTGAGGTGCCTTGGATCTCGCTTACATGGCATGGTCGTATCCTTGAGGTACGTGTTTTAAGCTTTTTTTCGGTTATTACTTTAGTTTTTTCCTAAAGGCTTATCTTTTCTCGATTTCAGGCTTGGGGATACTCGTACCTGCCTTTCTTAGCCCCCAGGGTGCTTGGGGATACTCCTTTTCCTATCGGCCATCGATTGGTCGCGATTAAGAGGAGACGAGCTACTTTTGCCGACGACTTTCGCCAGAGGATTCTTTCGGTGACTCGTGCGTCGCTGAGTATTCCAACTACATGTTCTATTTTCATTTTTTGATTTTATTCATTTTCTAACGATTTTTCATGTGATCTCCGTCCTTGGAGTTTGATCGTCGGAGTCCCTGAGGATATCCGGTCTGGCATGGTTCGTTGCCGTTTCCGGGCCCTCTATACGGGACTCTCGGTGTTCCGGAGGACCGACACTTGGTTTTTGGGCGAGAGTGTTCTCTTGCAGCTTTCGTCCGAGGAGCCTTTGGTTCCTACGGATCCCCCGATCCGGATGTTGTGTCCGAACCTGCTGTCTACCGAGGATCGACCTCAGGCGATCCTTGGTAATCCAGCGGAGCAGCTGGTACTGCCGGATGGTTCTTATCCGGATTTTATAGCACCCTGGCTGACTCTTTTTCTGGCTTTTGTTCCGGTTAGTACTCTAACTCTCTTTTTTCCGTGTTTCTATTTATTTTTCAGAACTTTGACCCCTTTTATCGTTTTTTGTCACATGTATTTTAGCGGGTCGAGCTAGGTGGTTTGGTGCCTTATACAGCGGAGATCACGTATACCGATGCTGTCGGATCGGTAATTCGTGAGACCCTTCCAGCAGCCGAGGATGACGAGAGGATACCGTTCGTACCTGAGACGGTTGAGTCGGTATGTCTTTTATGTATATGTACTTAAATATTTCTATTTATTTTTTTGTTTCATATACATTTGTTTACTAACTGTCCTTGTATTCTTGGAACAGGTTTCGCGGGAGACCGTGAACGGCATGGTGAAGACTTTACGCGCTTTCCGAGCTGCTTATCAGAGAGCCCTCGTGACTTTATCATGTCGTGATCATCGGATGATCGCGGTGAGTTTTATTATTATATTTTTTTTTGCAACGAAGTTATTACATTTTATGTATTAATATTCGTTTTGGATTTTGCAGGATGTGCAGCAACCGTCTAGTAGTCGCCGAGCACCCTGATTCCTCTTGTACACATTTATTATATTTTTTAGGAAATCGATGTATATTTATTTATTTATTTATTTTGTATATATGACACCTTTGTATATATATGTCATTATTATTATTTTTTGTTTCCATGTGTACATTAATGCGAAAAATTTTCGAGGGAGGGAAAATGTTCTCGACTTACCCCCTTCGAAAAAATAAACAAACTCAAAAAAAGAAGGCGAAAAGAAGGAAAAAGAAAATTAGAAAATAAAAAAGAAAATAAAGAATTAGGAAAATAATAATAAAGAAAATAAAAAGAAAAAGAAAGTAGGAAAATAATGAGGAAAAAAAAGAAAATAAAAAGAAAATAAGAAAATAATAAAAGAAAATAAAAAGAAAATAAGAAAGTAGGCAAGTAAAAAGGACACAAAGTGTTAGAAGGCAAGCGTATGATTCATCTTAAGATCTCGTGAAGATTCCGTAATTATATGAGCCAAAATACGGAAATAAACCCAACTTACATGCTGCGTCAGGGGAGACGCTCGCAACTGCGTAAGTTGCGCGCGGCTGTTGTGTGCATATAAATTAGTTGCGCGCGGATGTCGCCCGCAACTCATGAGTTCCGCGCGCCACTGACAGGGTAAAGTCGTATCCCCAAATCAAAAGTAATTCCTAAATCCTCTAACTAATGTAGATAGAGAAGTAGGGTCGAATCCACAGAGAAACGAGTCTTTCTATTCCTAATTAATTAATATAATCTAGATTATAAAGTAACCAAAATATAATAATCGAAGGAAACTAAACTACTAAGAGTAAAAGTGGGAAAGAATAAAAGTAGGAGGAAAAACAATGAATAAAAGGCCTAGGGCATAGGTTCACCAATAAATAATATTCCAGGGTAAAACATAATAATCAATCATCAATGCATACATTAATCAGATCGAAGGAAACTAAACTACTAAGAGTAAAAGTGGGAAAGAATAAAAGTAGGAGGAAAAACAATGAATAAAAGGCCTAGGGCATAGGTTCACCAATAAATAATATTCCAGGGTAAAACATAATAATCAATCATCAATGCATACATTAATCAGATCATAAAGGGCTTTCGCTACGTATTACAATCACACAATTAATTTACCGGTATTAAATCTCATCTCTCGAATCTCGACTTAACCATTTATAAATTAACCTGCCTATTGAAACTAGACCTAAACATCAATTCTCATCTGTCGAATCTCGAATCAATATTGTTAAACTCATGCATAAAAGATCTGCGCAAATCTAGTCACAGAGCATTAAATCAATCAATAGGAAATTAATTTAGCATTGATAATCAACAACAATAAATTACCCCTTCATATTATTTATGGATCCCCACAAACCCTATAAATAAAACTACTCACACATAATAAAAACTAAACTAATCAAGGCAATAAAACAAGACATGATCAAAAGAATAAAATAACAGGCTTGCAGATGGGATAATGTGATCTGGGAGAGAGCTGCTCAGCCAAAAGAGCAATTCATTGCCTGGCTGGCCATTCAGCAGAGATTGAAGACCAGGGATCGGCTGCATAATCAGTGGGAGATCTCTGATAAGAAGTGTTTACTTTGTGATGCCTGTGATGAGAATCATAGTCATTTATTTTTTGACTGTTTTTACAGTAGCAGAGTTTGGCAGGATGTTAGAGATTGGATGGGTTTTGGTCCTGAGATCCTCAAGCTTAATTCTCTGGTTCGAGTTTGCAGAAGGATTAAAAATAGATTCTAGAGAACTATGGTGCAGGCCTGCATTTTAGCTGTTATATACCAGATCTGGAGAGTCAGAAATGTAGCTTTCTGGGAAAAGAAAGTTATGAACATACCAAACATTGCTGGATGTATAAAATTTGATGTAAAGCATAGATTACTAGCTATAGGTGGTAAGAAGCTAAGTGTAAATAATAGAGAATGGCTAGAGAGCCTAAGTGTATAGGCTGTTTTCTTGTTTGTGACCTTTGGGGTCTTGTATAGCTTTTGGTAGCCTGTTTTTCAGGCTTTAGCTTGTACTGTTGTACAGTTTTTGGTTGAGCAATAGAACTACTTACTTACCAAAAAAAAAAAAAAAAAAAAAAGAAAATAAAATAAATAACTAAGATTAAGAGAAGAGAAATCGTTACCAAATAAATTTGGAATTAAGAATAGATTTAAGAACAAAGTATAAGAGAGAGAAAACTAATCTAAAAGCTAAGTAGAGAGAGAAAATCTAAGAAAGAATTAAGAAAGAGTAAAAAAAAGGTACTAAACTCGTTTTACGGAAAAGCATTTATACTCCGTAAGAATCCTAAACTAAAACAAACTTAAACGTCGAATAATTAACTCCTAACAATAACACGCGCCCGATCGGCGAGGCACCGCCCGATCGGGCGCGCCTTTTTTCATCAGGTACATTTCTCGTACCTGGCCGGGCGCGACTTCGGGCGCCAGCCTTTGCTTCCCTCTCCCGTCCGGGCGCCAGCCTCTTTGGCCGGGCGGCTCTCTCGGGCCACTACTTGGACTACGATTGGGCTCCAATTCTTTGGGCCAATCCGGATTTCCTCTTCGGGTCCTGAATACTCGGTCCAAATGCCCCGGTATCACATATACCGAGCCCTTAATCACCGGTTCGATGGCTCTAACGGGCCCTGGGCTATAAAAACTGGTCGTGCTTTTCCAATGCTCGTAATTGCTCCATAATATCTCGGAAAAATGCTCCAAAAGTGCAAATCCCTGCAAAAGTCAACCAAATCTACGAAAACACTAGAAAACACCAATTAGTAATAAAAGTGGCTTTAAAGAGCCAAAAACACTACTAATTATGACCAAGGGACGGGGGTAAAATACTATATAAAACAGACACATCAAACTCCCCCAAGCCAAACCTTTGCTTGTCCCTAAGCAAAAATCTCATCAATGAATAAATAAATATGCTTCACCCCAAAAAGTAAAAATCAAGCACAAACAATTCAGGGTAAATCAAATAAACATGCTTCAAAATCAACTAATCAAATCCATCCAATTACCCTTCTTCCCTAACAATTGTCAAATAGAGCAAACCACAAGAGCATATAGAATTCAAGACTAGTGCTCACACACTCAACTCTCATTTATGTGGCGAGTAAAAGATGTACTCAATCGCTCTCCAACCAACCCCTTTATGTGAACAATGCCCTCCCAACTCACACTCTCGTGTGTATAAAAAGATGTACGCTCAACCTACTAGTCGACTCAAAATATGTCAAATCATAACTTGCATTGGTAAACAACACTTTCACATTCATACAACCCTATGCACAAAGGTCGGAAGGTCTTTAAAGCTTGTAATGTAAGGCTAGGGTAAAGGGTAGGAATCATTTGGGAAAAAGTGAGAGAAAAGCTATGCTTAAGGGAGCAAATCCTAGTAAAACCCATGATCAAAATAAATAATGATCAACATCTCCTACATAACCAACTCTAACAAAAATCCACCAAATATACTCCAATCATAATAAACAATCCCAACACTTACAATTTCACTCATAAGATATAATAATGAAGAAGTGGAGTGAATAAACAAACTTTATTTCCAAACTTGAATTTTTCATTGAAGCTCAATTTTTTTTCTTTGATTAACCTCCAACTAGAACACTTGAACATTGAACACTTTTTTTTCTATTTTTTTTTCTTTTCTATTGAAGTTCACTCATTTTTTTTTAACTTTTTTTTTCTTGAACTTCTCTTTTTTTTTCCATAACATAATGCTTTATTTTTTTTCTCAAGAAAATATAACTTTCAAACTCATCAAAAAATAAACATGATAAAAAACAAAACAACTTCTCAAATCCCACCCAAATTGTGCAAATAATAAGCACACTACAAACTCCCTCACCTCACTCACTAATAGCTCCCCCAAGCCAAGCTTGGGACTAGTAACCAATGGGGAAAAATAGGCTTGTAATGTGGCTAATAAACAACAAAAAGTCAAGGAAACAACATGGGTAGCTAGAAGGGAACAAATGTATCTACAATCATCTGGAGGTTTCCTAAAAGAATGAACTCCTTCGTCCTCCTCAATGTGCATAATAATGAATCATATAAACATTACTTATAAAATACTCAAATTCATTGACATACCAGGAACTATCACACATTCCTAACCAAATCAACTAGTCAAGCACTATATTCACAAATAGTTGGAAAAATTGACGCATATTAAGGTCTCAAGGCAATCAAACATCTAATCATGATCAACTAATCCACAATATTTGTCATAATATACCCAAAAATCAAAACAAATTTTCTCAAGTATGGGGCACAGGGAAGCATGATTTATAATTCATTGGAACGTATTTTTGGATTTTTTTTTATTTTTTATTTTCAATTTTTATTTTTATATTTTTCATATATAAGAAAGCAATAAAACTAACCTAGAAAGAAATAAATCTAAACTAAGAAAACACACAAAAAATAAAAGAAAAGAGAAAAAGAAAGATACCAAATCCAAAATCTCCCCCAAGCCAAAATCAGACAATGTCCTCATTGGCTCGGGAACTAGCCCAGCATAGCTAGTCCTGTTCATCCTCATCCATGGAGTCGAACCCTACACCTCCACTGCCACCTGCACCACCTGCACTAGAAGAGCTACCACCAAAATAATCAGCATGAAAACTCCCCCCCCGTCAGTCCCCCGAAAGGAATGTCTTGGGCGTACCCATGGAAGGCAGAATAGTCAGTATAAATGCCATGGGCAGTAGGATCCCTATCGTATCCCTGGGGTGGAGGCTGAAACCAGTCAGGGTAAATAGCATCATTGGGAATGTTGCCCCGACGAGTATAATCATCGTACATAGGGTAGAGAGCTCTACCCTGGTTCCTCTCCAGGTACCCTAACCTCTGGTCAATGGAGCCTACCATCCTCCTAAGGTCAGTGTGGGAATGCTCGATACGGCCTAAATCCCGACCTATACTCTGAAGGTCCCAAACCGGGTCAGAGTCAACATTATGGGGGACAGAGTGAGACATGCGAGGCGGAGAAAACGCCACCTCGGGCTGAGGATGGGGTGGTGGAACTGGTGGTGGTACTGGTGGTGCTTGCCCCCTAGAGTTGGTAACTAAAAGGTCATACGTGTAGGATGGTTGCCCGGGGGGAAAAGCGGTCAAGTCAGGACTAGGTAGGGAAAAGATGGGCAAAGGCTGCTCGGTCGCAGTCCTAATACACCAGTGGGGTGTCTGCTCACTGTCCAGTCGTACCCACCCCAACTCCTCAAAATACCTAGTAGTCATATAGGTATCCGGTCCACAGTTGGTCAGTTGGTGGGGTCCACCCTCAACAAAACCGGCCTTTTTCATTGCTATTCTAGTGATAAGGCCTCCTTTACGAATGGGGGTGCGAGACTGGGTACTGGCTGTGGCATGTCTGCTCAGATGGTGAATGATGTACATACCTATGTTTAGTTTCCCAAACCCATACACATAGTGTCCTATAACAGCTAGTTCGTTAGTTTGGGCGTTATGGGGCTCATTCCTACCCAGAAACACAAACCCGCAAATCTTTGCCAGATTTTTGGAATAGGGTGATGGATAGGTTTTGTACTAGCATGTTGGGGGTCGGGAGTAGGAAAACCAGTCAAACCATGATAAATGTCACCCATTTTGTAATCAGCATGCCATTGAAATGGTAATTCAGAATTCAATTCAAACAATTTACAAAATTCCACAAATGTTAAACTAATATTCCTATTGTTCAACCTAAAAATTAAATTCGGTCCATTTCTACTATTTACAACTTTCAAAGAAGACAAGAATTCACAAGTTAATTCACGGTATGTAGGATAATTTATATCAACGAATTTTCTCATGCCTATGTCAGTTAAAAATCGTTTAACAAAATCAAACAAACCATACAATTCTAAAGTGGGGCGGTGTAACCACCGTGAAGGAATTACCTCGCGCCCGACTAGGTGTTCTAGCCGCTCCTTTTGCTCCTGGCTAGCAATACAAATTGTTGGCCAGTAGGGGCGTTGTAAATCCGGGTCGTACTCCTTCCTCGAGCTAGAACTCCTACCGAAAATAGATCGAGCCCTCTTTGAAGCCATGGTAAAAATGGGTATGAAAATTAATTTGAATGGAATTCGAAAATTTATATATAGAATTGTAGAGGATGAAGAAAAATATTTGGATTTGGGTGAGAAATGGAGAAGAAAACTTAGAGAGAAGGTAGAGGTTTTAAGGTTTTAGAGAGAGAAAGTTATGGAGGGAAGAGAATTACAATGAGAAAAGAAGGAAGAAAGAAGAAGAAAAAGAAAGTCGGGCGTGTCGCGCCCGATCGGGCGGGTGTTCGCCCGGTCGGGCGATCTGGAATGATTTGTATGCTATGTTCTCGCGCCCGTTCGGGTGGCACTCGCCCGATCGGGCGATCTAAATACCTGATTTCATCTACTCTCACGCCCGGTTGGGCGCCCTTTGCCCGATCGGGCGATTTGATGCTTATATTTTCGTCTCTTCGCGCGCCTGGTCAGGCGAGATTCGCCCAATCGTGCGATCGAAGATGTCCGTATACGACGAGTTTCGCGCCCGGTCTGGCGGCAGTCGCCTGGTCGGGCGAAAAAACTCGATTTTTTTTAATCCAGCTCCCGCGCCCGATCGGGCGAGCTTCCCCCGGTCGGGCCCGAGGCTAATTTGACGAAATCTTTACTTTATTCTTTTCTTCAATTATTGGCTAACTCTTTTCCTTCAAACCTGTACAAAAACTCCTAAAACCCATTAAATTCTTTCATCTCTCCTCTCATAAGAAAAAGAAAGAAAAACTAGTCTAAAAAGCATTAAAATTCGGGTTGCCTCCCGCAAAGCGCTGGTTTATCTAGGTCCCGCACGACCTTCTTACCAAGTACAAGAACTAGGACCCTTGGCCTAACGCTTGGTCGGGAGGTTTCTCACCCGGTCGAGAGGTGTTTTGGCTACGACGCGGCTTCCTGACATACCCTGTGGGACGCCAATTCACCTTATCTGGTGGATCCTCCTTGACTTGGATTGGGGGATCTTCAATGCTACGCACTAAAGATCCCTCTTTGATCGAGGGTTGCTTCAAATTGTCATTACATTTAGCACTTGCAACTTGATCTGGCGGAACACTCACCGTAGGCTCAATTTTCACAACTTGCTTGATTGATTCCACCTTTTCGTTCTCAAAACCAAGACCGACAGTGTAAAGGGATCTTTCTATTGCATCAACTTCCTTCTGCCATTTGTCTATCTCATCTGAAAGGGATGCAACACAAGATACCGCCTCCAAGGGATCTTTTTCAAGAGCTTGGGGCTTGTTAGAATAATTATGAACCACATTAACACTAAAGCACTTCTCCTCTGTCATGGGGCTTTTAGGGGTATTATTAAGATTAAAAATAATTTTATCGTCCCCTACTGATAGTGTTAATTTACCACTTCTCACATCTATAATTGCTCCTGCAGTGTTAAGAAATGGTCTACCAAAAATAATCGGGGTTTGCATATCCTCAGCCATATCAAGAACATTAAAATCAAGAGGTATATAAAATTTACCTACTCTAATGGGAACATCCTCTAAAACACCTAAGGGGTATTTGAAAGAACGATCGGCCATTTGTAGAGTAATATTAGTAGCTTTTAATTTACCCATATTCAACTTGGAACACACAGATAATGGCATAACACTAACGCTAGCACCCAAATCACACAATGCATTATCAATCATTAGATTGCCAATATGACAAGGGATAGAAAAGCTACCCGGATATTTTAATTTAGGTGGAGATTTATTTTGAAGTACGACACTACACTCTGCAGTGAAAGCCACTGTCTCTACCTCACTAATAGACCTTTTTCTTATCAATATTTCTTTCATAAATTTTGCATATGCAGGAATCTGTGTGATTAATTCAGTGAAGGGAATTGTTACCTTCAAATTTTTTACCATCTCCAAGAACTTACCAGACTGCTTATCCAAATTTTTTTTCAGTTGACGATTGGGGAATGGAAGTTTGATAACTGGCTTTGGAGCATTGTTGCTCTTATCTGGAGTGGCCACCTTCTCTGGAGTCGTACCCTGCAATGTAGAATTAGATATATTAGTACTATGATTTAGCCCTGCAGGGCTATTAGCTACATTGTCTGGTTTAACGGAATCAAGATTAGCATTATTTATTAAAACAGGTTCATCAACTCTGGGCATAGGGGGCCCTTCATAGTTTGAACCACTCCTTTGAGTAATTTCATAGGCTTGATCCGTAGGCCTGGTCGGCTATGCTGGCAGAGCTCCCTGTTGACGGGCTTGTACAATAGCGGAAAGTTGTGCAATTTGATTATCTACAATTTTATTGTGTGCTAAGATTGAATCAATTTGGGCATCCCTACTCTCCATGTGCTTCTGCATATTAACCAGCATCGCTCTAATTTCTACCAAAGCAGGGTCGGAAGATGAGGAGGGTTGTTGTGGTTGGTTCTTCTAGCTAGCATTGGGGTGGTAATATTTCTGCTGTTGTTGTTGTGGCGCCTGTGGTTCTTGTGGTGGTGGATTATGAACATTAGTACTCCGGTAGGAAAGGTACGGATGATTTCGGTACCCAGGATTGTAGGTGTTGGAGTATGGGTTATTCTGCCTATAAGCTTGAAAGGCATTAACTTGCTCCACGAAACTCTTGCAATCTTGTTCCCAATGACCTAAAATTCCACAATTTTCACAGAAAGCCTCATTAGCATTATTAGTAATTGTAGAAACATTAGCTACATGAGTAGTGCTAAGATTATCTAATTTTTGGCAGATAGAGGTTAATTGAGCTTGCAAAAAGGATAAAGAGTCAACACTATGCTTCCCCTTGTTAGCAAAGCCTCTAGGATTCCCATATTGGGATTTATGTATCGCCATATCTTCAATAACCTGACCTGCATCATCAACATCAAGATTCATAAACCTCCCACTAGCTGTAGAATCTAAAATTATTCTAGATGAATTTTCAATTCCATTGTAAAAGGCTTGGATAAACTGCCATTGTGCGAAATTATGTGGGGACATTCTCTTTGTAGGTCCTTTAACCTCTCCCAAGCCTCATATAAAGTTTCATCGGCTTCTTGGCAAAGTTCTGAATTGCACTCCGTAGTACGACTGTTCTCTCTGCAGGATAGTACTTGTTATAAAAATTCAAAACAAGAGTTTCCCAGTCAGTTATACCAAGTTTAGTTCTATTTAAACCATTAAACAATAATTTGGCTTTTCTAGTTAAAGAGAAAGGAAAGAGAATCTCCCTGATTTGGCCTTGTGTGACCCCGACTTGCCTGATGGTATTACAATACTGACAATAGTCTGCAATGTGAAGATTTGGGTCTTCACCCTTAGCTTCACTAAATTGCTTCCTCTCTATCATCGTTATAAATTGGGGTTTAATCTCAAATTGTATCCCATCAAGAGCCGGAGTGGGAGTGAGATGTGGAAAATCTGTAAGGTTTGGTTGTGAGTAATCACTAAGCTTCTTTGGAGTCGTCATCTCTGATTCTGGATCTGATGATACCTCTGAATTGCAAGAACCAGTTGGAGGATCTCGGTGATTATTATTATCACCAGAATCCGCCAGAATTTGCTTGTAAAGATTCTTCTGTCTATGGAAGGATCGTTCGATCTCAGGATTGAATGGGATGTAACCTAATCTGGAACACCTGGGCATAAACAAAAAAACTAAAAGCAAATATGAGACTTGCCTCAAAGAATTAACGTTCTCTGAGACAAAAAGAAATAACCTAGACTACAAAAATAATCAGAAACAAAAATAAAACCGTTTCCCCGGCAACGCGCCCAGTTTTGACAGGGTAAAGTCGTATCCCCAAATCAAAAGTAATTCCTAAATCCTCTAACTAATGTAGATAGGGAAGTAGGGTCGAATCCATAGAGAAATGGGTCTTTCTATTCCTAATTAATTAATATAATCTAGATTATAAAGTAACCAAAATATAATAATCGAAGGAAACTAAACTACTAAGAGTAAAAGTGGGAAAGAATAAAAGTAGGAGGAAAAACAATGAATAAAAGGCCTAGGGCATAGGTTCACCAATAAATAATATTCTAGGGTAAAACATAATAATCAATCATCAATGCATACATTAATCAGATCATAAAGGGCTTTCGCTACGTATTACAATCACACAATTAATTTACCGGTATTAAATCTCATCTCTCGAATCTCGACTTAACCATTTATAAATTAACCTGCCTATTGAAACTAGACCTAAACATCAATTCTCATCTGTCGAATCTCGAATCAATATTGTTAAACTCATGCATAAAAGATCTGCGCAAATCTAGTCACAGAGCATTAAATCAATCAATAGGAAATTAATTTAGCATTGATAATCAACAACAATAAATTACCCCTTCATATTATTTATGGATCCCCACAAACCCTATAAATAAAACTACTCACACATAATAAAAACTAAACTAATCAAGGCAATAAAACAAGACATGATCAAAAGAATAAAATAACAGGCTTGCAGATGGGATAATGTGATCTGGGAGAGAGCTGCTCAGCCAAAAGAGCAATTCATTGCCTGGCTGGCCATTCAGCAGAGATTGAAGACCAGGGATCGGCTGCATAATCAGTGGGAGATCTCTGATAAGAAGTGTTTACTTTGTGATGCCTGTGATGAGAATCATAGTCATTTATTTTTTGACTGTTTTTACAGTAGCAGAGTTTGGCAGGATGTTAGAGATTGGATGGGTTTTGGTCCTGAGATCCTCAAGCTTAATTCTCTGGTTCGAGTTTGCAGAAGGATTAAAAATAGATTCTAGAGAACTATGGTGCAGGCCTGCATTTTAGCTGTTATATACCAGATCTGGAGAGTCAGAAATGTAGCTTTCTGGGAAAAGAAAGTTATGAACATACCAAACATTGCTAGATGTATAAAATTTGATGTAAAGCATAGATTACTAGCTATAGGTGGTAAGAAGCTAAGTGTAAATAATAGAGAATGGCTAGAGAGCCTAAGTGTATAGGCTGTTTTCTTGTTTGTGACCTTTGGGGTCTTGTATAGCTTTTGGTAGCCTGTTTTTCAGGCTTTAGCTTGTACTGTTGTACAGTTTTTGGTTGAGCAATAGAACTACTTACTTACCAAAAAAAAAAAAAAAAAAAAAGAAAATAAATAACTAAGATTAAGAGAAGACAGATCGTTACCAAATAAATCTGGAATTAAGAATAGATTTAAGAACAAAGTATAAGAGAGATAAAACTAATCTAAAAGCTAAGTAGAGAGAGAAAATCTAAGAAAGAATTAAGAAAGAGTAAAAAAAAGGTACTAAACTCATTTTACGGAAAAACATTTATACTCCGTAAGAATCCTAAACTAAAACAAACTTAAACGTCGAATAATTAACTCCTAACAATAACACGCGCCCGATCGGGCGAGGCACCGCCTGATCGGGCGCACCTTTTTCCATCAGGTACATTTCTCGGGCTCGGCCGGGCGCGACTTCGGGCGCCAACCTTTGCTTCCCTCGCCCGGCCGGGCGGCTATCTCGGGCCACTATTTGGACTATGATTGGGCTCCAATTTTTCGGGCCAATCTGGATTTCCTCTTCGGGTCCTGAATACTCGATTCAAATGCCCCGCTATCACATATACCGAGCCCTTAAGCACCGGTTCAATGGCTCTAACCGGCCCTTGTCTATAAAAACTGGTCGTGCTTCTCCTATGCTTGTAATTGCTCCATAATATCTTGGGAAAATGCTCCAAAAGTGCAAATCCCTGCAAAAGTCAACCAAATCTACGAAAACACTAGAAAACACCAATTAGTAATAAAAGTGGCTCTAATGAGCCAAAAACACTACTAATTATGACCAACGGACGGGGGTAAAATACTATATAAAATAGACACATCAGCCACCTGTCAGTGAACTTTTCTTTAAGCCGAATTTGCCGAATATTTGCCCCTCTTGGGTCTATTTAAATGTGATTTTGTGTAGGCTTTTGATCATCTCGCATTCATTCGCTTAGTAATATAAGAAACTAAAAAGAATTAATATCTGTAAATAATTTCACGACAAGGAGAAACATGAATGGTAAAATGCTTAGTAACATATTGTATGCAATCATGTTCCATAGTGGACTAATAGTACCCTTGTCGTGAAATTATTTTTGAAAGCATTTTACCATTCATGTGAGGTCCACAAACACCTTTGTGAGTATTTTCCATAAGGCGTGTGGCTTTCGGTTGGCCTATACATAATAAACTTTGACCATTAGGTCCTTTTTTGCATAATTGACGATTTATTAGACCATATTGGGCCGCAAGTGTTCGTAAGGCTCGTTGGTCTTTTGATGAAGTATTTTCAGGATATATGCTATGAGTAATATATTGGAGGATATGATCATACCAAGAATCGTCTCTTTCAATGTCATTTATTTCCTCTATTGCGTTGCAATACGCTGGTTCTTCTCTTCTATCAACGCATAATGGCATCATATTTAAGTGATCTGGAATGTTGATCATTGAGGCTAATTTTGCTAGCGTATCGACAAATTGATTGTCATCCCTTGGGAGATATTTAAAATCAATATGTTCAAAATGCTCAATGAGTTGCTCTAGGTGTGCTTAGTATAATATCATTGTGGAGTTCTTTATTTTCCATTTTTTTAGTATATGATTTATAATCAAATTAGAGTCTCCATATACCTCTAATTTTTGCACACCTATGCTAGCCCCTACTTCTAATCCAATAATGCACGCTTCACATTTTGCGGCATTATTAGTAACCTCTAAGTCTAATTTAACAAAGATTGGAGTATGTGCTCCCTCTTGACTTATAAGTAACACTCCTACGCCACATCCTTTTTGATTGGATGCACCGTCGAAGTACAGTACCCATTTGTCATCTTGTGTCATGAGAATCTCTTCATCCGGAAGATGAGTAGTTTCTTCACGACTTGTTTGAATGAGATGTTGTGCCAGAAAGTCAGAAATTACCTTTCCTTTCATTGATTTTTCAGGAATATATTTTAGCTCAAATTCGGCCAACATCACCAACCACTTAGATATCCTTCCTTGTATGGGTGGTTGTTCAAACAAATTCTTTATCGGATTTTGTTGAGAAATCACATGAGTAGTGTGTGGTAACATATAATGTTGTAACTTTTTGGTTGCCCACACTAATGCTAGGCTTGTCTTTTCCAAGGTGCTATATTTTGTTTCGTATTGGATGAATTTTTAACTTACGTAATATATTGCACGTTCGACTTTTTCTACCTCTTGTGCTAACATGGCGCCTGTGGCTGTGTCTGTAACTGTAATGTATAGCCTAAGAGGTAGTTTGGGTACTGGTGATGCTAAAATTGGTGGACTTTTGAGATAATCTTTGATTTTTTCAAAGGCCTTTTGGCATTGATCGTCCCATTCATGTTTCTCCTCCTTTTTCAATTTTTTAAATATTGGTTCACAAGTCATAGTCAATTTGTTGATAAATCGACTAATGTATTGTAATTTGCCAAGGAATTCCCTAATTTCTTTTTCTGTTTGAGGGGGAGGCATGTCAACAATTGCCTTTATTTTAGAGGGATCGATCTCGATGCCACGTGTGCTTACTACGTATCCGAGTAACTTACCAGAAGTGACTCCGAAGGCGCATTTTTGTGGATTCAATCGCATTTTATATTCTTTTATGCGAGTGAAAAATTTGCGTAAAGCTTTTTTTATGTCCCATTCTATCTTTGGACTTTACGATCATATCATCCATATACACTTCTATTTCTGTATGCATCACATCATGCAAGAGAGTCGTAGCCGTTCTTTGGTACGTAGCTCCTGCATTTTTTTAACCAAATGGCATGATTGTGTAGCAATACGTACCCCAAGGGTTAATAAAGCATGTCTTTTCTTCATATTCTTTTGCCATTAAAATTTGGTTGTAACCTGCGTATCCATCCATAAAGGATAACATCGCATGTTCAGCCGTGTTATCTACCAATATATCAATATGTGGTAGAGGAAAATCGTCTTTAGGGCTAGCTTTATTAAGATCCCTAAAGTTGACATACAATCGAACTCGTCCATCCTTTTTAGGGACTGGAACGATGTTCGCTACCCATTCTGGGTAATTACATACGCGATTAAAACCGACATCCAACTGTTTTTGTACTTCTTCTTTTATTTTTAATGCGACATCAGGTTTTATTCGTCGAAGTTTTTGTTTTAGTTGTTTAGAAGTAGGGTTCAAGGGAATGATATGTTCCGCGATTTCCCTTTCTATTCCAGGCATGTCCTTGTATGACCAAGCAAACACGTCTTCGAATTCTTTGAGCGTCGTTATGAGGGTCGATCGCTCTTTCGGATTTAGAGTTAAGCCAATTTTGACTTCTCTCTTATTTTCGTTAGTTCGTATATTAACTATTTTAGTTTCTTCAACGATAGGGTTCTTTTGTTCTCGTTCATTCATTAGTTCAACCAATTTATTAATGTTATCATCTTCATTAGATTGATTGTTATAGCATTCGAAAGATTCAAGAGAAGGCATATACTCGGAAATAGAGCTCATATTATTAAAATCAAAAGAGAGTACATCAAGAGAAGAATCCTTTTTGGGATCTTCATCCTTAGAACTAGAAAATAAAGACTCAGTAATGGCCACAAGGCCTAAATTTTTAGCTTCTCTAGAGTCTATAATAAATTCATCGTCCAATTCTTCAAACATCTTCCCTTCGCCTGTGACGATTTCCAGTTTATCGCCTTTGTGATTGATCCATTTGAAAGATTTCCTCCATCCATGCTCAAAAGTTTCGTTTGAAGGGGTTGTTGGGAATAATTTCAAGCGTTAACCCCCTAGCTTGAACCACACTGTGATCATACACTAAAGTACGGTGGCGTCCAAAAGGGAAGAAGATAGAGCAAAAGAGTCGCCAACAAGTTTTAGGAACTTGTAAACCGTCCACAGGGTGAAGGTTACACACCTTAACGATCCAAGAGATCGCCAACTCCATAAGGTCTTGAACCAAATAAGGGTTCGGGGATGAAGGTACAAATCCAACCTAAAAGAGATTGAACCTGCCCTAATAATAGGCCTCTACTTTATTTTGATCGTATTCATGTGCGCTTTCTGACTAACATGCAATCAATAGGATTAAAAACCTGTTTAAATTTATATTGGTTGAGTATTAATTCACAAACAAAACTATTATTGGCGATCACTTGAAATTATAATCACATTAACCCTAAACAAGATTATTAAATATTTTATTAAGCGTGATTACAAGTACCAATTCCCTTTAAACATGCATAAAAAGGTATGATCAAGCAATAACAATAAATATCATCAAGCAACATAATAATAATCATAAAAATAATAATCATAACATTATAATCATAATAAAAATAAATTATAATTAAAATAATCATAATAATGATCAAAACAATAATCATCATAATAACAATTATAATAATCATAATCATAATAATCATGTTAAAGCATAGCAAGATCCTAGGCATGATACTAACAAGATTAATAACAAACCCTAGCATGTCACTAATTAATAAAAATCAAGACTTTAAACCTAACATGATACTAACAATCATAAATATTAGGAAGAACATAAAAGGCATTGTAACAATCATATTTAGCATTAAATCTACCTTAGACATGATACTAGGAATATCATAATAACAACCTAAACATGATTTCTACATCATATCAATAAAAACCATTAAATTAGTTACTTTGATGCCTCATACCTCTTTCTAATGAAAAAATACACACGTTAGTAACTTCAAAGAAAATATAAACAAACAATTAAATTAAATCAAATTGAAAGAGAGATTTGGGACCAAACCCTCAGAAATTAAACCTTTCACGTCTAGGGCGAAGGCAACTTCGAATATGGCTAGGAGTATCTAGATCTAATGAATGCGGAATTTTGTATGTTAAAAGCTAGTTTAGAAAAAGAGAGAGAGAAAGTAATTAAGGAAAAACTTGATGAGAATTGGTGTAAAAGAGAATCGGTGATTGTAGGTGAAAATTGATTTTAGATGATTATAATTGAAAACTGGTTAAAACTGATTATTAATGAAAACTGGTTTAAACTGGTTATTGATGAAAACTGGTTGTCGAAAACGGAGTTTTTAATACGTTATTTATAGAGAAAATCAGCCAAAAAGATAAAATATCAAAACAGAGTTTGGCGCACGCAAAACTGAACCAGCGCCAACGCTGGCTGTTGGCGCCAGGCGCCAACACTAGCGTCAGGCGCCAGGCGCTACAGCTGGCGTTTAGCGCTGATTCCGAAAATCACGCGTTTTCTTAAAATCAAATAAAAATTGCCGTACAGGAGGATAAAATCGTATTTTTCCTCAAAAAATGTTCTTTGATCTTAAATAAAACGCTAGCGCCAGGCGCTAATGTCTGGCGTTAGGCGCTAATCCCGTTTTTGACGCGTTTTCTAAAATCAGATAGAAATTGACTGTACAGGATGATAAAATCGTATTTTCCTCAAAACATTCTTTTATTCTGATTAAAACTCTAAAAAGTCAACAAAAGTCAATTTATCAATGCTTATTGAATTAGGAATGAAAAGAACCTTCTAGAAGAATCTAGAAGACTAAAACCATTCCTAATTGCATTAGGAATGATAAATCTATATTAGGCACTCCCCTAGATCATTGGGCCGCATATATGGCTCAAACCGGGCCCAATTTAGTAAATTGGGCATAACTTCCTCAATATTTATCGGAATTGGGCTTATAATATATCGTTGGAAAGCTCTTGTCAAGCCCTATCCAACTACACTACTATTGGACCCATATCATGGACCAAACAAACTGGATTGGCTGTTTTCTTAAAATAAGTTTTCAAAAACAGGGAGAAGAGAAAAGAAATTAAAACTATCCGCAACACTAGACTTTCCACATTTTCGCTTCATTCGATTATGATTCGACGTGAAAGGTACTCATCACTGGGTTTGGTTTTGGGGAGACACAAATGGGTGTCTACAGAAGCCCCCACTTTGGCTGAGTTTGGAGAAACGCGAGTTTCGAAAACGAAAGTCAAAGTATCGATAGGGACGGAGAATGATTCATAACATTCTGTGATCCTAAATCACTCTTGTAACGCGGATACCTGCAAAACTAGCGTTAGTTAAACAGATAAAAGAGTTAAGAAACGCGTATCGTGCACCGTCGAGCACACGTCTCTGAAAGTAACCGATTTGCTGCCGCATTGCCGTTGTTTTGATGACCTCCTGCCAAGAGAATGCCATCCCGCTTGAAAACCGCTACGCATGTAACTACTTCCAATATTGAAGACTGCTTCGCTTGAAACGATCCTCCTCCGCTTTGATGATATTCCACGTCCAAGGGAATACTATCGAAGATTGCTTCACTTGAAACAATCCTCATTAGCGTTGATAATATTCCACGTCCAAGGGAATACTATTGTAGGCGTCGTTCGAAGTGCGCCTACGTTAAAAGCATGTTGTGAATATACTTGACACTCATAGGAAGTGGGAATTGATACATACGATTAGGGACAAATAAAGTAGGGAGCCGCCAACAAGTTTTTAAGGAACTTGTAAACCGTCCACGGATCATAAAAAGGCAACCACGATAAGGGACAACGATAGGCAACAACGATTGACCCGTGAAGGTTACACCCCATTCATAATCCATGAGATTACTAACTCCATATGGTTCGGAACCACGAAAGGAGGATCGGGGATGATGGTACGAAGTGAGTCATGGAGTCACATTCGCCCGTATTGGCCTCTACTCGATTCTTATAGTGAAAAGTGATTCCTGCGATCTCAAAGGCATACAAAAAAAATATTCAATTTGCTCCAAACTATTATTAAGCTAAATTGGTTGAATATTAATGCAACATATAATTCTAAAATATTGTGATCACTTAATTAAACAACAAGATTAAAAGGAACCTAAACCGGTTGTCCAAATTATCTTATTAGGCGTGATTTTCAATTACATATTCCCTTTAAACATGCAATATAGTGATCAAAATAAATAATAGAATCAATATCAACATAAAAACCAATTTAATCATAATTCCAACAACATAAAAATCGTTAGAAAAACAATAATAATAAAAAGAGCATGATCCTTACTTTAAATCTGTTTGTTTGCAACTACAAAATAATAAACGAGTTAGTAACTTCAAGGAAATAACAAAACAATAACTTAATTTAATTAAATAAAGTAAGGTTGATTTTGGGGCCAAACCCTCAAACGATTCTACCTTTCACGCCTTGGCTTAAGGACAGAACCTCGAGTAAAATATGGACTCCTTTGAGTGCTTGAAGAAGGAATTTTTGAAGTGAAAAGGGTAGGCTAGTGTTTACGTTAAGAGCATAGAAGAGAGAAAAATAAGAATAACCGAATTCTCGTCGCCCCGTACATCAGAAATGAGGGGGTATTTATAGGGAAATGTGCTGAGGGAGCACACGGAACCCTAAAATGATAAAAACCCTAAAAATGCATCCCGTGACACGGTCAGACTGTACCGTGACACGGTTAGACTGTACCGTCAGACGGTACAAGTTCCCGTGACACGGTCAGTTTTGGAGTGTCGCGGGAAATTTTCAGAAAACGGAACGGAAAACGCGTTAAGGGTTTACGCGGAAAGGACACGGAACTCCCCGTGTCACGGCAGACCTCCCGTGTCACGGGAAGTCCCACCGTCAGACGGGAAGAGTTCCCGTGACACGGTCAAGCTTGACCGTGACACGATCAGTTCCAGTCCACTTTTCCGTCTAAATTCATTTTTAACCCTAATTTCTTTCGGCTTTTTAAGTGCCGATTGATAATTTCGGGCTTTTTTCTGACTTTTATTATTCGGGCTAAAATAAGAAAATAATAAAAATAAATAAAATATTTGGGCCAAAAATAATAATAAAATAATAAAATAAAAAGGTTTGGGCTTAAAATTAATTAACAAATTAAAACTATGCTTTTACCAAACACCAAGACTGATCCATAGACCTTTCAAAAACAAGAATTTAATAAGATACGATTTTTTAAGCACTCTCGGGATTAAATACTAAACCCGACCAATAGTGGCGGTGAAAGGTTATTTATCATCGGGTTTGGTTTTGGGGAGACATTTTTAGGTGTCTACAACTATCGAAGATTATTTCTCTTGAAACAATCCTCATCCGCATTGATAATATTCCACGTCGAAGGGAATACTATCGAAGATTATTTCTCTTGAAATCACCTTCAGTTGCTTTTTGACAACTTTCCACAATCTATGGAACGCCATCTTGCTGCTTGTTTTGACGATCTTCTGTAATCTAGGGAATGCCGTCAATCAATGTTGCTTCATCTCGAGTCTTTTCTTGAATCATAGTGACAACCTTTCCAATCAGAGCAAAAGTCGTCGAAGACCGCCTCATCATGAACCGCTCTTCTCATATCTTGGTGACAACCTCCACAATCTTAGCGAACGCCGTCGAAGACCGCCCATCTCGTGCTATCTTCTCAAACCTTGGGTGACAACCTCCACAATCTTAGCGAATGCCTTCGAAGACCGCCCATCTCATGCTATCTTCTCAAATCTTGGGTGAAAACCTCCACAATCTTAGCGAATGCCGTCGAAGACCGCCCATCTCGTGCTATCTTCTCAAATATTTTCTCAAATCTTAGTGACAACCTCCACAATCTTAGAGAATGCCGTCGAAGACCGCCCATCTCGTGCTATCTTCTCAAATCTTTGGTGACAACTTCCACAATCTTAGCGAACGCTGTCGAAAATAACTTTACTTGAAGTCATCCTCAGTTGTTGCGATAATATTCCGAAGAAAACTACCGAAGACCAACGCTTGTCGATCTCTAAAGCTCGCTTGAACCTTGCTTCCTCTAAAACCAGTATGTCGGTGTCTCCGTGATGAGCCAATTCTTTGGCGCTTTAAGCTAAGTGAGACGATCTTTCGTCAGGTCGATCACTTATTTGCGGTTGTAATCAAATAGACTACTCAATCATGTCAAATTGCTTATAGGGGCTAACTGGCGTACCAAGGAACCCGAAATTGTTGTTCTGTCGCTGCTGGAATATCTCTGGCGCCAGGAATTGGCTCTGCCGCCTGACGCTGGGATCTAGTGCTAGGCGCTGAAATCTATTTCCAGACGCTGGATGTTTTCGTCCGGCGCTGGAGTAGGGTCTTCCCTGTTCTGCTGCGCCTGTATTTATTTTTTACTATAGAACTTTGCCAATCTCTTTAATTATCTTAGGGTTGACCTAAGGCTTAATGTCTCTTAACATGACTCAAGGTATCAACTTGACTCGCTGTGATTGACTGACTCGAGGTTGATTCGACTCGAAGTGAAATGACACGTGTGACTCGTGACCCGTGTGTGCATTGTATTATGATTGTGCGACTCGAAAATGCAAAAAAAGCAAAAATTTTCTGTCATTTTTGTGGAGGGTACCGACTTTCTCCCGAACAACAAAGACGCGAAAAAAAAGATCGAAGTTTTGAAGGCATGTTGAATGAGCTTAGTCAAATGTCATTTGATACTATCTCTCAAGGTGAAAGGATTAACCCATCCTAGGCTATCTCAACTGTTGACTCCATGATGAAAGTATTTGGGTAACTTAGGCACGGAGGCTAAGCACTTCATACTTCGTGATGCAATGACAATTATGATTGATGAGTGATGTTGATATGACAAGGCATGCTTCAATGTTAAGATTTCATGACAAAGGGTTCCTAAGGGAAGTATATTTGGTCATGTATCTATGCGGTGTGTGATAGTGATTCTAAAGCTAGGCCACAAGAGCTAAGTGTGTGGGAAAATATTGTTTGTTAAAAGAGTCAAATGGTGGTGACTCTTAGGCTAGGTAAGCTAATGATATAGGGATCAAGCCCCCAAGTCTAGCTCTAAGTGAATAGGGATGAGCATTGGAGATCCCTTGATATGATCATGGTGTAAGTATGTGGATTTGAATATGAATGCATGTTTATTACGGCCGCACCTCGATGTGAGGTTGCCTACGTATCCGTTAGGTATCAGGCCGAACGTAGCTCTAGCTGAACCTCGCACAAGTGTGTGTGTTTTCATGCTTGAGGTTTTATACTCTCTTTTTTTTTAGCTCTTTTTGCTTTAGCATCTATTTTATTTTTATAAGTGTGGGCAATCCCAATCATGCGTTCTATCACTCACTTGGCATTCATGTTTCTCAGGCAAGGTACCGAGCACTCGATAAGAGACGCAATCTGAGACGTGTTCTTATCAAAGACATGTTTTCATATCAAAGACATTGGAACACTTACCCTTTTGTACACTTTTATTTATTTTCTATTGCTATTTTGATCTTTTGAAATCACTCAAGTTTTTAAAATTGCATAAGTTACACACCATCCTATCCCAAGGTTAGGTAGATGTAGGTTGAAAACTGAAAGGTCTATCGTCAGACGAGGCTCAAAGTGGTTTATGAAGAAAGGATTGTAAATTTGAAAGGTGAAAGGTAATATGATATGGCTACTAGGGGTGCCTCAAATCCTTGGTATACCTTGTACTTAATTCGACATGGATTTTTTTTAATGCAATATGATGAAATGATCATATATAAGGAAATAAATGCTCGTTTTATTAAAGGAAAATAAATAAAGAATCTACAAAAGTAATCTAAGGGAAAAGAAAGGTGCCTATGCTAGACTTATTGGGGAAAGGAAAAAATGAAAAAGAAATAGAAAAAAGGGGTCACGAAATCTTGTCGTTGAAGTTCGCCTCTTGTCTTGTGTTGTTTCCTTTATCATCACTCGCTCTTCTTGTTAACTGAAGGCATGGGAAGCTTGTTATTATCAATTAAATGTTGGATAGCCTCCTTTAGCTTCCAACAGCTCTCAGTAGCATGACCCCTACCTTGATGGTACTTGAAGTGTTCGTCTGGATTCCAACTAGGCAATTTCTTTTCAGGTGCGGGATCTTGAATAGGTCCAGTGGGAGTAATGAGTCCTTTGGCATGGAGTCGATCGAAGGCAGTATCGTAGCTCATCCCAATAGGGGTGAAGTCTTTCCTTAGTTGCTTCTTAGATCCTTGGTTATCCATGGCTAAAACTTCACTAAGATCAAAGGTACTAACATTGTTACTAGAGTGGGCGTTTTCGGAAGAAGAAGGATTATCGTTCTTCTTTCCTTTCTAGCCACCGTGGTTACTATTGTTAGTAGCTTTTTGCTTTGCGAGGTCGTCTTCGATCTCGATACCTATGTCATAGACGGCTCTGAAAGTATTCAAGTTGTGTTGATATTTTAAGTGCTTTGAATACTTTTCTTGGAGATTCTTGATAAACATCCTCACAGACTCCTTTTCGGTGGGGACCTCAATCATCTTAGCGGAAATTTCCCTCCATTTATTAAAGAAAGAAGTAAAACCATCATTCTCTCTTTGTCTTAGCATCACAAGTTGTCTATGGTCGGTTTCAACTTGGATATTGCACTTTTACCTATCAATGAAAGCGTTTACTATCGATTCCCAAGTAGAGGTTTTCTCTTTGTCAAGGGAGAAGTACCATTGTTAGCAAACGGTCTCAAGAGATAGTGAGAACAGGGAGGGGAAAACCTTCTTATCGATACCCTTAATACTCATTATGGTTTCGAAAGCTCTTAGATGAAAATAAGGGTTATCTGTTGCCTTGAATTTAGGGATGTCAGTGGCGTTGAACTTATGTGAAAGAAGTTTCTTGTCCAGCGAGACCCCTTGTGAACTCATGCCCTGAAATTTATAGTCACTAGATAACTTTCTCAACCTTTCTTGCATGAGGTTCATTTGTTGTTGCTTCACGGGATCATCGATCTTGAGTATGAGTAGCTTCAGTGTCTCAGTCACGGTAACCAATTGGTTCCTAAGCTCATTGACTTCTTCTTAACTTGCCATTATCTTTTTAGCCTCCCTCTTTTGACGAATCGGTTTATCAAAAAGCGAGACCTGAATAAAGAGGTTGTCCTTGATTAATCGCCCTTCTCTCCTCGACCAAGTACTGTGGAAAAGGAATTTGGGGATATTTATTGTTAATTATTTGACTCAAACTCTATTCAACATGCAATGGATGGAGGAAGTGAAGAAAGATTGGAATAGAATTGAAGGAAAATGATGTAGATGGAGGGATATGAAGAATTAGGAGTAGAATGTACCCCCCCAACTCAAATGACGGAAAAAACCGACTTATGCAAGAACCTAAAACATGGTCATGGTGATGTACTCAAAGTGTGTGCTAAGACTAGTGAGTGTAGGTGATATGTTAAGACTCGTGTCATGACCATGTGGCTAGACTATGTGACTAGACTCAATTAATGACTCGACAAGGTATGATTGACAGCGAAAATTAACCGAATTAATTAGAAAACTGGTTAATTAGACACTAGGTGATGACTCGATCAATAATCCGAACTGTTGGAAAAACGAAAGAACTGGCGTCGCACTGTGTAGTGTAGCACCAGACGACAGATTTGTCGCCAGGCGCCATACTCCAAAGAGTGGCACTACAGTCCAGACTTTGGCGCCAATGCTGGAGCTTCAATCTGGGACTGTTTTCGGTGTTATTAATCAACAGGGGTATGTCTAAAGTCGTACTAGGTCAATTCTAATTAAAATATTAAACTTTATTGACTCAAATTAATTAATTAATTAGGAAAAGTTCTTTAAGTCATTAATTTATTAACTCTTAACACAAGTCAAACAAACGGTTAAGAGAACATAAAATATATGCACAACAATTAATGCACAATTAGTCAAGTAGACACAATATGATGCAATGAGTTTGCAACCTAACCATGGCTCTAGTTCTCTAAAGTTCGGGATATGGGTTAGTCAATAGAGGGTCCATGGTTAATTGTCCGGATGCACCGCGCGGAAGCCTAACCGTGAAGGGTTGGCGCGAGTGGATGGGACACTGCGAGTTTTAGAAAAACTCGCTTCCATGGTTTGGTGAATTCAACATTCTCGGATGTACCCTTTGTTGCTCAGAGCGTTCAATCAGGTAGATGGAGCATGAATTCCCAGGGGGTTATGTCCATATGTAGAACACATATGGGTTTCAGAAAAGTGAGAAAAAATTCAATCAGGAAGTAGGATCGAGCAAACAATACGAAAAAACTTGTCGAAATTAGAACGCATATTTCTGGCTCGGTATTGGAGGAATTTGATGCCAGCAAATAGAGACTGGCGCCAGGATTTAGTTGTAGCGCCTGGTGCCAATGCTGGCGTCTGGCGCTACAGTTAAATGTCTGGCGCCAATTCTCTGGCCCCTGGCGCTAATTCGTACATGCCTCAGCAGCTTTCTGTGCTCGATAAAATTTTCCAGTTTCGCGCAGTTTTATTTCGGTCCTAGTTGTGAAAGATATTTCTCAAATTTCCTACGTGTAAAATCCTATGTTTTTAACTCATTACGGATGGTCTTTCCAATGAGATCTTTTTTATGCATATGATGTTAATCAAAATTACGCACGTGAAATACTTAGAACGTTTCGAGTCTCATCCACTCATTCTAAATCATTGCCGAAACAAATTCAAGAATTAAAATAGAAATCCTCCCCAGTGGAGTCGCCAAAAAATGTAGGGAATAATTTCAAGCGTTAACCCCCTAGCTTGAACCCCATTGTGATCATACACTAAAGTACGGTGGCGTCCAAAAGGGAAGAAGATAGAGCAAAAGAGTCGCCAACAAGTTTTTAGGAACTTGTAAATCGTCCACAGGGTGAAGGTTACACCCCTTAACGATCCAAGAGATCGTCAACTCCATAAGGTCTTGAACCAAATAAGGGTTCAGGGATGAAGGTACAAATCCAACCTAAAAGAGATTGAACCTGCCCAAATAATAGGCCTCTACTTTATTCTAATCGTATTCATGTGCGCTTTCTGACTAACATGCAATCAATAGGATTAACCCTAAACCTGTTTAATCTATATTGGTTGAGTATTAATGCCCAAAAAAAACTATTATTGGCGATCACTTGAAATTATAATCACATTAACCCTAAACAAGATTATTAAATATCTTATTAAGCGTGATTACAAGTACCAATTCCCTTTAAACATGCATAAAAAGGTGTGATCAAGCAATAACAATAAATATCATCAAGAAACATAATAATAATCATAAAAATAATAATCATAACATTATAATCATAATAAAAAAAAAAATTATAATTAAAATAATCATAATAATGATCAAAACAATAATCATCATAATAACAATTATAATAATCATAATCATAATAATCATGTTAAAGCATAGCAAGATCCTAGGCATGATACTAACAAGATTAATAACAAACCCTAGCATGTCACTAATTAATAAAAATCAAGACTTTAAACCTAACATGATACTAACAATCATAAATATTAGGAAGAACATAAAAGGCATTGTAACAATCATATTTAGCATTAAATCTACCTTAGACATGATACTAGGAATATCATAATAACAACCTAAACATGATTTCTACATCATATCAATAAAAACCATTAAATTAGTTACTTTGATGCCTCATACCTCTTTCTAATGAAAAAATACACACGTTAGTAACTTCAAAGAAAATATAAACAAACAATTAAATTAAATCAAATTGAAAGAGAGATTTGGGACCAAACCCTCAGAAATTAAACATTTCACGTCTAGGGCGAAGGCAACTTGGAATATGGCTAGGTGTATCTAGATCTAATGAATGCGGAATTTTGTATGTAAAAATCTAGTTTAGAAAGAGAGAGAGAGAAAGTAATCAAGGAAAAACTTGATGAGAATTGGTGTAATAGAGAATCGGTGATTGTAGGTGAAAACTGATTTTAGATGATTATAATAGAAAACTGGTTAAAACTGATTATTGATGAAAACTAGTTTAAACTAATTATTGATGAAAACTGGTTGTCGAAAACGGAGTTTTTAATACGTTATTTATAGAGAAAATCAGCCAAAAAGATAAAATATCAAAACAGAGTTTGGCGCACGCAAAACTGAACCAGCGCCAACGCTGGCTGTTGGCGCCAGGCGCCAACACTAGCGTCAGGCGCCAAGCGTAACACCAGGCGCTATAGCTGGCGTTTGGCGTTGATTCCGAAAATCACGTGTTTTCTTAAAATCAGATAAAAATTGCCGTACAGAAGGATAAAATCAACAAAAGTCAATTTATCAATGCTAATTGAATTAGGAATGAAAAGAACCTTCTAGAAGACTAAAACCATTCCTAATTGCATTAGGAATGATAAATCTATATTAGGCCCTCCTCTAGATCATTGGGCCGCATATAAGGCTCAAACCGGGCCCATTTTAGTAAATTGGGCATAACTTCTTCAATATTCATCGGAATTGGGCTTATAATATATCGTTGGAAAGCTCTTATCAAGCCCTATCCAACTACACTAATATTGGACCCATATCATGGACCAACCAAACTGGATTGGCTGTTTTCTTAAAATAAATTTTCAAAAACAGGGAGAAGAGAAAAGAAATTAAAACTATCCGCAACACCAGACTTTCCACACTTTCGCTTCATTCGATTATGATTCGACGTGAAAGGTACTTGTAAACACCCATTTGTGTCTCCCCAAAACCAAACCCAGTGATGAGTACCTTTTCACGTCGAATCATAATCGAATGAAGCGAAAGTATGGAAAGTCTAGTGTTGCGGAAAGTTTTATTTTCTTTTCTCTTCTCTTTGTTTTTGAAAACTTATTTTAAGAAAACAGACAATCCAGTTTGGTTGGTCCATGATATGGGTCCAATAGTAGTGTAGTTGGATGGGGCTTGCAAAGACCTTTCCAACGATATATTATAAGCCCAATTCCGATGAATATTGAGGAAGTTATGGCCAATTTACCAAACTGGGCCCGGTTGGAGCTTTATATGCGGCCTAATGATCTAGGGGAGGGCCTAATATGATTTATCATTCCTAATGCAATTAGGAATGGTTTTAGTCTTCTAGATTCTTCTAGAAGGTTCTTTTCATTCCTAATTCAATTAGCATTGATAAATTGACTTTTGTTGACTTTTCAGAGTTTTAATCAAAATCAAATAGCATTTTCGAGGAAATTATATGATTTTATCCTCCAGTACGGCAAACTTATCGGATTTTTTAAAACGCGTTAAAATCAGGCTTGGCGCCTGTAGACACCCATTTGTGTCTCCCCAAAACCAAACCCGGTGATGAGTGCCTTTCACGTCGAATCATAATCGAATGAAACGAAAGTGTGGAATGGTCTAGTGTTGCGGAAAGTTTTATTTCTTTTCTCTTCTTCCTGTTTTTGAAAACTTTATTTTAAGAAAACAGCCAATCCAGTTTGGTTGGTCCATGATACGGGTCCAATAGTGGTGTAGTTGGATGGGGCTTGCAAAGGCCTTTCCAACGATATATTATAAGCCCAATTCCGATGAATATTGAGAAAGTTATGGCCAATTTACTAAACTGGGTCCGGTTTGAGCTTTATGTACGGCCTAATGATCTAGGGGAGGGCCTAATATGATTTATCATTCCTAATGCAATTAGGAATGGTTTTAGTCTTCTAGAACATTCTAGAAGGTCTTTATCATTCTTAATTCAATTAGGACTCTTCAGAGTTTTAATCAAGATCAAATAGCATTTTCGATGGAATTATATTATTTTATCTTCTAGTACAAGAAATTTAACAGATTTTCGAAAACGCGTGGAAAATCAGTTTGGCGTCCAACCCCAGGCCTTGACGCCTGGAACCAGGATTGGCGCCAGGCGCTAGCCATTGGCGCCTGGCGCTAGCCACTGGTCCTGGCGCCAACTAGCCAGGGCTGGCGCCAAAGTGTTTTTGCGATCTTCAGACTCTGTTTTGTTTAATTATCTTTTTTGGATGATTTTCTCTATAAATATCGTATCAAAAACTCCGTTTTCATTTACCAACTCTCATCAATTCTCATCAACTCTCTTCATTCACCAATTACCAACTATCTTCATCGTCTACATCTTTCATTCATCAACTCTCTTCATTCACAAGTTTGCTTTCATCGATTCTTAATTAAAAACATTCTTCTAAACTTTGCTTTTCATACAAAATTCCGCATTCACAAGATCTAGAAACACCTAGCCATATTCGAAGTTGCCTTCGTGCTAGACGTGAAAGGTTTTAATTTCTGAGGGTTTGGTCCCAAATCTCTTTTTCAATTATTTAATTTAATTGTTTTGTTTATTATTTTCCTTGAAGTTACTAACGTGTGTATTTTGTAATTAGAAAGAGGTACGAGGCATCCAAGTAAGTACTTTAATGGTTTTCATTGATTTATGATGTAGATATCATGTTTATATTGTTATTATGATATTCCTAGTATCATGTCTAGGGTATCTTTAATATTAAATATGATTGCTATGATGCCTTTTAATCTCTTCCTAATATTTATGATTGTTAATATCATGTTAGGGCTAAAGCTTTGATTTTTATTGCTTAGTGACATGCTAGGGTTTGTTATTAATCTTGTTAGTATCATGCCTAGGATCTTGCTATTATTATTATGCTTTAATATTAACATGAATATGATTATAATTATAATTGTTATAATGATTATGAATATTATTAATATGATGATTATTTTCTTTTATGATTATTATCATGATTATTTCAATTATAATTTATTTTTATGATGATGATATTCATTATTATGTTGCTTGATGCTTATTATTTATTGCTTGATCACACCTTTTATTGCATGTTTAAAGGGAATTGGTACTTGTAATCACGCTTAATAAGATAATTAATAATATTTTTAGGTTAATTTTGATTATAATTCAAGTGATCGCCAATAATAGTTTATTTGTGCATTAATATTCAACCAACATAGATTAAACAGGTTTAGGGTTAACCTATTGATTGTATGTTAGTCAGAAAGCGCACATGAATACGAGCAGAATAAAGTAAAGGCCTATTATTAGGGCAGGTTCAATCTCTTTTAGGTTGGATTTTTACCATCATCCCCGAACCCTTATTTGGTTCATGACCTTATGGAGTTGACGATCTCTTGGATCGTTAAGGGGTGTAACCTTCACCTCGTGAACGGTTTACAAGTTCCTTAAAAACTTGTTGGCGACTCTTTTGCTCTATCTTCTTCCCTTTTTGACGCCACCGTACTTTAGTGTATGATCACAGTGGGGTTCAAGCTAGTGGGATTTTAAAGGCTTGAAACTATTCCCTACAGCGCCTAACCCCAGGCCTGGCGCCTAGCGCTAGTGTTGGTGCCTGGTGCCGGTTAGCCAGGGTTGGCGCCAACTTTTTTTTTTGTGCGTCAGACTCTGTTTTGTTTAATTTATCTTTTTGGCTGATTTTCTCTATAAATATTGTATTAAAAACTCCGTTTTGATTCACCTATTCTCACTAATCATTCACCAATTCTCATCATTCACAAGTTCTACAATCAGTTTTAATTAGCATTCTTAATTCTTACTTTGCTTTTCATACAAAATAACGCATTCACAAGATCTAGAAACACCTAGCCATATTCGAAGTTGCCTTCGCCCTAGACGTGAAAGAAAGAGGTACGAGGCATCAAAGTAAGTACTTTAATGGTTTTAATTGATGTTATGATGTAGAAATCATGTTTACATTGTTATTATGATATTCCTAGTATCATGTCTAGGGTAACTTTAATATTAAATATGATTGTTATGTTGCTTCCTATGTTCTTCCTAATATTTATTCATGTTTGTATCATGTTAGGGTTAAAGATTTGATCTTGATTGCTTAGTGACATGCTAGGGTTTGTTATTAATCTTGTTAGTATCATGCCTAGGATCTTGCTATTTTTATTATGCTTTAATATTAACATGAACATGACTATGATTATAATTGTTATAATTTATGATGATTATTATTGTTATTATAATTATAATTATTGTTATGATTATTATTATGTTGCTTGATGCTTATTTATTATTTATTGCTTGATCACACCTTTATTGCATGTTTAAAGGGAATTGGTACTTGTAATCACACTTAATAAGATAATTAATAATCTTGTTAGGGTTAATTGTGATTATAATTCAAGTGATCGCCAATAATAGATTTGTTTGTGCATTAAATTCAACCAACATAGATTAAACAGGTTTAGGGTTAATCCTATTGATTGCATGTTAATTAAAAAGCGCACATGAATACGATCAGAATAAAGTAGAGGCCCATTATTAGGGCAGGTTCAATCTCTTTTAGGTTGGATTTGTACTTTCATCCCCGAACCCTTATTTGGTTCTAGACCTTATGGAGTTGTCGATCTCTTGGATCGTTAAGGGGTGTAACCTTCACCTCGTGAATGGTTTACAAGTTCCTAAAAAACTTGTTGGCGAGTCTTTTGCTCTATCTTCTTCCCTTTTGGACACCACCGTACTTTAGTGTATGATAACAGTGGGGTTCAAGCTAGTGGGATTTAAAAGCTTGAAATTTATTCCCTACAGTTTTTGGCGACTCCACTGGGGAGGATTTCTATTTTAATTCCTGAATTTGTTTCGGCAATGATTTAGAATGAGTGGATGAGACTCGAAAAGTTCTAAGTATTTCATGTGCGTAATTTTGATTAACATTATTGTCATATGCATAAAAAAGATCTCATCGGAAAGACCATCTGTGATGAGTTAAAAACATAGGATTTTACACGTAGGAAATTTGAGAAATATCTTTCACAACTAGGATTGAAATAACACCGCGCGAAACTGGAAAATTTTATCGAGCACAGAAAGCTGCTGAGGCATGTGGGAAGTAGCGTCAGGGGTCAGAGATTGGCGCCAGTGTTTTAGTTGTAGTGCTAGACGCCAATATTGGCGCCAGGCGCTACAGTTAAAATCTGGCGCCAGTCTCTGATTGCTGGCGCCAATTTCCCCCAATACCGAGCCAGAAATATGCGTTCTAATTTCGACCGGTTTTTCGTATTGTTTGCTCGACCCTACTTCCTGATTGAATTTTTTCTCACTTTTCTGAAACCCATATGTGTTCTACATATGGACATAACCCTCTGGGAATTCATGCTCCATCCACCTGATTGAACGCTCCGTGCAACAAAGGGTACATCCGAGATGTTGAATTCACCAAACCATGGAAGCGAGTTTTTTCTAAAAGTCGCGGTGTCCAATCCACTCGCGCCAACCCTTCACGGTTAGGCTTCCGCGTGGTGCATCCGGACAATTAACCATGGACCCTCTATTGACTAAACCATATCCCGAACTTTAGAGAACTAGAGCCATGGTTAGGTTGCAAACGCATTGCATCATGTTGTGCCTACTTGACTAATTGTGCATTATTTGTGGTGCATATATATTCTATGCTTCTCTTAACCGTTTATTGACTTGTGTTGAGACTAAATAAATTAATGACTTAAAGAAATTTGCCTAATTAATTAATTAATTTGAGTAAACAAAGTCTAATTTTTTAATCGGAATTGACCTAGTACGACTTTAGGCATACCCCAGTTGATTAGTAACACCAAAAACAGTCCCAGACTGAAGCTCCAATATTGGCGCCAAAGTCTGAGCTGTAGCGCCACACTATGAAGTGTAGCGCCTGACGACAACTCAGTCGTCTGGCGCCAAGCTCCATGGTGTGACGCCAGTCCTGTCGTTTGGCCGACAGTTCGGATTATTGGTCGAGTCATCACCTAGTGTCTAATTAACCAGTTTGCTAATTAATTCGGTTAATTGTCGCTGTCAATAACACCTTGTTGAGTCATTAATCAAGCCTTGGTCACATAGTCTAGCCACATGGTCATGACACGAGTCTCAACATGTAACCTACACTCACTAGTCTTAGCACACACTTTGAGTATATGTCACCTTGACCATGTCTTAGGTTCATGCATGAGTCGATCTTTCCGTCATTTGAGTTGGGGGGTACATTCTATTCCTAATTCTTCATATCCCTCCATCTAAATCTTCTTCACATTCTATTCCCATCTTTCTTCACTTCCATCCATTGCATGTTGAATAAAGTTTGAGTCAAATAATTAACCATAAGTATCCCCAAATTCCTTTTCCACAGTACTTTGTCAAGGAGAGAAGGGCGATTAATCAAGGACAACCTCTTTATTCAAGTCTCACTTTTTGATAAACCGATTCGTCAAAAGAGGAAGGCTAAGAAGATAATGGCAACTCAAGAGGAAGTTAATGAACTTAGGAGTCAATTGGCTACCGTGATTGAGACACTGAAGCTTCTCACACTTAGGGTCGATGATCCCGTGAAGCAACAAGAGAGCATTAGGAATCGGTGGACCTCATGCAAGAGAGCCTAAGCAAGTTGTCTAGCGATTACAAGTTTCAAGAGCTTACATCACAATGGGTCTCGCTGGACAAGGAACTTCTTCCGCATAAGTTCAACGCCAACGACATCCCTAAATTCAAGGCAACGGATAATCCTTACTTTCATCTAAGAGCTTTTGAAACCATAATGAGTATTAAGGGTATCGATAAGAAGGTTTTTCCCTCTCTGTTCTCACTATCTCTTGAAACCGTTTGCCAACAATGGTACTTCTCCCTTGACAAAGAGAAAACCTCTACTTGGGAATCGATAGTAAACGCTTTCGTTGATAGATACAAGTGCAATATTCAAGTTGAAACCGACCATAGACAACTTGAGATGTTAAGACAAAAGGAGAATGAAGGTTTTACTTCTTTCTTTAATAAATGGAGGGAAACTTCCACCAAGATGATTGAGGTCCCCACCGAAAAGGAGTCTGTGAGGATGTTTATCAAGAATCTTCAAGACAAGTATTCGAAGCATCTGAAATATCAACACAACTTGAATACTTTCAAGGCCGTTTATGACATCGGAATTGAAATCGAAGACGACCTCGCAAAGCAAAAAGCTACTAACAATAGTAACCACGGTGGCTGGAAAGGAAAGAAGAGCGACAATCATTCTCCTTCCAAAAACGCCCACTCTAGTAATAATGTTAGTACCTTTGACCATAATTATGTCTTAGCCATGAACAATCAAGGATCTAAAAGGAAACCCAGGCGAGAGTTTACACCCATTGGAATGACCTACGATGCTGCTTTCGACCGTCTTTACGATCGAGGATTAATCAAACCTATTGGCCCTACCGAGGATCCAACACCAGAAAATCGATCATCGAGATGGAATCCAAACTCCTATTGCAAGTACCATCGAGGAAACGGTCATACCACTGATGAATGCTACAGGTTTCAAAATCTCATTCAAGATCTCATAGAAGCAAACAAGGTCCCATTGCCTCTAGCTAGCGAGAAGACTGGGTGATGATGAAGCGAATGACACCAGACAAGAGGCCGAGGCGAGCTTCAACGACGAGATTTCGTGATCTCTTTTTTCTATTTCTTTTTTATTTACTCTTTCCCTAATAAGTCTAGCATAGGCACCTTTCTCTTCCTTTAGATTTATTTTATAGGATCATTATATATTTTCTTTTTTAATAAAATGAGTATTTATCTCCTTATATATGATCATTGCATTGCATTACAAAAAAAAAAAAATGTCGAATTAAACACAAGGTATACCAATGATTTGAGGCACCCCTTGTAGCTACATCATATCTCATTTCACCCTTCAATTATACATCCTTTCTTCATAAACTACTTTGAGCGTCGTCTAACGATAGACCTTTATTCTTTAACCCATATCTACCTAACCTTGGGATGGGATGGTGTGTAACTTATGCAATTTCAAAAGCTTGAGTGAATTCAAAAGATTAAAATAGCAAAAATAAGCAAAAGCAAAAAATAAATAAAAGTGTACAAAAGGGCAAGTGTTCCAATGTCTTTGATATGAAAATATCTTCGATAAGAACACATCTCAGATTGCGTCTCTTATCGAGTGCTCGGTACCGTGCTCGAGAAACATGAATGCCAAGTGAGTGATAGACCGCATGATCGGGATTGCCCACACTTATAAAAATAAAATAGATGCTAAAGCAAAAAAAAAAAGAGCTAAACAAGAGTAGAAACTCAAGCATAAATACAAAGATTCAAAAGCAAGGTTGCACACCTTGGGGGCTTATCTAGGGTCTTGAGCCTTTTTATCCCCTTCTTCTTTAAACCTTTAGCCTAACCACGTTACAACCCTTAAAAGAACTTTTTGAGGTATACACACTTGTGCGAGGTTCGGCTAGAGCTACGTTCGGCCTGATTCCTAACGGATACGTAGGCAACCTCACATCGAGGTGCGGCCGTAATAAAAATGCATTCATATTCACATTCACACACTTACACCATGATCATATCAAGGGATCTCCAATGCTCATCCCTTTTCACTTAGAGCTAGACTTGGGGGCTTGATCCTTATATCATTAGCTTACCTAGCCTAAGAATCACCATCATTTGACTCTTCTAAAAATAATATTTTCTCCACACACTTTCTTGCGGCCTAAATTTAGTATCACTTTCACACACATCACAGATACATGACCAAATATACTTCCCTTAGGAACCTTTGTCATGGAATCTTAACACAACGCTGAAGCATGCCTTGTCATATCAACATCACTCATCAATCATAATCATCATTGCATCACGAAGTATAAAGTGCTTAGCCTCCGTGCCTAAGTTACCTAAATACTTTCATCATTGAGTCAACAGTTGAGATAGCCTAGGATGGATTAATCCTTGCACCTTGAGAGATAGTATTAAACAACATTTGACTAAGCTCATTCAACATGCATCTTCAAACTTCGATTCTTTTTTCGCGTCTTTATTTTTTGGGAGAAAGTCGGTACCCTCCACAAAAATGACGGATATTTTTTGTTTTTTTGCATTTTTGCGTCACATTGAGTCATGTCGTGTCATATCACTTTGATTTAAGTCTAACACATGTGTCAAACAGTTTGAGTTGAGTCAACCTCGAGTCAGTCGATCATATCGATTCAAGTTTATACCTTGAGCCGTGTCAAGTCGATGAGTCAAGCAATGCTAAACCTTAGGTCAACCCTAAGATAATTAAAGAGATTGGCAAAGTTCTATATTCAAAATAAATACAGGTGCAGCAGAATAGGGAAGACCCTATCACAACGTTCGGCGACAGAGTCAATTCTTGGCGCTAGAGATATTTCAGCAGCGACAGAGCTCGAAGCCTCTCAGAAAGGTTATTTCGATCTCGTACAGCAATTTCGGGTTCCTTGGTACGCCAGTTAGCCCCTATAAGCAATTTGACATGATTAAGTAGTCAGTTTGATTACAATCACAATAAGTGGTCGGCCTGATGAAAGATCGTCTCACTTAGCTTAAGCGCCTAAAACACTGGCTCATTACAATCGGTTCAAAAGAAAGCACTTAAACGACAATATTTCCAAATATGGATTGTCGCGTGTTCTTATTAAACGACAAAGTTTTCCAAAAATTGGATTGTCATCCCCAACTGACAATATTTCTTAAAAAATGGATTGTCGTGCATCTTCTTCAACGACAATTTTTTCCAAGATTGGATTGTCATCTCTGGCAAAGTTTCCAAGCGTGGATTGTCGTGCTCCTTCTTTGTTTGGCAAGTTTTTCCAAATTCGGATTGTCATACATTCATCGGCTCGTTGGCAAGTTTTCCGAGATTGGATTGTCATACACCCATTTCCCTATGGCAAAATTTCCCAAAGGATTGTTGTAGGTCTCTACTCATCATAAATTTCGGCAAAAGTTCCTCAACGTCGATTTTCTTCAGCAAGTGGCAAATTTTCCCGAAGTGGATTGTCGGTCAACTCTTTTTGCAAATGTTCCAAGACGCGGATTGTCAATTGTGGCAATATTTTCCCAAAAGGATTGTCGCATAGCGTTGGCAAATTTCCAAGGTGGATTGCTTTCAAGAGTTATAGTCCAAGATGTGGATTGTCGATCGTAGCAAAGTTCTTATGAAAGATTGTTACGAAGCATTGACAACTTTTCCAAAGATTAGATTTTGGCAAATTTTCCGAGATACGGATTGTCGCTTCATCGTGGCAATATTTCCAAGGATGGATTGTTACGTAGCATTGACAACTTTCCCTAAATCGGATTGTCATACATCATACAAGAGTTGTGTCGGCAACTATTCCCAAAGAAAAGAGGATTGTCATCACAGCAAAAGCACCGACATACTGGTTCACAAGCAGCAAAAACACCGACATACTAGTTCACAAGCAGCAAAACGACGACATACTGGCGTAGCAAACATTAAGAAGCAGTGATATTTTCGAAGACTATCACAGCGGAAATTGGAGTCATATCAAAAGAAGCTCTTTGTTCAGAGGCAAGTGAACATCGAAACAGCAAGGTGGCGTTCCCAAGATTGTGGAGAGTTGTCACAAAAGCAACTGAAGATTGATTCAAGAGAAGCAATCTTCGATAGTATTCCCTTGGACGTGGAATATTATCAATGCAGATGAGGATTATTTCAAGAGAAATAATCTTCGATGGTGTTCCCTAGGATGTGGAATATTATCAATACGAATGAGGATTGTTTCAAGAGAAGCAATCTTCGATGATATTCCTTTGGACGTGGAATATTATCCAAGCGGAAGAGGATCGTTTCAGGCGAAGCAATCTTCTAATTTGGAAGCAGTTACGGGCGTAGCGGTTTTCAAGCGGGATGGCATTCTCTAGCTTGCAGGAGGTCATCAAAACAAGGATACAACAACAAATCGGTTACTTTCAGAGACGTGTGCTCGACGGTGCAAGATACGCGTTTCTTAACTCTTTTATATGTTTAACTAACGTTAGTTTTGCAGGTATCGGCGTTATAAGAATGGTTTAGGATCGCAAAACGTTCTGAATCATTCTCCGTCCCTATCGATACTTTGACTTTCGTTTTTGAAACTTGCGTTTCTCCAAACTCAGTCAAAGTGGGGGCTTCTGTAGTCACCCATTTGTGTCTCCCCAAAACCAAACCCAGTGATGAGTACCTTTTCACGTCGAATCATAATCAAATGAAGCGAAAGTGTGGAAAGTCTAGTGTTGCGGAAAGTTTTATTTTCTTTTCTCTTCTCTCTGTTTTTGAAAACTTATTTTAAGAAAACATCCAATCCAGTTTGTTTGGTCCATGATATGGGTCCAATAGTAGTGTAGTTGGATGGGGCTTGCAAAGACCTTTCCAACGATATATTATAAGCCCAATTCCGATGAATATTGAGGAAGTTATGGCCAATTTACCAAACTGGGCCCGGTTTGAGCTTTATATGCGGCCCAATGATCTAGGAGAGGGCCTAATATGATTTATCATTCCTAATGCAATTAGGAATGGCTTTAGTCTTCTAGATTCTTCTAGAAGGTTCTTTTCATTCTGAATTCAATTAGCATTGATAAATTGACTTTTCATAGTTTTAATCAAAATCAAATAGCATTTTCGAGGAAATTATATGATTTTATCCTCCAGTACGGCAAACTTATCAGATTTTCGAAAACGCGTTAAAATCAGGCTTGGCGCCTAACCCTAGGCCTTTGCGCTTGGAACCAGGCCTGGCGCCTGGCTCTAGTGTTGGTGCCTGGCGCCAGTAAGCCAGGGTTGGCGCCAGCTTTTTTTTTTGTGCGTCAGACTCTGTTTTGTTTAATTTATCTTTTTGGCTGATTTTCTCTATAAATATCGTATTAAAAACTCCGTTTTGATTCACCTATTCTCACTAATCATTCACCAATTCTCATCATTCACAAGTTCTACAATCAGTTTTAATTAGCATTCTTAATTCTTACTTTGCTTTTCATACAAAATTCCGCATTCACAAGATCTAGAAACACCTAGCCATATTCGAAGTTGCGTTCGCCCTAGACGTTAAAAAAAGAGGTATGAGGCATAAAAGTAAGTACTTTAATGGTTTTAATTGATGTTATGATGTAGAAATCATGTTTACATTGTTATTATGATATTCCTAGTATCATGTCTAGGGTAACTTTAATATTAAATATGATTGTTATGATGCTTCCTATGTTCTTCCTAATATTTATTCATGTTTGTATCATGTTAGGGTTAAAGATTTGATCTTGATTGCTTAGTGACATGCTAGGGTTTGTTATTAATCTTGTTAGTATCATGCCTAGGATCTTGCTATTTTTATTATGCTTTAATATTAACATGAACATGACTATGATTATAATTGTTATAATTTATGATGATTATTATTGTAATTATAATTATAATTATTGTTATGATTATTATTATGTTGCTTGATGCTTATTTATTATTTATTGCTTGATCACACCTTTGTTGCATGTTTAAAGGGAATTGGTACTTGTAATCACACTTAATAAGATAATTAATAATCTTGTTAGGGTTAATTGTGATTATAATTCAAGTGATCGCCAATAATAGATTTGTTTGTGCATTAAATTCAACCAACATAGAATAAACAGGTTTAGGGTTAATCCTATTGATTGCATGTTAATTAAAAAGCGCACATGAATACGATCAGAATAAAGTAGAGGCCTATTATTAGGGCAGGTTCAATCTCTTTTAGGTTGGATTTGTACTTTCATCCCCGAACCCTTATTTGGTTCTAGACCTTATGGAGTTGACAATCTCTTGGATCGCTAAGGGGTGTAACCTTTACCTCGTGAATGGTTTACAAGTTCCTAAAAAACTTGTTGGCGAGTCTTTTGCTCTATCTTCTTCCCTTTTGGACGCCACCGTACTTTAGTGTATGATCACAGTGGGGTTCAAGCTAGTTGGATTTTAAGGCATGAAATTATTCCCTACAGTACTCATCACTGGGTTTGGTTTTGGGAAGACACAAATGGGTGTCTACAGGGGTGATCAACGAGGTTGGGTCAAAAGCTTCATCTTGAATGGCGTTTTGATTGGTCATTGTTGCGACGTGGATTTGCTCTAGTCCAAATATCAAGTTAAATGCTTGCCTATTGTAGACACCCATTTGTGTCTCCCCAAAACCAAACCCGCTGATGAGTACCTTTCACGTCGAATCATAATCGAATGAAGTGAAAGTGTGGAAAGTCTAGTGTTGCGGATAGTTTTAATTTCTCTTCTTTTCTATCTGTTTTTGAAAACCTATTTTAAGAAAACAGCCAATCCAGTTTAGTTTGGTCCATATCAAGGGTCCAATAATGGTGTAGTTGGATGGGGCTTGAAAAGAGCTTTTCAATGATATATTATAAGCCCAATTCCGATGAATAATGAGGAAGTTATGGCCAAATTACTAAACTGGGCCCGGTTTGATACTTATATGCGGCCTAATGATCTAGAGGAGGGCCTAATATGAATTTATCATTCTTAATGCAATTAGGATTGGTTTTAGTCTTCTAGATTCTTCTAGAAGGTTCTTTTCATTCCTAATTCAATCAGCATTGATAAATTGACTTTTGTTGACTTTTTAGAGTTTTAACTGGATAAAAGAGTGTTTTTTTTAAGGAAAATACAATTTTGCCCTTCTGCACGGCTAAATTTTATCCGAATTAAGAAAACTCGTGAAAAAATTAAGTAGCGCGTGACGCTAGACATTAGCCCCTGGCGCTAGCTTTTGCGCCTGGCGTTAGCTTTAGCGCCTGGCGCTAACTTCTTTTTTCCTCGTCGAAACTTTGATTTGTTTTTCTATCAGTTTGGCTGATTTTCTCAATAAATAGCCTCTTAAAATCTCCGTTTTTCATAACCAATAATCATTAATTGTCAACAACTCTCTAATTCTCTTCTCTCTCTAAGCTTTCTCTCTTTTCTAAACCAACTTTTTTTACGAACAAAATTCCGCATTCACAAGATTAAGAAACACCTAGCGTTGTTCTAAGTTGCCTTCGCCCTAGACGTGAAAGGTTTTAATTTCTGAGGGTTTGGTCCCAAATCTCTCTTTCAATTATTAATTTAATTGTTTGTTTATTATTTTCCTTGAAGTTACTAACGCGTGTATTTTATTATTAGAAAGAGATACGAGGCATCCAAGTAAGTGTTTTAATGGTTTTTATTGATATTATAATGTAGAAATCATGCTTAGGTTGTTATTATGATTCCTAGCGTCATGTTAGAGTGTTTTGACCTTCCTAGTATCATGTTTAGGGTAACAACTAAAAAATCCTAATATCAAGTATGATTAAAAGTATGATGCTTCCTATGTTCTTTCCTTATATTCATGTTAGTATCATGTTAGGGTTTACGCTTTGATCTTTAATGTTTAGTGACATGCTAGAGTTTGTTATTAATCTTGTTAGTATCATGCCTTGGATTTTACTATTATTATGCTTTAACATGATTATTATTATTATTTTTATGATGATTATAATTGTTATGATTATTATTGTTCCTTGATGATATTTATTGTTATTGCTTGATCACACCTTTATGCATGTTTAAAGGGAATTGGTACTTGTAATCATGCTTAATAAGATAATTAATAATGTTGTTTAGGGTTAATTTGATTATAATTCAAGTTATCGCCAATAATAGATTTATTTGTGCATTAATATTCAACCAACATAGATAAACAGGTTTAGGGCTAATCCTATTGATTGCATGTTAGTCAGAAAGCGCACATGAATACGATCAGAATAAAGTAGAGGCCTATTATTAGGGTAGGTTCAATCTCTTTTAGGTTGGATTTTTACCTTCATCCCCGAACTACTAGTCATGGTTCCAGACCTATTAGAGTTGACGATATCCTGGATCGTTAAGGGGTGTAACCTTCACCTTGTGAACGGTTTACAAGTTCCTAAAACTTGTTGGCGACTCTTTAGCTCTATCTTCTTTCCCTTTGGACGCCACCGTACTTTAGTGTATGATCACAGTGGGGTTCAAGCTAGGGATAATGCTTGAAATATTCCTTACAGTTTTTTGGCGACTCCACTAGGGAGGATTTCTATTTTAATTCCTAAAATTTATTTTGGCAATGATTTAGAATGAGTGGATGAGACTCGAAAAGTTCTAAGTATTTCATGTGCGTAATTTTGATTAACATTATTGTCATATGCATAAAAAAGATCTCATTGGAAAGACCATCCGTAATGAGTTAAAAACATAGGATTTTACACGTAGGAAATTTGAGGAATATCTTTCACAACTAGGACCGAAATAATGTTGCGCGAAATTGGAAAATTTTATCGAGCACAGAAAGCTGTTGAGGCATGTAAGAACTAGCGTCAGGGAACAAAGTCTAGCACCAACAATTTGACGTTAGCGCCAGGCGACAACTTCTGTCGTCAGGCGCTAAAGCCAAATTGTGGCGTTAGACTCTGTTTGCTGGCGCCAAGTTCTTCCACTACCGAGCCAGAAATATGCGTTCTAATTTCGACTAGTTTTTAGCACTGTTTGCTCGATCCTACTTCCTGATTGAGTTTTTTCTCACTTTTCTGAAACCCATATGTGTTCTACATATGGACATAACCCTCTAGGAATTCATGCTCCATCTACCTGATTGAACGCTATAAGCAACAAAGGGTACATCCGAGAATGTTGAATTCACCAAAACATGGAAGCGAGTTTTTCTAAACTCGCGGTGTCCCATCCACTCGCGCCAACCCTTCACGGTTAGGTTTCCGCGCGGTGCATCTGGACAATTAACCATGGACCCTCTATTGACTAACCCATATCCCGAACTTTAGAGAACTAGAGCCATGGTTAGGTTGCAAACTCATTGCATCATGTTGTGCCTACTTGACTAATTGTGCATTATTGGTTGTGCATCCTCTATGTGTTTTTTTCCTAATCGTTTGTTTGACTTGTGTTAAGATTAAATAAACTGATTTATGACTAAAAGAACTTTTCCTAATTAATTAATTTGAGTAATTAAAGTCTAATAATTCAATTAGAGTTGACTTAGTACGACTTTAGGCATACCCTGTAGAGTAAAAATATGAAAAGCAGTTCCAGATCGACGTTCCAGCAATGGCGCCAAGATTTAAACTGCAGCGCCACTCTGTGGAGCGTAGCGCCTGGCGACAGTCCTGTCGTCTGGCGCTACACTGCAAAGAGAGGCGTCAGTCCTGTCGTTTTGGCGACAATTCGGTTTGTTGGTCGAGTCATCACCTTATGTCTAATTGAGTATTTTTCTAGTCAATTCAGTTAATTTTTACTGGTAATAATACCTTGTCAAGTCATTAATCGAGTCTAAGCACTAAGTCCCATGGTTTTACACAAGAGTCAAATAATGTCACTTACACTCACCATATAAAGCACACACTAATGTACACTTTGACCATGTCTAAGGGAGTCTTGTATGCGCGTATTTTCCGTCATTTTTTTAGGGGGGTAAGTCGGATATTAATCCTCCAATTAAACCATTTGTTTGAACTTTATACTTAACTCCCAAAAATGTATACCTTATTTTTGCCAAAAATATGCACCTATTTATGCTTTTTTCTTTTTCAAAACCGTAAAGTGAAAGTCAATTTGAGTCAAGTAATTAAACCAAAAATGGTTTAATTTACAGCGCGTGGTCAAGAAAGGAAGGGCGTTTGATCAAAGACAACCTTTTTATTCAAGTCCAACTTTTCGACAAACTGATCACTCGTAAAAGGAAACCTAAGACAATAATGGCAACTCAAGAGGAAGTTAATGAGCTCAGGAACCAATTGATTACTGTGGCTGAGGCGTTAAAGGTTTTAACCCTCAAAATCGATGATCCTCTGAAGCAACAACAAATGGAACTCATGCAAGAGAGTCTGAGCAAACTGTCTAGTGACTATAAGTTTCAAGGAATTAGCTCACAAAGGGCCTCGGTGGGCAAGGATCTTCTTCTGCAGAAGTTCAATGCCAACGACATCCCGAAATTCAAAGCGACTGACAACCCTTACTTTCATTTAAGAGCCTTCGAAACAATAATGAGTATTAAGGGTATTAACAAGAAGGTGTTTCCCTCTTTGTTCTCACTATCTCTCGAAACCGTTTACAAACAATGGTTCTTTTCTCTTGAGAAAGAAAGAACCTTTACTTGGGAATCTATAGTAAACGCTTTCATTGATATATATATGTGCAATATTCAAGTTGAAACTGACTATAGGGAACTTGAAGTCCTGTAGACACCCATTTTTGTCTCCCCAAAACCAAACCCAGTGATGAGTACCTTTCACGTCGAATCATAATCGAATGAAGTGAAAGTGTGGAAAGTTAGTGTTGCGGAAAGTTTTAATTTCTTTTCTCTTCTCTCTATTTTTGAAAACCTATTTTAAGAAAACAGCCACTCCAGTTTGGTTGGTATATGACGTGGGTCCAATAATAGTGTAGTTGGATGGGGCTTGATTTATAAAGAGCTTTCCAACGATATATTATAAGCCCAATTCCGATGAATATTGAGGAAGTTATGGCCAAATTAATGAACTGGGCCTAGTTTGAGCCTTATATGCGGCCCAATGATCTAGAGGAGGGCCTAATATGGATTTATCATTCCTAATGCAATTAGGAATGGTTTTAGTCTTCTAGATTCTTCTAGAAGGTTCTTTTTATTCCTAATTCAATTTGCATTGATAAATTGACTTTTTTTTTTTTTTTTTACTTTTCAGAGTTTTATTTAAGATCAAAGAACATTTTTGAAGAAAAGTACGATTTTATCCTCTTGTACGATAATTTCTATCTGATTTTAAGAAAACGCGTGAATTTCTGAGTCAGCGCCAAACGCCAGCTGTAGCGCTTAACGCTACGCTTGGCGCCTGGTGCTAGCCTTAGCGTTTGGCGCCAAGGTCAGCGTTTGGCGCTAACTTGGTTTTTTGCGTCAGAACTCTGTTTTTGATTTATCTTTTTGGCTGATTTTTTCTATAAATAACGTCGTAAAAACTCCGTTTTTATTCACGAATTCTCATCAATTCTTATTCTTTCCAATTCTCACCAACTCTCATCAAGATTTTCTTGATTACTCTCTCTCTCTCTCTTTCTAAACTAGTCTTCTCTCAAATATAAAAATTCCACATTCATTAGACTTAGATACACCTAGCCATATTCAAAGTTGCCTTCGCCCTAGACGTGAAAGGTTTCATTTTCTGAGGCTTTGGTCCCTAATCTCTATTTAAATTATTGAATTTAATTCTTTGATTATTATTTTCCTTGAAGTTACTAACGTGTGTATTTTGTTATTAGAAAGAGGTACGAGGCATCCAATTAAGTGCTTTTAATTGATTTATTGATATTATGATGTAGAAATCATGTCTAGGTTGTTATTATGATTCCTAGTATCATGTTAGGATGTTTTTCTTAATTTGATGTTTAGGGTGACAACAATAAATTCCTAGTATCATGTCTAGGGTAACTTTAATATCAAGTATGATTAAAAGTATGATGCCTTTTATGTTCTTCCTAATATTTATGATTGTTAGTATCATGTTAGGGCTAAAGCTTTGATTTCTATTGTTTAATGACATGCTAGGGTTTGTTATTAATCTTGTTAGTATCATGCCTAGGATCTTGCTATTATTATGCTTTAACATGATTATGATAATTTTTATGATTCTTGATTATTATTATGACTTTTATTATTATTGTTTATTATTGTGTTGCTTGATATTTACTTTTATTGCTTGATCACACCTTTTATGCATGTTTAAAGGGAATTTGTACTTGTAATCACGCTTAATAAGATAATTAATAATCTTGTTTAGGGTTAATATGATTATAATTCAAGTGATTGCCAATAATCGTTTTATTTGTGCATTAATATTCAACCAACATAGATAAACAGGTTTAGGGTTAAACCTATTGATTGCATGTTAGTCAGAAAGCGCACATGAATACGATCAGAATAAAGTAGAGGCCTATTATTAGGGCAGGTTCAATGTCTTTTAGGTTGGATTTGTACCTTCATCTTCGAACCCTATTTGGTTCAAGACCTTATGGAGTTGACGATCTCTTGGATCGTTAAGGGGTGTAACTTTCACCTCGTGAACGGTTTACAAGTTCCTAGAACTTGTTGGCGAGTCTTTTGCTCTATCTTCTTTCCCTTTGGATGCCACCGTACTTTAGTGTATGATCACAGTGGGGTTCAAGCTAGGGATAATGCTTGAAATATTCCCTACAAGTCCTCAAGCAGAAGGAGAATGAAGGTTTTACCTCTTTCTTCAACAAATGGAGAGAAACCTCTGCTAAGATGATTGAGGTACCAAGCGAAAAAGAATCTATGAGGTTATTCATCAAGAACCTTCAAGAGAATTACTCCAAGCATCTCAAATACCAGAATAATCTCCATACCTTCAAGGTCGTCTATGACATTGGAATCAATATTGAAGACGACCTGGCTAAGCTGAAAGCTGCTAACAGTAACTCCAACAGAGGCTGGAAAGGCAAGAAGAACGACAATCCTTCTTCTTCCAAAACCACCCACTCAAACAATGTTAGTACCTTTAACTTAAGTGAAGTCCTTGCTATAAATAATCAAGGACAAAAGAAACCATTTAGGAGGAACTTTACTCCTATAGGTATGAGTTATGACACCGCATTTGACCGATTAAATGCAAAAGGTCTTATAACTCCTATTCGACCATTTGGGGACCCACCGGTCGAGAAGAGGACGGCTAATTGGAACCCCAATGCACATTGCAAGTATCACCAAGGTAGGGGCCATCTTACTGAAAATTGTTGGAAGCTTAAGGAAGCTATCTAAGATTTAATAGAAAACAACAAACTACCATTGACTCCTACCAGTATGAAGCCGAGCATTGATAATGCACCTCTCGCTCACTCCTTAGCCATCTCTGATGAGGAAAACGAGGTTGATCCCTCATCTCTCATCAAGCCTATCGAAGAAATTCATGCTATCGAAGAAGAGGAGGAGATCTTTTTCGATGCCATGGATAACTTTCCAGAACTAGCAAGTAAAGAGGACATACAATTGCTTACATTGTCCATGTTGGAGGGATCAAACTTGCTACATGAAGCTCTCAAAGTCGCGAAGAAACAATTAGAGGAGCTTCAGAAAAAGTGTGACAAGGTTCCACCTACAAAAAATAAACCCAGGAGAGAGTTCACACCCATGAGAATGACCCATGATGCTACTTTTGATCGCCTCTTTGATCATGGACTAATCAAACCTATTGGCCCTACCGAGGATCCAACACCAGAAAAGAGATCTTCAAGATGGGATCCCAATTCCTATTGCAAGTACCATCGAGGGAACGGTCATACCATGAATGAATGCTACAGGTTTCAAAACCTCATTCAAGATCTCATGGAAGCAAACAAGATCCAATTGCCTCTAGCTAGCAAGAAAACGAAGAAACCCTTTTCACTGCAAGTAATTGATGAACCCAAGAAGAGTAATAGACTCTATACTCCAATTGGGATTCCATATGCTCAAATGTTCAATATGATCTCTGAGAGTGGCGAGGTCAAACCTCTCGAACCGAGACCATTTGAATCATTAAAAAGGACAAATAGATTCTACTGTCAATACCATCAATCAGGGGGTCACACTATTGAAAACTGTTTTAAATTTAAGGATTTAATTCAGAAAATGATTGATGACAAAAGGCTAGTCCAAATTCCACAAGAGGAAGACGTAAGTATTAATGGAGTTTGGGACAGTGATGAAGAAGACGTTTACTTAAAAGACATGGTAGGACCTCCACCTTCAGTGTCATATGCCATGGATGACTTCTGGGTTGAAGAAGATTCATCAATAGACGTCCTCACAAGATCCGGGAGAATGCAACCTCCTATTTCGACACAACCTATAGCAACTACGCAGCAAGTTCCCATACCAATCATAGAAGACAATGATATTGTCAAACAGTTCAAGAAAACCAAGGTTGAAATGAATGTATGGAAGCTTCTAGCAACATCTCGAGAACATAGGTTGGCAGTGATGAATGCCTTGGATAAGATAGGGATAGATTATGACACCACTCCTGAGGGGTTGGCTAACTTCCTTACGAGTGATCTCCCTAGTCCTACCAACTTGATCACCTTTTCCGACAAGGACTTACCTCCAGAAGGTGACAAGCATTATAAGGCATTAAACCTCACAGTATTTTGCAAAAGAATGAACGTCCCTATGACTCTTGTAGACAATGGATCGACCATTAATGTCTGTCCACTCAGAACTGCGAGAATGCTAGGCTTAAGAGATGAAGACCTAACCCCGTTAACACAAGGAATAAGAGCTTACGACAACACTCATCGTCAAGCTCTTGGTAAGATTACTATGAATATAACGGCGGGAGCTATAGAACACGCTACTACATTCTAAGTAGTAGATATTAAGGCTTCATTTAATTTATTGTTGGGACGCCCTTGGCTTCATGACCTAAAGGTCGTCCCTTCATCTCTCCACCAACAAGTAAAAGCCATATTTGGAGGAATTCCCATTACGATCGATGCTTCACCCATGAGGATTAAAGCCATAGAAAATCCAATAATTAATGTGGAGCACGATGAAGATGATGAAGATTTGTGGGGCTTTAATAAAGAGGTCTCCTTAATCGAGGAGGATGAAAGGACCCCTCTCTGCCATGACCCCCACTCCAATATGACAGTGAACACTATTCTGAAGAAACAAGGACATTTTCCTGGGATGACTCTAGGAAAGAAGAAAGGAATAGCAAAATCGCTGGAATCACCTGGCCTACCTAAATTAGACACTTTCGGACTTGGTTTCAAACCGACTCGGGAAGATCTCAAGCGAGCCCAGGAAAAGTCAAAAGCACGTAGGAACGCTCGCATCCAAAAGAAAGCAATCCCAATGGATCAGTATCCTCTTACCCTCAATGGACAATTCATAAAAGAAGGAGAGGACTATCCATGCTACGAGTTTCCCGAACCGTTTGTCGTAAATGGCTAAGGCAACCGAGATTCGAAATTTTCCTAGATTACTATTTTATAGATGAAATCCCAAGTCCTATTCATAAGGAGAATGCACCCCCATTCTTTGACTTTAATGTCATGGGATTACTATTTGGGCGAGAAAAAGATGAGCCAACGTACATAGAGGATAACTCCTCGCTCATCCAAACAGTCCTACAAAGTGAAAGCTTTGATCCCTCAAAGCTCATCACTCCAGCGGAAGGATCACTACAAGGGTGGCGCAAGACCGTCAAGGTGACTACTCCAAGCGGAAGGAAAATCTCCATCACAACGGGGCAAGAACCGATGTTCGAAGAGTCGTCTGAGTCATAGTTAGAGTCAGAGTCAGAGTCAGAGTCTCTTCCTATAGAGTTATCTAAGTCTTTAGTTGTAGCACCAACTTCTTCTATCTCTTCCCCTAGGATAGTTAGCGATCAAGTCCTTGTGGAAATATCTCTCTTCAATGTAATGATTTCCAAATTTAATAATATGTCTTCTTCCTCTTACTCCTTGTGTTCTTCTTTAACCCAAGATGACAAGCATTGCTTAAGTAACAATGAAAATGAGAAAAAACTTATTAAAGCAATGGAAACACTTGAAAAGAAAACACCGATAATTAAGGAAACTGAGACGGTTGATATCTCAAATGATTCAACCAATAAAAGAGAAGTTAAAATCGGATTAACACTTAATGAACAAGAAAGAACCGATTTAGTTAATTTGCTTAAAGAATTCATCGATTTATTCGCTTGGTCATATGAAGATATTCCAGGCATTAATAGAGAAATAGCTCAACACACCATACCGCTAATTCCAGGAATGAAACCTGTAAAACAAAAGTTGCGTCGAATGAACCCGACGTAGCTCTTAAAATAAAAGAAGAAGTTCAAAAACAAATAATTGCATGTTTTATCAAGGTATCCATATACCCTGAATGGGTCGCCAACGTCGTCCCAGTTCCGAAAATGGATGGAAGGGTAAGAATGTGTGTCGACTATCGAGATCTAAATAAGGCAAGTCCAAAGGAGGACTTCCCTTTACCACACATCGATATTCTGGTAGATAACACGGCGAATCATGCAATTCTCTCGTTCATGGATGGATACGCGGGGCATAATCAAATTCTCATGGCGGAAGAAGACATGGAGAAAACAACCTTCATAACACCATGGGGTACTTACTGCTACACGGTAATGCCATTCAGGTTGAAAAACGCGGGTGCTAGTTACCAACGAGCAGCGACTGCCTTGTTCCATGACATGATGCATAAAGAAGTTGAAGTATATGTGGACGATATGATTGTGAAGTTAAAAGATCGCCCAGGCCATCAAATAGCCTTGAGAAAATTCTTCGAAACGCTAAGAAAATACAATGAGGTTGAATCCATCCAAGTGTGCTTTTGGAGTCACCTCAGGCAAGCTTTTGGGTTATGTCATAAGCTCTAGAGGAATAGAGATAGACCCAACCAAGATCAAAGCAATCATGTCAATGCCACCGCCCAAAACCGAGAAGCAAATCCGAGGATTTATTGGCCGGTTGTAATCCATAAGCAGGTTCATATCAAAATTGACAACAATATGTGAACTAATATTTAAAAAGCTTAAAAAGAATGTCCCAATAATATGGGATGACGAATGTCAAAAAGCCTTTGAAAAGATCAAAGCCTATCTAGCAAATCCTCCCGTATTAGCACTAGCACTTCCGGGAATACCTCTTAGTTTGTACTTAACAATCACCAAAGAGACAATGGGAGCCATGCTCGCAAAAGAAGTAGAAGGCAAAGAAAATTCGATCTACTATCTAAGCAAAAAAATGCTCGAGTATGAAGTACGCTATACACCACTTGAGAAATTGTGCCTCGCATTGGTGTGGGCCTTAACCAAGTTAAGACATTACATGCTCGTGCATACAGTCTTTGTAGTTTCCCGATTGGATCCACTCAAGTATTTATTCGAGAAATCTATACTCAATGGGCGCATATCAAGATGGATAGTCAACTTAGCCCAGTTCAATGTAAGGTTCATGCCACAAAAAGCTATCAAAGGATCTGTGGTTTCAGATTTTCTAGCGGACTTTCCAATAGAAGATTCGACGCCAATACACGACAATGAATTTCTAGACGAAGACTTGATGGTCACCGAGGACGATACTTGGACCTTATACTTCGATTGAGCCTCAAACCAAAAGGGATGTGGCGTTGGAGTATTACTAGTATCACCTAAAGAAAAGCATGTTCCAATCTCCATAAAGCTTGATTTCGACGTTACCAACAACGCTGCTGAATACGAAGCATGCGTGGTAGGCCTTGAAACAGCTTTGGCATTGGGAGTGAAAAAATTACGAATATTCGGAGATTCTTCATTGATCATCAACCAAATCTCTAAGAGATGGAAAGTAAGGAGCCAAAGTCTAGCCCCTTACCAAACTTATCTGGAAACTCTCACTAATCAGTTAGAGAAGGTGTAATACACGTATCTACCTAGAGAAGAAAATAAATTTGCTGATGCCTTAGCAAGACTAGCCTCAATGGTTAGGATTCCTACGGAAATCGAGAAAATGCCTCCAACTATAGAAAAAAAAGGCATAAACCGGCCTATATTCAAGCTATAGAAGATGATGAAGTGATCCAAGATGAAGAAGAAGAAGAAGAAGAAGAAGAAGAACCGTGATATACGGATATAATCAACTATGTCACCAAAGGAGAATACCCTCCCCATGCTGACAAAAGAGCAAAACGAGCATTAAGGCTCTTGGCTTCCCAATACGTACTCATAGATAACGAGTTACACAAAAGGGTACCTAAGGGTCAAGCTCTCTTATGTGTAGGAAAAAAGGATGCTCAAAGAGCAATGAGGACAGTCCACGAAGGAATTTGTGGAACTCACGTAAATGGCAAAATGCTAGTCCAAATGATAATGCGAGAAGGATACTATTGGACTACCATGAATAGGGATTGTCATCAATACGTAAAAAGATGCCCTAAGTGCCAAATTTACGCCAATTTAAAACACGTTCCTCCATCTCTACTCTACACCTACACTTCGACATGACCATTCTCTACATGGGGAATTGACATTATTGGTAAAATCACCCCCCAGGAACAGGAGGTCACGAATATATTTTAGTATCAATTGATTACTTCACGAAGTGGGTCAAAGCACAATCATATGCTAAACTCACTGCAAAACATGTAGCACTCTTTATCGAAAGAAATATTATTTGTCGATATGGAGTCCCACATGAAATGATAAGTGACAATGGAACTCACTTTCAAGCCGAGTGTGAAGAATTGTTACAAAAATATGGTATTCAACATCATCATTCTTCTCCTTATAGACCTCAGTCAAACGGAGCAATCGAAGCAGCTAATAAAAATTTAAAGACTATCATCGAGAAAATGATAGAAAATTACAAGGATTGGCTTGAAAAACTTCACTTCGCATTGTGGGGTTATCGCACATCAACAGGAAAGACGCCATTTTCCTTGGTTTATGGAATGGATGTCGTACAACCTGTAGAGCTAGAGATACCATCTCTACGCATTGTATTAGAAAGCAAACTCGATGAAGTTGAATGGACTAGGGCGAGATATAAGGAGCTAATTCTACTTGATGAAAAACGACTAGAAGCTCTTTATCATACTCAATGCTATCAAACTCGTATGGCTAGACATTTTAATAAGAAGGTCAAGACAAGAAACATCAAAGTAGGAGACTTGGTGTTAAAAGCATTAAGGAAGAATGTTCTAGATCCAAGGGGGAAATTTAGGCCTAATTGGTCTGGACCCTATATTGCCAAAACAATCCTATCAGGAGGTTCAGCAAAATTAACTGATATGGATGGCAATGAGTTCTCGAACATGACAAATCTTGACCAACTTAAAAAGTACTACCCATAACAACTTGAGTAGGATACTCAAGAGAGCTACGTTTGGCCTGATTCCTTAAGAAAGGATACGTAGGTGTAGACACCCAAATGTGTCTCCCCAAAACCAAACCCGGTGATGAGTACCTTTCACGTCGAATCATAATCGAATGAAGTGAAAGTGTGGAAAGTCTAGTGTTGCGGAAAGTTTTAATTTCTTTTCTCTTCTCTCTGTGTTTGAAAACTTATTTTAAGAAAACAGCCAATACAGTTTGGTTGGTCCATGATATGGGTCAAATAGTAGTGTAGTTGGATGGGGCTTGAAAAGACCTTTCGAACGATATATTATAAGCCCAATTCCGATGAATAATGAGGAAGTTATGGCCAATTTACTAAACTGGGCCCGGTTTGAGCCTTATAAGCGGCCCAATGATCTAGGGGAGGGCCTAATATGATTTATCATTCCTAATGCAATTAGGAATGGTTTTAGTCTTCTAGATTCTTCTAGAAGGTTCTTTTCATTCCTAATTCAATTAGCATTGATAAATTGACTTTTGTTGACTTTTCAGAGTTTTAATTAAAATCAAAGAGCATTTTTGAGGAAAATACGATTTTATCCTCCTGTACGGTAATTTTTATCTGATTTTAAGAAAACACGTAATTTTCCAGATCAGCGCCAAACGCCAGCTGTAGCCCCTGGCGCTACGCTTGGCGCCTGGCGCCAACAGCCAGAGTTGCCGCTGGTTCTTTTTTTGTGCGCCAGACTCTGTTTTGATATTTTATCTTTTTGGCTGATTTTCTCTATAAATATCGTATTAAAAACTCCGTTTTCGATAAAAAAATTTCAATTATAATCATCAAAAACCAATTTTAACAAGTTTTCATCAGTTTTCTTCAATTCTTATTTCAAAACCAGTTTTCATCAACTCTCATCAAGATTCTCTTGATTACTCTCTCTCATTCCTTTTCTAAACTAGATTTTTACATACAAAATTCCGCATTCATTAGATCTAGACACACCTAGCCATATTCGAAGTTGCCTTCGCCCTAGACGTGAAAGGTTTAATTTCTAAGGGTTTGGTCCCAAATCTCTCTTTCAATTATTTAATTTAATTGTTTGTTTTTTTTTTATTTTCCTTGAAGTTACTAACGTGTGTATTTTGTTATTAGAAAGACGTACGAGGCATCCAAGTAAGTGCTTTAATTGATTTATTGATTTTATGATATAGAAACCATGCTTAGATTGTTATTTTAATTCCTAGTATCATGTTAGGATGTTTTATTGATTCCTAGTATAATGTTTAGGATGTTCCTAGTATCATGTCTAGGGTAATTTTAATATCAAATATGATTGTTACGATGCCTTCTATTTTCTTCCTAATATTTATGATTGTTAGTATCATGTTAGGGCTAAAGCTTTGATTTTTATTGCTTAGTGACATGCTAGGGTTTGTTATTAATCTTGTTAGTACCATGCCTAGGATCTTGCTATACTTTAACATGATTACTATTATGATTAATATGATTGTTATTATAATGATTATAATATTATTATGTTGCTTGGTACTTTTATTTATTATTATTGCTTTATCACGCCTTTTATGCATGCTTAAAGGGAATTAGTATTTGTAATCACGCTTAATAATATAATTAATAATCTTGTTAGGGTTAATTATGATTATAATTTTAAGTGATCGCCAATAATAGTTTGTTTGTGCATTAAATTCAACTAACATAGATAAACAGGTTTGGGGTTAATCCTATTGATTGCATGTTAGTCAGAAAGCGCACATGAATACGATCAGAATAAAGTAGAGGCCTATTATTAAGGCAGGTTCAATCTCTTTTAGGTTGAATTTGTACCTTCATCCCCGAACCCTTATTTGGTTCAAGACCTTATGGAGTTGACGATCTCTTGGATCGTTAAGGGGTGTAACCTTCACCCTGTAAACGGTTTACAAGTTCCTAAAACTTGTTGGCGAGTCTTTTGCTCTATCTTCTTCCCTTTTGGACGCCACCGTACTTTAGTGTATGATCACAGTGGGGTTCAAGCTAGGGGTTAACGCTTGAAATTATTCCCTACAGTTTTTGGCGACTCCACTAGGGAGGATTTCTATTTTAATTCCTGAATTTATTTTGGCAATGATTTAGAATGAGTGGATGAGACTCCAAACGGTCTAAGTATTTCATGTGCGTAATTTTGATTAACATTATTGTCATATGCATAAAAAAGATCTCATTGGAAAGACCATCCGTAATGAGTTAAAAACATAGGATTTTACACGTAGGAAATTTGAGGAATATCCTTCACAACTAGGACCGAAATAATACTGCGCAAAATTGGAAAATTTTATCGAGCACAGAAAGCTGCTAAGGCATGTAGGAATTAGCGCCAGAAGCCAGAGCATTGGCGCCAGATTTTTAACCGTAGCGCCAGACGCCAGCATTGGCGCCAGGCGCTACAGGTAAAACCTGGCGTCATTCTCCGTTTGTTGGCGCCAAATTCCTCCAATACCGAGCCAGAAATATGAGTTCTAATTTCGACCAGTTTTTCGTATTGTTTGCTCGATCCTACTTCCTGATTGAGTTTTTCTCACTTTTCTAAAACCCATATGTGTTCTACATATGGACATAACCCTCTGGGAATTCATGCTCCATCTACCTGATTGAACGCTCTAAGCAACAAAGGGTACATCCGAGAATGTTGAATTCACCAAACCATGGAAGCGAGTTTTTCTAAAACTCGCGATGTCCCATCCACTCGCGCCAACCCTTCACGGTTAGGCTTCCGCGCGGTGCATCCGGAAAATTAACAATGGACCCTCTATTGACTAAACCATATCCCGAACTTTAGAGAACTAGAGCCATGGTTAGGTTACAAACTCATTGCATCATATTGTGCCTACTTGACTAATTGTGCATTATTTGTTGTGCATATATATGTTTTCTTAACCGTTTGTTTGACTTGTGTTGAGATTAAATAAATTAATGACTTAAAGAACTTTGCCTAATTAATTAATTAATTAGAGTCAATAAAGTCTAATATTTTAATCATAATTGACCTAGTACGACTTTAGGCATACTCCTGTTGATTAATAACACCGAAAACAGTCCCAGATTGAAGCTCCAGCATTGGCGCCAAAGTCTGGACTTTAGCGCCACTCTATGGAGTGTGGCGCCTAGCGACAGCTCTGTCGTTTGGCGCTACACTACACATTGCGACGCCAGTCCTGTCGCTTTGCCGACAGTTCGGATTATTGATTGAGTCATCACCTAGTGTCTAATTAACCAGTTTACTAATTAATTTGGTTAATTTTCCCTGTCAATAGTACTTGGTTGAGTCATTAATTGAGTCTAGTCACATAGTCTATCCACTTGGTCATGACACGAGTCTTAACATGTCACCTAGACTCACTAGTCTTAGCACACACTTTGAGTACACATCACCATGACCATGTCTTAGGTTCATGCATGAGTCGGTTTTTCCATCATTTGAGTTGGGGGAACATCCTATTCCTAATTTTTTCATATCCCTCCATCTACATCATTTTTCTTCACATTCTATTCCAATCCTTCTTCACTTCCTCCATCCATTGCATGTTGAATAAAGTTTGAGTCAAACAATTAACAATAAATATCCCCAAAATCCTTTTCCACATTACTTGGTCGAGGAGAGAAGGGCGATTAATCAAGGACAACCTCTTTATTCAAGTCTCACTTTTTGATAAACCAATTCGTCAAAAGAGGAAGGCTAAAAGGATAATGGCAAGTCAAGAAGAAGTCAATGAGCTTCGGAACCAATTGGTTACCGTGACTGAGACACTGAAGCTCCTCACACTTAAGATTGATGATCCTGTGAAGCAACAACAAATGAACCTCATGCAAGAAAGCTTGAGCAAGATAGCTAATGACTATAAATTTCAGGGCTTTAGCTCACAAGGGGTCTCGCTGGACAAGGAACTTCTTCCACATAAGTTCAACGCCACTTACATCCCTAAATTCAAGGCAACATATAACCCTTACTTCCATCTAAGAGCTTTCGAAACTATAATGAACATTAAGGGTATCGATAAGAAGGTTTTCCCCTCTCTGTTCTCACTATCTCTTGAGACCGTTTGCCAACAATGATACTTCTCCCTTGACAAAGAGAAAACCTCTACCTGGGAATCGATAGTAAACGCTTTCATTGATAGATACAAGTGCAATATTCAAGTTGAAACCGACTATAGACAACTTGAGATGCTAAGACAAAAAGAGAATGAAGGCTTTACTTCTTTCTTTAATAAATTGAGGGAAACTTCCGCTAAGATGATTGAGGTCCCCACCGAAAAGGAGTGTGTGAGGATGTTTATCAAGAATCTCCAAGAAAAGTATTCAAAGCACTTAAAATATCAACACAACTTGAATACTTTCAGGGCCGTTTATGACATCGGAATTGAAATCGAAGACGACCTCGCAAAGAAAAAAGCTACTAACAATAGTAACCACGGTGGCTGGAAAGGATAGAAGAACGGCAATCCTTCTTCTTCCGAAAACGCCCACTCTAGTAACATTGTTAGTACCTTTGATCTTAGTGAAGTTTTAGCCATGGATAACCAAGGATCTAAGAAGCAACTAAGGAAAGACTTCACCCCCATTGGGATGAGCTACGATACTGCCTTCGATCGACTTTATGCCAAAGGACTCATTAGTCCCATTGGACCTATTCAAGATCCTGTACCTGAAAAGAGATTGCCTAGTTGGAATCCAGACGAACACTTCAAGTACCATCAATGTAGGGGTCATGCTACTGAGAGCTGTTGGAAGCTAAAGGAGGCTATCCAACATTTGATTGATAATAACAAGCTTCCCATACCTCCAGTTAACAAGAAGAGCGAGTGATGATAAAGGAAACAACAAAAGACAAGAGGCGAGCTTCAACGACAAGATTTCGTGACCTCTTTTTTTTCTATTTCTTTTTTATTTACCCTTTCCCCAATAAGTCTAGCATACACCTTTTTATTCTCCTTAGTTTTATTTTATAGGATCATTATATATTTTCTTTTAATAAAATGAGCATTTATTTCCTTATATATGATCATTTCATTATATTGATTAAAAAAAATAAATAAAAAATAAAAAAAAAAATCCATGTCGAATTAAGCACAAGGTATACCAATGATTTGAGGCTCCCCTTGTAGCCACATCATATCTCCTTTCACCTTTCAAATTTACAATCCTTTCTTCATAAACCACTTTGAACCTCGTCTAACGATAGACCTTTCTTTCTTCAACCTACATCTACCTAACCTTGGGATGGGATGGTGTGTAACTTATGAAATCTCAAAAGCTTGAGTAATTCAAAAGATTAAAATAGCAAACAAATAAATAAAAGTGTACAAAAGGGCAAGTGTTCCAATGTCTTTGACATGAACATGTCTTTGATATGAACACGTCTCAGATTGCGTCTCTGTCGAGTGCTCGGTACCATGCCTGAGAAACATGAATGCCAAGTGAGTGATAGACTGCATGATCGGGATTGCCCACACTTATAAAAATAAAATAAATGCTAAAGCAAAAAAAAAAGAGAGCTAAAAAAATAATAGAAATTCAAGCATAAAAATACAAAGATTCAAAAGCAAGGTTGTACACCTTGGGGGCTTATCTAGGGTTTTGAGCCTTTATCCCCTTCTTCTTCAGCCTTTAGCCTAACCACGTTACAACCCTTAAAAAGACCTTTTTGAGGTATACACACACTTGTGCGAGGTTCGGCTAGAGCTACGTTCGGCCTGATTCCTAACGGATACGTAGGCAACCTCACATCGAGGTGCGGCCGTAATAAACATGCATTCATATTTACATTCATAATTGATCATATCAAGGGATCTCCTATGCTCATCCATATTCACTTAGAGCTAGACTTGGGGGCTTGATCCCTACATCATTAGCTCACCTAGCCTGAGAGTCACCCATTTACTCTTTTAACAAATAATATATTTTCCACACACTTAGCCTTTGCGGCCTAACTTTAGTGTCACTTTCACACACATCACAGATACATGACCAAATATACTTTCCCTTAAAAACCCTTTGTCATGAAAACATAACGTTGAAGCATGCCTTGTCATATCAACATCACTCATCAATCATAATTGTCATTGCATCGAAGTATGATGTGCTTAGCCTCCGTGCCTAAGTTACCCAAATACTTTCATCATTGAGTCAACAATTGAGATAGCCTAGGATGGTTTAATCCTTGCACCTTGAGAGATAGTATCAAACAACATTTGACTAAGCTCATTCAACATGCACCTTCAAAACTTTTGATTCTTTTTCGCGTCTTTATTTTTCGGGAGAAATTCGGTACCCTCCACAAAAATGACGGAAATTTTTTTATTTTTTTTGCATTTTCGAGTTGCACGATCATAATACAATGCACACACGGGTCATGAGTCACACGTGTCATTTCACTTCGAGTCGAATCAACCTCGAGTCAGTCAATCACAGCGAGTCAAGTTTATACCTTGAGTCATGTCAAGCAACATTAAGCCTTAGGTCAACCCTAAGATAATTAAAGAGATTGGCAAAGTTCTATAGTAAAAAATAAATACAAGTGCAGCAGAACAGGGAAGACCCTACTCCAGCGCCGGACGAAAACATCCAGCGTCTGGAGGCAGAGCCAATTCCTGGCGCCAGAGATATTCCAACAACGACAGAACAACAATTTCGGGTTCCTTGGTATGCTAGTTAGCCCCTATAAGCAATTTGACATGATTGAGTAGTCGATTTGATTACAACCGTAAATAAGTGATCAACCTGACGAAAGATCGTCTCACTTAGCTTAAAGCGCCTAAGAATTGGCTCATCACCGACATACTGGTTTTAGCGGAAGCAAAGTTCAAGCGAGCTTTAGAGATCGACAAGCGTTGGTCTTCGGTAGTTTTCTTCGGAATATTATCGCATCAATTGAGGATGACTTCAAGTAAAGTTATTTTTGACAGCGTTTGCTAAGATTATGGAAGTTGTCACCAAAGATTTGAGAAGATAGCACGAGATGGCCGGTCTTCGATGGCATTCGCTGAGATTGTGGAGGTTGTCACTAAGATTTGAGAAAAGATTTGAGAAGATAGAACGAGATGGGCGGTCTTCGACGGCATTCGCTAAGATTGTGGACGTTGTCACCCAAGATTTGAGAAGATAGCACGAGATGGGCGGTCTTCGACGGCATTCGCTAAGATTGTGGAGGTTGTCACCCAAGATTTGAGAAGATAGCACGAGATGAGCGGTCTTCGACGGCGTTCGCTAAGATTATGGAGGTTTTCACCAAGATATGAGAAGAGCGGTTCATGATGAGGCGATCTTCGACGACTTTTGCTATGATTGGAAAGGCTGTCGCTATGATTCAAGAAAAGGCTCGAGATGTATCAAATTGATCGACGGCGTTCCTGACAAGGGGAAAACTAGGTCGTTATCTAATCTTCCCTCGGTCAAACTAAATTTATAAACACTTAACAAACCTAAATACGAGTATAGAGGCAAGTCAAGGGTCGAACCCAAAGGAACGGTAATGTTCAAGCACTTTCAATTATGCACCTAAGCTAGGTCGAAGACGAAGGTAAGAGAGAATACTAACAACTAACCAAACAAGTAACCAAGGAAATAAAACACTAGGAACGGGGATCAACAAGTAATCATGTCAATTGCAACAACATGGGAAGAGCATGCCAATCAAAGGTTGTGAGGACTAATGATAAGAGCAATCAATAGGAATTAAAGAGCTATCTCCTAATTGTTAAGCTAGGGTTCACTATGAATAACAAACTAAGAGAATCACAATCAAAACCAATTGATAATTGCAATTCCTAAATCAATTGTTCATGTCATTAGCAATTACAATGCAATCTAGCATAATTCTCAAGGCCAAATTGAATTACACACATGCAAACCTTCACTAATCACTTTAATCTCAACAATCAATCAACACAATCCCCAAATTAATCACAATTAATCAATCATACAAGTTTCACCCAATTCCTAGCCAAACAACTATTCAAGAATCATCATCTATCAACTAACAACTATGGAAATCAAGAATCAACAAAATACCAAGAACAATTACACTAATCAAGCATCAAACATCAAAATTAAACCAAACAAACATGAAATTAAACAAAGAAATAAGGTGAGATAGAGTTAAGAATGTTCATTGATAATAGAGAAGATCTTGAACACAATTGTCACACTTGCATCTTCAATCTCTCAATCACCATTGAAATTCCTCACTTTCTCTCTCTAAAACTACTCCTAATCTAGCCTAATCTAGAGAGAGAAGCTCTCAACCTAAGAGAGAGAAAACTATTCTAAAACTAAAGAAATACACGAATGAAGAATAAAGGAAACCAAAAACTATATAAATAAAAGGAGAAAAGAAGCTTAAAATCGTAAAAGACCCAGAAACCCGCGCCCGCGGAGAAATCGGCCGCGCCCGTGGAGGGGAACAGACACCCCGATAGCCGCGCCCGCGGCCCAAGCCCGCGCCCGCGGGGCCAAGGCCCGCGCCCTCGGGGAGCCCTCGGGACAACCGCGGGTGCTTACTGCCCAAATACGGCAGTTTTGGAGCCGCAGCAACCCCGCGCCCGCGGGTACTGTAGCCCGCGCCCGCGGCAGTTTTCCAGGGCCAACTTCAGAAGGCTGTAACTTCCGATCTAAGAATCGTATGAAGGCGTGCGACCTATCATTGGAAATCTCTTCAAGTCTAGTTTCCAACCCACTTGAATCACCCTAATCCGATCTGTAGAACTTGAGATATGACTAAAACAATGCACAAAGGTCCTATTTGATACTTTGCAATCCTTCGTTTTCCTTTGTTTCAAACTCAAATTCAATTCCGAAAAGTGCATATTGATCCTAGTGGGTGCTATTTTCAATTCCCATGCATATAACCCGCGACGTACCTACAAAACAAGACAAAGAAACGGAGAAGCAAGAGAAATAGCCGAGAAATGAATAAAATGATAAGAAAGCCATTAAAAGCATGCATTTCTCTAAGCTAACACAAAAACACGCGAATCGAGCATTATTCTCTAAAAACACAACATAAACGACTACAAAGGAGCATAAAAATATAAAGAAAACATAGCCTAAAGGTGCCATAAATGGCACGGATCAGTTCCCTAGCTTGCGGAAGATCGTCAAAACAAACAACAAGGTGGTGTTCCCTAGATTGTGGAGAGTTGTCATAAACAACTGAGGATTGTTTCAAGTGAAGCAATCTTCGATAGTATTCCCTTGGACGTGGAATATTATCAATGCGGATGAGGATTGTTTCAAGTGAAGCAATCTTTGATAGTATTCCCTTGGACGTGGAATATTATCAATGCGAAATAGGATTGTCTCAAGAGAAGCAATCTTCGATATTATTCCCTTGGACGTGGAGTATTATCAATGCGGATGAGGATTGTTTGAAGAGAAGTAATCTTCGATAGTATTCCCTTGGACGTGGAGTATTATCATAGCGGAAGAGGATTGTTTCAAGAGAAGCAATCTTCGATAGTATTCCCTTGGACGTGGAATATTATCAAAGCGGAGGAGGATCGTTTCAAGCGAAGCAGACTTCAATATTGGAAGCAGTTACAGGCGTAGCGGTTTTCAAGCGGGATGGCATTCTGTAGCTTGCAGGAGGTCATCAAAACAATAGTAAAGCGGCAGCAAATCAGTCACTTTCAGAGACGTGTGCTCGATGGTGCAAGATACGCGTCTCTTAACTCTTTTATCTGTTTAACTAACGCTAGTTTGCAGGTATCGGCGTTACAAGAGTGGTTTAGGATCGCAGAACGTTCTGAATCATTCTCCGTCCCTATCGATACTTTGACTTTCGTTTTTGAAACATGCGTTTCTCCAAACTCAGTCAAAGTGGGGGCTTCTGTAGACACCCAAATGTGTCTCCCCAAAACCAAACCCGGTGATCAGTACCTTTCACGTCGAATCATAATCGAATGAAGTGAAAGTGTGGAAATTCTAGTGTTACGGAAAGTTTTAATTTCTTTTCTCTTCTCTCTGTGTTTTAAAACTTATTTTAAGAAAACAGCCAATCCAGTTTTGTTGGTCCATGATATGGGTCTAATAGTAGTGTAGTTGGATGGGGCTTGAAAAGACCTTTCCAACGATATATTATAAGCCCAATTCCGATGAATAATGAGGAAATTATGGACAATTTACTAAATTAGGCCCGGTTTGAGCCTTATATGCGGCCCAATGATCTAGGGGAGGGCCTAATATGATTTATCATTTCTAAAGCAATTAGGAATGGTTTTAGTTTTCTAGATTCTTCTAGAAGGTTCTTTTCATTCGTAATTCAATTAGCATTGATAAATTGACTTTTGTTGACTTTTCAGAGTTTTAATTAAAACCAAAGAGCATTTTTTAGGAAAATACGATTTCATCCTCCTATACGGTAATTTTTATCTGAATTTAAAAAAACGCGTAATTTTCCAGATCAGCGCCAAACGCCAGCTGTAGCGCCAGGCGCTACGCTTGGCGCCTGGTGCCAGCTTTGGCGCCTGGCGCCAACAGCTAGAGTTGGCGCTGGTTCGTTTTTTTGTGCGCCAGACTCTATTTTGATATTTTATCTTTTTGGCTGATTTTCTCTATAAATAACATATTAAAAACTCCGTTTTCGATAACCAGTTTTCAATAATAATCATCAAAAACCAATTTTAACTAGTTTTCATCAGTTTTCATCAATTCTTATTTCAAAACCAGTTTTCATCAACTCTCATCATGATTCTCTTGATTACTCTCTCTCTCTTTCTCCTTTTCTAAACTAGCTTTTTACATACAAAATTCCGCATTCATTAGATCTAGACACACCTAGCCATATTCGAAGTTGCCTTCGCCCTAGACGTGAAAGGTTTAATTTCTGAGGGTTTGGTCCCAAATCTCTCTTTCAATTATTTAATTTAATTGTGTGTTTTTTTTATTTTCCTTGAAGTTACTAACGTGTGTATTTTGTTATTAGAAATAGGTACGAGGCATCCAAGTAAGTGCTTTAATTGATTTATTGATTTTATGATATAGAAATCATGCTTAGATTGTTATTTTAATTCCTAGTATCATGTTAGGATGTTTTATTGATTCCTAGTATAATGTTTAGGATGTTCCTAGTATCATGTCTAGGGTAATTTTAATATCAAATATGATTGTTACGATGCCTTCTATTTTCTTCCTAATATTTATGATTGTTAGTATCATGTTAGGGCTAAAGCATTTATTTTTATTGCTTAGTGACATGCTAGGGTTTGTTATTAATCTTGTTAGTACCATGCCTAGGATCTTGCTATACTTTAACATGATTATTATTATGATTAATATGATTGTTATTATGATGATTATAAATATTATTATGTTGCTTGATACTTTTATTTATTGTTATTGCTTGATCACGCCTTTTAAGCATGCTTAAAGGGAATTAGTATTTGTAATCACGCTTAATAATATAATTAATAATCTTGTTAGGGTTAATTATGATTATAATTTTAAGTGATCTCCAATAATAGTTTGTTTGTGCATTAAATTCAACTAACATAGATAAACAGGTTTGGGGTTAATCCTATTGATTGCATGTTAGTAAGAAAGCGCACATGAATACGATCAGAATAAAGTAGAGGCCTATTATTAGGGCAGGTTCAATCTCTTTTAGGTTGAATTTGTACCTTCATCCCCGAACCCTTATTTGGTTCAAGACCTTATGGATTTGACGATCTCTTGGATCGTTAAGGGGTGTAACCTTCACCCTGTGAATAGTTTACAAGTTCCTAAAACTTGTTGGCGACTCTTTTGCTCTTTGTTCTTTCCCTTTTGGACGCCACCGTACTTTAGTGTATGATCACAGTGGGGTTCAATCTAGGGGTTAACGCTTGAAATTATTCCCTACAGTAGGCAACCCCTTACGGGTGCGGCCATGGACCTTAGCGCCAGACGACAATGTCTGTCGCCTGACGCCAAATTGCCTCAGTTGGCGCCAATCGTAAAAGCGTGGCACCATTTTTCTGCGAAGTCCCTAGGAATATTTCGGTGTTTTTTGGAAAATTTTCGACTTCAGTACTCGAAAAAATTTCTGGAAAATTAAATATTCAGTTTTCATTGCTTTAATAAATTAATTAAAGGGAGATAATTTAATTATAAAAAAAAAGCTGCAATTTCATTAATTAAATAAATTAACATTTACATTATTGATGGAATTTAAATAAAGCTTAAATAAATTACCTTTAAATTTAAAACTAAGTCTAATAATTTAAAGTTAAGCAATGCTTTAATATTTTTTTCTCTTTCTTTGCTCTCTTCCAATTTTTATCTGCATCCTCTTCTTCATCCATAACTTTAGCTAGTAGGCGTCCTTTAGAGGACCTACATTCAATTTTGGAGTAAATAGTTTCTCCCTTATTTAGGACCCCATGTTTCTTCTCTACCCAAGCCTTCTTCTCTGTAGTGTCAGCTTTTCTCTTTCCTTTATCCTTCGTAGAGCTTTTCTTCCTAGGCATTGTAGGTGTTTTTAACTCAACTCTTTCACCCAATCATTCCTTAACGGGAATCACTTTGTCACCTATACGACTCTTCACATCAGTTTTACTCTGATTTTTCTTCATGTCGTTTGAAGGTTTCTTCAGAAGCCACTTCTTCACATCACTGGGCAGGGAAGGAGGAACCTTTTGGGTGATCACTTCCCATAAAGGTCTAGCACTCCAATAAGCATCAAATTTGTCTACTTCTTGAGAGACAGGAAATTCATAGGGACGACGAAGATCCCCGGAAGGGATAATAAAAAGTCATTCTGGACAAGCGTGGAAGACGGCAGAAAGGTTGCTTGTTGACACCAACCATCTTTTCTATTTTCCACCAAGGGATGACCCACTTGATGGTAAAATTGCAAGAGCTAAAGACCTTCTTCCATTCATGGCGCCCCATCTTAGAGAAGCGTTTCTTCCTTCTCACAAAGTAGTTTGGAGTATACTTTTCAATGTTGTCTGGAGGACTAATTAATTCTAGTCTTTCCATTAGCCACATCTATAAAAAAAATTCAATGCAAATAAATTAATATTACTATGCAAAAATAAGTTTTTGATTTCTGTAATTAAAAATATTATTTTTCTACCTGTAATAAAATTGGAGAGCCCCGAAAAGGTGCTTTTGGATTTATCTTTAATCCATCAAGACTAAGCATAGTCTCTCCAACAATTAATGGCATTGGATTTCTCCCAGATTCAATTTGCTCCAAAACAGTTGATATGATTGCCTGACCCTCGTTAGCTCTACCACTAGTGAGAAGATATTGATTAAGCATGTAAAATAGGAAAGCCCTTCTTCTATAAACATGAAAAGACTCAAAATAAGGTCTATCAAAATAATGGCGAGCAAATTCTTTCAAAATAACTATGCTACCATCTACTATATTTGTTAGATCTTTGTCTTTTAAATTAAAGAAGCGCTCAAAATCCTTATAATAATATTCATTTATTCTAGGGATTACTACAAGATCTAATGCAGGAAAGCCTAAGATAGCACCGAATTCTTCCGGCAAAGGGATAATTTCATTATACCCTAGTCTAAAACAATGAGTATCCACATCCCAATATTCTAAGGCGGTATAAATAAAGTCTACATCAAGAACTACTCCCTTACACCATAAATAACCCCCATATGAAAAACATCTAACTTTTTTCTCTCCTTGGTAGTTAGAGACCGACACCATTCATGAGTGAAGTTGGTAAAACTTTTAGAGATTAAAGACATGATTATGTTTTTTCAAAACTAAGGTTATATTTAATCTGCTGAAATTATGAAGAAAATCGGCTGGGCAGGGGGCTATTTATGCACAAAATCGGCAGAGTTTCAATCCGGGAAGGATTCGGATTCAGCGCTCATCAGCGCCAAACGCCAGACATTGGCGCCTGATGCCAGAGCCTGGCGCCAAACGCTAAGGGTTAGCGTCTGGCGCTAGCCCAAAACGCGTGGCGCTTGATGGCGCTGACGTGTCTTATCATATGAGCTTTTCAAAAACCGCGTTTTTTGCCTGATTCGAGTCTGACCTATGACTTTACGGTCTTTTATTCTTTTTATACCCTTTTTCTAATTATATTTTTCCTTCTTCTTAATTAATATATCAATTATATTAATTATATTATTTTTTCGATTCTATTTAGACTTAACTTTTAAGTTTTTGTAAATCCAATATTTTTATTTTTTTCATTTTTCTTTTTGGGGGAGAAAGTCGGATACCCTCCATCAATAATAAAAATGACGGAATTTTTGTGCAAAATTAATTACCACAATTCCTTGCACACACAAACATGCACATAAAAATGAAAAAAATAATAAATAAATGTTAAAAAACTCATAGTAGTATGTATATACAAATATGTCTAAATAATGAGTCTAAATAATGGCGAAGTTCTATACAAAGTCAAAATAAAAAAAAAAGGCACAGGAATAAACTATGGCGCCGGAGGACGAACACCCATCATGTCATAAAACTGCGCAGTACGAGGAGTGACCTCTCCACCAGCTCCAGCTCCAGTCTCCTCGGGAGGTGGAAAACTCAACACAGGACCCATCCACCCAATATCGCCCTGGGGTTGAGGCTGCCGAGGCTGATACGATGACAATCCGACCTCGTACATCCCACCACCTCTCAGAGCCGAGGTAGCCTCTCCCTGGCCTACCGGTGCAGCGTGTGCACCCTCAGATGAAGAGCCTGAGTCCTCCACCGCCTCGGTGCGAGCAGCCTCAGAACGACCATCCCAGCCATCGAAACCAGTGCGGTGACGTCTCGAGCTAGACCTTGCCGGCTCTCTCCGCGCCTTAGGTCTCGTCCGGGTACGAGAAGGAATGGGCTGACCTTGCAAAAAGAAACTAAGTCAGAAACAATCAAAATAGAAGCAGTAATGCAAAAATAAGAAGGGAAACTACCTCTTAAACGGCGTCGTCGCGACGACACGTAACCACATTCCTCATCCGAACGAGCTGGCTCCGGAAGGCATCTATGCACCGTGCCATCGCCGTGACCACCTCGCACGAGAACTATCAAGGAAATGAAGTCAGTAAGAATGCATAACATATATGGACAAAAATTGCAAATAAACAAATCTTACCCGAGTCTGGTGATGAGGAATTGACTGCTCCACGAAGCGCTCACCCTTAGGAGTCGGAGAAATCATCTCCTCGATCGGCCCGTATGTCCCCTGATAATGGATGGACATACGAGGTGGCACAAACTCAGTAGGTCCAGCCTGACAAAAGCAAATCAAAGTTAGTAAAACATTACTTAGGGGCTACTTAACGGAAGGTAAAAGCTGAAAATCATACCGCCACCTCCTCAGCCAGTATAGGGACTGGAGCTAACAATGGCAGTAGCTCCTCCTTAAAGCACCGCCCAGGGATCGTATAAGATCGCCAAGGGGTACTAGCTCTCTCTGACATGCTCACCAACCTCGCGGCATTGAACATGTGACGCGGTGGAGGAGAAGGAACGACGAAAGTGTCCGAGGAATGCTGAATAGCGACCCTCTCTCCAAGATATGCAACTGCTTCATATGTCCCCAAGAAATAGCGACACTCAGCAGTATACTGCGCGGCTAACCCAGGGACAACCAAGCCGAACCACGGCCGGTGCTGCACGTCAGGCTCCTGCAAAGAATACCTATCAGATAAGAATCTATCAAAGGTAATACGAAAATGTTCAAATATGCAAAGAACCATACCGAGATGATCTGATCTCGGACATAAGCAGTAGACATCCCAGCGCGGCGGCTTCCCCAAGAGGCACTCACTGGAAACCTGCGTGGTGACGGTCTCGCCGGCGCAATCGAGGGAAAGTACTCGTAGAACCAAATCTACAAAAGGCAAAAATTATCAGCAAGTGCTAATCAAAGCTTAGAGCTAAACTTTATGGGAGATAAAGTATACCTCTACAACTCTCCAAAAGCTGGATAAAGCGACGTTTCCCGTGAAGGATCGGTGTCGACACGAGTCTCGTAACGCTCGAACAAAGTCAGCATATGCCAAGCTGGCCCAGTCATAAGTCCCGATCAAGTGTAGATCACGGACTGCAGGTAGATAGCAAAGCAACACTCTACTAACCTTGTCAGGGGATAACGTCCATGACAGCAAAATAAGCACAAAGATGCGCACCCGCTGCTCTCGGGTGGTCGCATCATCCTCAAAAGACGTCGCTAGAGTCGAACGGCGAATCCCCTTCGCGCTTAACTAAGTCGACTCTACCTCAGCACGAGCCCGAACAGCAATTGGACCCAACAGATCCTCGACCTCAGGGGAAAAGACGCTGATCTCGTTGTCAAACGGCAGCGCAACAGAACTAAACTCCAGTCTCGTAATTAGACTGAAGTCGGTCGGGGTGACCATCATCTCACCCCAAGGAAAGTGGAAGGTGTTGGTGGTGTCCCAAAAAAACTCCACCAGGGCACGAGCCACGTGATGACCCCCGCTAGAGGCAATCATGGCCTCTAAGGTCTCAAACAGCGCAGTCAACCCGCAAGACTCCCAGAGAAGTCTCATCTCTCTATCAATGCCGATGTACATCTTGTATAGGTCGCCCAAGGTATCGCAGCCCGAGCCGTGGCAGCGTGTCCTACCAACCGTGATCCCACGTTGCACCCTCTCAGAAATGTGGTGGACAGGAGAGAAATACAGAGTTCGCTCATCCCACTCAGGGAGAGGACCAAGAAAAGTGGACGGGTCAGCGTCGTCCTCTATGGGCTCATGCTCCCGTCGTACGTCTCGGGACCGTGAACTCGAACCTCGTTTTCTAGCCATGCTACATTGTGCAAAATCATCATAAATTAAGGTTCTATAGTATCTAAGGTTCTCTTAGCCGCATGATACTATGTTCGCAAAAAAAAACAGAGTACGTAGTACTAAAACAGAGCACAAATTCAAATTGAGCATACACGGCATTTTTCAAGCATCCAAACAATTTCTTGCAATACTATGGTAATTATTGTGACAAATTGGACTAGAATTGCTAGCAAAAACATCAAGAACAAGCCACATTGTCTTCCCGACCTTAAGAGGTCCAACAATGGTGATTTGTTCGTTTCTTCACCAAATTGAGTCAAACAAGTCTTAAATTACTCCCAAGGCAATATATAAACATAATCAAGCAATTTCATGGCATAAAATTTGACAAACAAAGTGAATTAAGCAATTCAAGTTTCGAATTTTCAAGAAATTCGTGAACAAACATATGCAAAATTCATTAAAACCGGAGTGAGTTTGGAAAAAAATTACATAGATCGGAAAAATGGATGAAATAAGCTTTGATTTGCAACGAATTTGAGCGAATTCGGTTGAGAAATGAGCAAGAACGGCTGAATTGAAGTTCCGGGCGATTTCTCGAGCAAGAATGAGCAGCAGCAGCGAAAATGAAGAAGAAAGGGGTATATATGGAAATCCCGACTCTGGCGCCAAGCGACAGGCGTTGGCGCCAGACGATAAGGTTTAGCGCCTGGCGCTAGTTCCATCGCCTGGCGCTAGAGCCATATATGTGGCCCCAACAATATTTCAGTGGCGACAGAATGTTCAGCTACTCAGTACGGTTATTTCGACCTCTTACAATATTTTGGGTTCCCTAGTACGCCAGTCAGCCCCTCTGAGCAATTTGACATTATTTAGTAATCGACTTGATTACAATTGCGTAAAGTGATCGACCTGATGAATGATCGTCTCACTTAGCTTAAAGCGCCTAAGCATTGGCTCATTGCAAGGCACCGACATAATGGTTCATACATCAGAAGACATCGACATACTGGTTTAAAATTTGGCAGAAGGCACAGACATACAGGTTCAAAAGCAGCAAAAGCGCCGACGTACTGGCATAGCGGAAGCAAAGTTCAAGCGAGCTTTTTAAGATCGACAAGCGTGGGTCTTCGGTAATTTTCCTAGGAATATTATTGCAAAAAATGAGGATAGCTTCAAGCGAGGATATCTTCGGCAGCGTTCCCTAGCTTACGGAGAGTTGTCACAAACAACTGGAAGATACGCGTAACAAGCGTAACAATCTTCAGGCGGCATTCTCTAGCTTGCAGGAGGTCGTCAAAAATACAGAAATATAGCAATGCAGCAGCAAATTAGTTACCTTCAGAGACATATGCTCGAAGGTGCAAGATACGCGTTTCTTAACTCTCTTATCTGTTTAACTAACGCTAGTTTGCAGGTATCAGCGTTACAAGAGTGATTTAGGATCGTAGAACATTTTGAATCATTCTCCGTCCCTATCGATACTTTGACTTTTGTTTTCGAAACTTGCGTTTCTCCAAACTCAGTCAAAGTGGGGGCTTCTGTAGACACCCATTTGTGTCTCCCCAAAACCAAACCCGGTGATGAGTACCTTTCACGTCGAATCATAATCGAATGAAGTGAAAGTGTGGAAAGTCTAGTGTTGCGGATAGTTTTAATTTCTTTTCTCTTCTCTCTGTTTTTGAAAACCTATTTTAAGAAAACAGCCAATATAGTTTAGTTTTTTCCATATTAAGGGTCCAATAATGGTGTAGTTGGATGGGGCTTGAAAAGAACTTTCCAACGATATATTATAAGCCCAATTCCGATGAATAATGAGGAAGTTATGGCCAAATTACTAAACTGGGCCCAGTTTGATACTTATATGTGGCCCAATGATCTAGAGGAGGGCCTAATATGGATTTATCATTCCTAATGAAATTAGGATTGGTTTTAGTATTCTAGATTCTTCTAGAAGGTTCTTTTCATTCCTAATTCAATTAACATTGATAAATTGACTTTTGTTAACTTTTTGGAGTTTTAATCAGAATAAAAGAGTTTTTTTAAGGGAAATACGATTTTTCCCTTCTGTACAGCTAAATTTTATCTGAATTAAGAAAACACGTGAAAAAATTAATTAGCGCCTGGCGCCTGGCGCTCTGGCGCTAATGTTCAGCGCCTGACGCTAACTTCTTTTTTTCTCGTCGAAATTCTGATTTGTTTTTCTATCCATTTGGCTGATTTTCTCTATACGTATCCTCCTAAAATCTCCGTTTTTCATAACCAACAATCATCAATTCTCAAAAACTCTCTAATTCTATTCTCTCTCTAAGCTTTCTCTCTCTTTTCTAAACCAACTTTTTTACGAACCAAATTCCGCATTCACAAGACCAAGAAACACTTAGCATTGTTCGAAGTTGCCTTCTCCCTAGACGTGAAAGGTTTTAATTTCTGAGGGTTTGGTCCCAAATCTCTCTTTCAATTATGTAATTTAATTGTTTGTTTATTATTCACCTTGAAGTTACTAACGCGTGTATTTTGTTATTAGAAAGAGATACGAGGCATCCAAGTAAGTTCTTTAATGGTTTTTATTGATATTATAATGTAAAAATCATGCTTAGGTTGTTATTATGATTCCTAGCGTCATGTTAGGGTGTTTTGATCTTCCTAGTATCATGTTTAGGGTAACAACTAAAAAATCCTAATATCAAGTATGATTAAAAGTATGATGCTTCCTATGTTCTTTCCTAATATTCATGTTAGTATCATGTTAGGGTTAAAGCTTTGATCTTTAATGTTTAGTGACATGCTAGGGTTTGTTATTAATCTTGTTAGTATCATGCCTAGGATTTTACTATTATTATGCTTTAACATGATTATTATTATTATTTTTATGATGATTATAATTGTTATGATTATTATTGTTGCTTGATGATATTTATGGTTATTGCTTGATCACACCTTTATGCATGTTTAAAGGGAATTGGTACTTGTAATCATGCTTAATAAGATAATTAATAATCTTGTTTAGGGTTAATTTGATTATAATTCAAGTGATCTCCAATAATAGATTTATTTGTGCATTAATATTCAACCAACATAGATAAACAGGTTTAGGGCTAATCCTATTGATTGCATGTTAGTCAGAAAGCGCACATGAATACGATCAGAATAAAGTAGAGGCCTATTATTAGGGCAGGTTCAATCTCTTTTAGGTTGGATTTTTACCTTCATCCCCAAACTACCAGTCATGGTTCCAGACCTATTGGAATTGACGATCTCCTGGATCGTTCAGGGGTGTAACCTACACCTCGTGAACGGTTTACAAGTTCCTAAAACTTGTTGGTGACTCTTTTGCCATATCTTCTTTCTCTTTGGACGCCACCGTACTTTATTGTATGATCACAGTGGGGTTCAAGCTAAGGATAATGCTTGAAATATTCCTTACACCTATCATAGCACCCTAGAGTTGGGTGTTTTGATTTAACGATACTAAGATCGTCATCCAAGAAGTAGCATTTATGAAATATTTCAAATCCAAGCTTCTTGATTCCTTCCAAAACTAAGGGTTCCGGAAAGTCGTAGCATGGGTAATCTTTTCCCTCCCTAATGAATTGTCCATTAAGGATTTGTTGATAAGATGGGAGTAAAGTGATTATACCTTTCTTATTATTGTCTCTACGTGCTTTGTTTTTTTCATTGTGAGACTCCAATCCTTCTTTGGTTGGTTTATATCCCAATCTAAAGGAGAAGCTTTTCTTTGGGATAGGAAGTAAGAGAGATTTCTTCATTCCTATTCCCAAAGGCATCCCAGGAAAGTAACTATTCTTGATCAAGATGTTGTTTACTATTCGAGTGGAATATGGATCTAGCTTGAATGGTTCTTCAAAGTCTTCTTCCATTTCAATTGTGAAGATTGGCTCCACGGCAAATCCCCACATGTCCTCTTCATCATTATCATGGTTTATTTCTAAGAGTGATTGATCATTTATTGCTATTTTGAGTGGAGAAGCATGTATAGTCATAGGAAGCCCTTGATATTTCAACCTAATCATTTGATGAAGTGAGGATGGTATTGCACCAAGCTCATGTATCCAAGGACTTCCAAGTAAAAGGTTGAATGTAGGTTTTATATCCATAACATGGAATTCAACCAACTTTTGAATTGGGCCTGTAGTAATTGGTAGCTTAACAGTTCCACACACCGATCTTCTCGAATTGTCATAGGCCCTAATGCTTTGTTTTGTTGATTGGAAATATTTTTCTGAATTTAGGCCTAAGTATTTCGCCGTTCGTAATGGGCATACGTTTACATCCGACCCATTTTCTACCAAAGTTAGAGGGATATTGTATCCCTTGCATCCCACAGTTAAGTATAACGCATTGTTGTGGATAGTGTCTTTTGAAGGCAAATCATCATTGGTGAAAACGATTGACTTGTCGGATTTCTCTCTAGTAAGCAAGCTAACGAGGTCCTGAGGGGTTATGTCTGTGCTTACAGAAAAAGCCGTTAGAGCGTTATTGAGAGAATTCCTATGTTCTTTAAGTACTTAGAAGTTCCCAAATGCTAACATTCGCCTTGGATTGGCGAAGTTGTTTGGCCAATGGATCTTCCACCTCAATTGGGTATTGTATTTTGTGTTTTACCTTGAGTTTGATTTTGTGTGGTCAAAGATCCATTTGGTGGTGGTGCTTGGTAGACTCGCCCAGAACGAGTTAGATGATCTATCTCATTTGGATTAGTCGTAGGACTCATAAACCAACTTTCTTCTAGAGGCTTTTGATGTGCCTCCATTTCAAGATGTTCCATGAGTTGTGCTTGATGTCAGTGTTCATCCAAGGAGAGATTCGATAAATCTTGTGATTTCCCCAAGAAATGATCCCAATCAAGTGCTCCATTTGTTTCATTTTGTAAACAAGATGGAGGTGGGACGGCGGCATACTTAGAGACATATAAGTCTTGAAAGTCGTCGTCCCATAATCCACATACTTCATTAGTTGCCCCTAAGAGTATTGTGGATAGAGATTCTCCTATAGGTGTCATATAGTCCAAAGGATTGAACGTATCACTTCCCATATGGTCTGCATCGATGTAAAACACCCCTAAGGGGGATGCATTATTGTTAGGTTTAGGCATGGGAATTCTCCCATCGTCTACTAAATCTTGTATTTTGTGCTTTAAAACATAGCAACGTTCAGTATCGTGTCCAACGCCTCTATGATAAGCACAATAAGCACTACCATTCCATTAAGGAAACCTCCTTTCTGGTGGACTGGGTGGTGTTGGCCCTGTTTGCGAAAGTAAGCCTTTTTCATTTAATTTTTCTAACAGTTCTTTATAGCTTATAGGAAATGGAGTAAATTTTGTCTCTTTTGTCCATCTTTTTCTAGGATCATCATATCGATTTGTGTTATTGTATTGCGTGGAAGTCGCAAATACGTCAATTAAAGATGATGCATTATCATTCCCCTTCTTGTAGTTATTTTTAGGTTAATGATGATAATGAGGTTTGATTGCTTTTTCTTTACCAAGATCATCTTCAATCCTAGTAGCCACAGAATAGACCTTTTGAAAAGTGTCTAGACCAAGGTAACGTAGATGTTTGTTGTACTTTTCATGACAGTTGTCAATGAATTTTTGTACTAACTCGAGTTCAGGAGGCCTTTGGGCAAGGTGGGCCGCCTTTTCTCGCCATCTACCATAGAAAGCAAGGAAACCTTCATCGTCCCCTTGCTTAAGCATCTCGAGTTCACATACAGTTGACTTGAACTCTACGTTACTCTCGTATTGGGTGATGAAAGCCGAAACTACATCTTCCCATGTCGCTTTAAATTTTGGATCTATCCCATAGTACCACTCTCTCGCGGTTGGGTCTAGTGATAAAGGGAAAGCCAAAGCATAAAGCTTAGGATCAACTCCCTTTAGTGTCATAGTGCCAGTAAAACACATTAAATGATTTTGTGGATTATTGGTCACCTTAAATATTGGCAAGTCCGTAGCTACGAACTTTTCTGGTAAAGCAAGTCCTGGGGGAGGAGCAAACTTTTCTGCGTCAAAGTACTTGTTCCGAAGAACAAGCTTCTCCAACGACTTTTCTTTGATGGATAATTGCTCCATCTTTTCTTGTAAGGCTAAAGTTTCGGCTTTTTTCTTTTCAGCATTTTCCGTCTTCTTAATTCTTCTCTCCTCGGCCTCTTGAGCCTTTTCCTCTCTCAAACGAATAATCTCTTGTTGAAGTTCTTCGACGGTTGTCATTGTTGTTGGACTAGGATTAGTTGTCGAAGGAAAGTGGTTTGAAAGGGGTTGATCTTTGGATGGTAAACGTAGAATGCGAGTGCCCGGGGGTCCTCTTTCCCAAGCTTGAAAACCGGCCCTAAAGGAGTACAAAAGGATAAGTAAATCGATAAGCTTGTTTAAAAGGAAAAAAGAAAGAAAAAGACGCAAAATATATTCAAACGGATAACATCGCCCTTAACAATTCTTCAATGAAGATATTGTTCGGACGAGTCAATTTATTTTTTGAAAAATCAAAACTGACTCGTCCAGTGAGCGCGCGCAAGTGACTCGGTTGCGCGCGGCTGTCGCGCGTAACGAAATCACTTGCGCTGGGAGGGGTCGCGCAACTTCATGAGTTGCGCTCGCCACCTGCTTGTAATTTTTTTTTTAATTCGAGCTTTTTTTTTTTATTCGATTTTTTTTTTGCTTGACTTTTTTTTATGTTATCCCTTGAATATGACGCTAAATCACGAAAAGACAACTTCATAATTGGGAACCTAGACCAAACTAAAATAAAGAAAAAAAAAAGAAGACTATCATAACACGTTGCACATAATCACATAAGCATGTCATAAGTTAAGATTCACGCAATGTCGTTCTAAGGAAAAAAAAAATACTTGGGTGTCCAAAGGTACCATACCTTATGAAACGACGCATAAATCAATCACTCAACGCGTTGACCCATGACATCGCCCTCCCAACATTTTGTTGGTGATATGGGTGGGATGATTGTTATTGATTTCGGGATAGACGCCTAGTGTTGGCGACCCCTAGTAAATGAACCAATACCCAATGGTTTAAGTGTGTTATGCTTATGCATGATGCAATATAATGTTGCTTGTTTGGTTTTTACTCTTGTGCAAAAGGAAGATATTATGCGTTCAAGTCTCGCTCTCTAACTAGAGATTATCCAAGTTAATTCTCGTTACAACCCACAGGCAACATAGTGTTAAATACCTTGGACCATAACTACGAATTAATCATGTAACCTCTAAGTCCCCAGTGAGTCGCCACTGTAAGGAAGGTGATCCCATCGTAAGGGGTACTCTCCTTAAATGCCTTGTCCACTTAAAAGCCTAGGACTTTACACTTGTGAGGGTGTAGTAGGATTTGAATTCCTGACTGTTTGGGGAACCTTGAATTAGAATTGATTCTATGATCACGCTTTTCTGTAAGAAACAAGTAGGAGTCGCCAATGAGTTTAATAAACCTCGTTCATGCCTTTCTTCCATGTGGAGTTCATGGAATAATTAGCACGAATCATAAGTTTACCCATGCCCAAATTGGTCTATAAACCAGAAATGAGTTCGGGAGCGAGGGTACTAAGATAACGTTCCTTTTAGAGGGGAATCGTCATCCTAGCCCTAGTACGACCTCTACTAGCTCTTCCTTTTTTACAATTTCATCACCAAACAATATATGCAACGCGATACCTAAAACTATGTTAGTTGATTTTATTTACAAACATTAATTCACGTAGGAGTTACATCGTAATGTCGTTATTCTTATTTAATTAAATTCGTGTAGAGGACAAGAAAATAAACAAGATTCGCCTTGGCTTAAGTGATCAACCAACAATTATTTAATTCAATTCTAATCTTTATTTAAAGCAAGATACTATGTGGAATTGATTAATTAATTATTTTAAAGGTGATTAAACAACACTAATTAATTCATTAAAGTCCTTTTAAACAAGAAAATAAAGGTGATTTAACTAAGTGCTCGGGAATTTACCACTTCTCTTTGCTAGATCTCCGTTTAGAACACTTATGGACTCCTTCTTGTTGGGGAACCTCCACCGTAGTAACAAAGTATCAAAAGGGTGAGTGTTTAGGACAAGAGGGCTAGGTTGCACAAGTTCACAAGTTATTTTGCCAGAGTTTTAGGTTAATTTTTGTCTCTTTAAGCCTCGGTTTAAGCTCGTATTTATAGGGAATGATTAGGTTTAGGGTTTCGAGCATTATGCCGCAGTAGGTGTTGCGCGCAACAGATAGAGTTGCGCACGGCATCCCAGCGCAAGTTATGGAGCTGCGCTGCTATGTGCAGCGCAACTAATTGTCTTGCGCGCGGCTTTATGGTAAGATTCGATTTTATATTTTCCGTATAATTCCGAATAAATCTGAATCTTTTGCAACGCAACTCTTATGAAATTTGCGCTGAAAGTTACGCTGGGTGTCGCGCGCAACTGAATTAGTTGCGCGCGGCATCCCAGCGCGACTCTGTGAGATGCGCGCGGCTTTTCCAGCGACAACACTAAGATTTAACCTAGGCGCTCCTAAATCCGTCATTTAGGGTTTAAGCACGGGCTTAAGCCTAATTATGATCGGGTTTAGTTAATTGGACCTTTGCTTTGGCTTTTTCTTTAATTTGGGCTAGTCTTTTGTGTTTTGTGGATTAACCAGTTATCCATAAGTATTCTTCACTTCGATCCAACACGAAGACGGCTTTATTTATTGTCATTGCACTTCCTGTCGGGACAAGAGGCCAAAAGTAGATGTCTACAATTGGCGACTCTTTTTCTCTAGATTACTCCCCTTTGGACGCCACCGTACTTAAGTGTATGACCACAGTGGGGTTCAAGTTTGGGGTAATGCTTGAAATATTCCCTACAGTTTTTGGCGACTCCGCTGGGGAGGATTTCTATTTTAATTCCTAAAATTTATTTTGGCAATTATTTAGAATGAGTGGATGAGACTCGAAAAGTTCTAAGTATTTCATGTGCGTAACTTTTATTAACATTATTGTCATATGCATAAAAAAAAGGTTCTCATTGGAAAGACCATCTGTAATGAGTAAAAAACATAGGATTTTCACACGTAGGAAATTTGAGAAATATCTTTCACAACTAGAATCGAAATAATGCTGCAAAAAACTGGAAAATTTAAGAAAACAGAAAGCTGCTAAGGCATGTAGGAACTGACGTCTAGAAAAGAGAGCCTGTGGCCGAAGATATGGCTCTATCACCGAGAGAAAATTCTGTCTCCAGGCGACAGGGCTATAACGCGAGACAGTCCCTGTTGGCTGGCGCTGCGTTTTTCCAATAGCGAACCAGAAATATGAGTTCTTTTTTCGACCAGTTCTAGCACAGTTGGCTCGATTCTACTTCCTGATTGAGTTTTTCTCTTTATTTTGAAACCCATATGTGTTCTACATATGGACATAACCCTCTGGAATAACCCTTTGGGAATTCATGCTCCATCTACCTAATTGAACGCTCTGAGCAACAAAGGGTACATCCGAGAATGTTGAATTCACCAAACCATGGAAGCGAGTTTGACTCGCGGGGTCCCATCCATTCGCGCCAACCCTTCCAAAGGTAAGGCTTCCGCGTGGTGCTTCCGGACTCATAACCATGGACCCTCTTTGACTAACCCATATCCTTGAACTTTAGAGAACTAGATCCATGGTTAGGTTGCAAACTCATTGCATCATGTTGTGACTACTTAACTACTTGTGCATCTCTTACTTGTACATACTTATTATGTGACTAAACTAATCGTTTGGTTTGACTTGTGTTTGTAACTCTAGGTCTTAATAAACTAACCAATGACTAAAGGGCTTTGCTTAATTAATTGATTAATTAATTTGAGCTAAAAACATATACCTTAAATCGAGTCGTAGTTCCTTTAAGTCAACCCGGATTTTTATTCCAGTATACTGCACAAACGTCAACTTGTTTTTGGTCATATCCGGAGTTCTAGGAAGAACTACGAGTCGTACAGACTATGGATCTGTAGCCCCGAGTGTTATCTTTAATTTGGAGTTGGTTTCGTTCCAATCAAAGTCCTAGATCAAAAGTTATGACTAAAATACCACAACCTGTCCAGTTTAATGCGTATACATGAAGTCTTAACTTAGTCTTTGCTTGAGTTTAGTCACAGAGTCTAGCCACATGGTCATGACACGAGTCTTAACATGTCACATACACTCACTTGTCCTAGCACACACTTTGTATATGTAACTATGGCCATGTCTTAGGTTCATGCATGAGTCGTTTTCCGTCATTCGAGTAAGGGGGTCCAATCTATTCCCATTCCCTTCCACCTTCTCTTCCATGTTGAATAGACCTTGAGTCAAAATAAATAATAAAAAAACTTACCCCTAATTTCCCTTTCCACATTACTTGGTCAAGGAGAGATGGGCGATTAATCAAGGACAACGGCTTTATTCAAGTTCAACTTTTTGATAAACCAGTCGGTCGAAAAAGAAAAGCTAAGAAGATAATGGCAAGTCAAGAAGAAGTCAATGAGCTTAAGAAGCAAATGGAAGACGTGACTAAAGTGTTGAAGGCTTTAACCCTCCAAATCTATGACCTTGTGAAGCAACAACAAATGGAGCTCATGTAAGAAAGCTTGAGCAAAATATCCAATGACTATAGATTCCAGGGCATTAGCTCACAAGGGGTCTTGGTGGACAAGGAGCTTCTTCCACAGAAGTTCAATGCCAACGACATCCCAAAGTTCAAGGCAACTGACAACCCTTATTTTCATTTAAGAGCCTTTGAGACCATAATAAACATTAAGGGGATTGATAGGAAAGTCTTTCATTCCTTGTTTTCTTTATCTCTTGAAACCATTTGTCAACAATGGTTCTTTTCCCTTGACAAAGAGAAAACCTCTTCTTGGGATTCCATAATAAACGCTTTCGTAGATAGATATAAGTGCAACGTCCAAGACGAAACAGACCACAAACAACTTGAGATGTTAAAACAAAAAGAAAACGAAGGGTTCACTTATTTCTTCAACAAATGGAGGGAAACTTCTGCTAATATGGTTAAGGTTCCTACCGAAAAAGAGTCTGTAAGGATGTTCATCAAAAACCTTCAAGAAAAATATGTCAAGCACTTAAAATACCAACACAACTTGAATATTTTCAAGGCTGTGTATAATATAGGCATTGACATTGAAGATGGCCTTCTGAAAGATAATAGTGCGAGAGGAAAGAAGAACAAACATCCTTTTTCTTCCTCTTCCATTAACGAAGTACATGCTACGAACACCTCTAAACCACGGATCCAAAGGTCGAAAAGAGTGTTCACTCCACTTGGTATGAGTTATGAAACATCTTTCGAAAAGCTACACCATAAGGGATTAATCATGCCCATAGGTTCTATCAAAGATCCAGTTCCAGAAGCCAGGCCACCTAAGTGGGATCCTAATAAACACTGCAAGTATCACCAAGGAAAGGGTCACATCACTGAGGAGTGTTGGAAACTTAAAGAAGCTATTCAAGACCTGATCGATGACAATAAAACTTCCGTGATTCTAGCCATCGCAGAAGATCAAACATCCTTCGATCCTTCACTCCTTATCACACCTGTAGGTGAGCCCATGATCGAGATAGCTTATATAACCTCTATTGATAAAGTGGCCATAATTGAGGAGGATGAAAGAATTTTCTTAGATGATACCGAGGAATATTTGTCAAGTCTAAAAGAGGACGTTTGAAAACTGCAAGATGTCATTGCCATACTCTTGAATATGGTAGAAGGACTAGCAAATCGGATGATGGTTATCGAACAAAATTCTCACCAAGGATTTAATGAAGAACTCAATGCTCCTAAGCCACAGCCAAAACGGACCATTGAAGAATACACACCAATAGGAATGACTTACAATGAAGCTTTTTACTGTCTTCATGATCAAGGTCTCATTCACCCCATTGGTCCCAGTCAAGACCCTCCGCCTGAAAAACGGTCTCCCAATTGGGACCCAAAATCTTATTGCCAATACCATAGAGGTCGTGGTCACACCACCGAAGTATGTTTCGCCCTCAAATATCGCATGCAAGGCCTCATTGATTCAAATCTCCTTCATGTTCCTCCGCGCGACAAGAAGGCCAAAGCTAGTAACAATAACAACAGTGGCTGGAAAGGAAAGAAGAACGACGATCCTTCTTCTTCCGAAAACACCTACTCTAGTAACAATATTGGTATCTCTGACCTTAATAAAACTTAGCTATAGATAATGAAAGATCTAAAAAGAAATCCAAAAGAAGTTCACACTCATTGGAATAACCTATGAAGTTGCTTTTGATCATCTCTATGATCGAGAATTAATCAAACCTATTGGCCCTACCGAGAATCCAACACCAGAAAAGCGATCTTTAAGATGGGATCCCAACTCTTATTGCAAGTACCATCAAGGAAATGGTTATACCACTGATGAATGCTACAGATTTCAAAATCTCATTCAAGATCTCATAGAAGCAAACAAGATCCCATTGCCTCTAGCTAGCAAGAAGACTGGGTGATGATAAAGCAAATAACACAAGACACAAGGCGAGCTTCAACGACAAGATTTCATGACCTTCTTTTTTCTATTTCTTTTATTTATCCCTTCCCCAATAAGTCTATCATAGGCACCTTTTTATTCCCATTAGATTTATTTTGTAGGGTCATTCTTTCTTTTCCTTTAATAAAAATGAGCATTTATTTCCTAGCATATGATCATTGCATTGCAAAAAAAAAAATGTCGAACTAAGCACAAGGTATACCAATGATTTGAGGCACCCCTTGTAGCCACATCATATTACCTTTCACCCTTCAAATATACAATCTTTTCTTGATAAAAACACTTTGAGCCTCGTCTAACGATAGACCTTTCTTTCTTCAACCTACATCTACCTAACCTTGGGATGGGATGGTGTGTAACTTATGCAATTTCAAAAGCTTGAGTGATTTCAAAAAATAAAAAAGCAATAAAAAATAAATAAAAGTGTACAAAAGGGCAAGTGTTCCAATGTCTTTGACATGAACATGTCTTTTATATGAACACGTCTCAGATTGCGTCTCTTATCGAGTGCTCAGTACCGTGCCTGAGAAACATGAATACCAAGTGATTGATAGACCGCATGATCGGGATTGCCCACTGTAGGGAATAATTTCAAGCCTTTAAAATCCCAATAGCTTGAACCCCACTGTGATCATACACTAAAGTACGGTGGCGTCCAAAAGGGAAGAAGATAGAGAAAAAGAGTCGCTAACAAGTTTTTTAAGGAACTTGTAAACTGTTCATAGGATGAAGGTTACACCCCTTAACGATCCAAGAGATCGTCAACTCCATAAGGTCTAGAACCAAATAAGGGTTCGGGGATGAAGGTACAAATCCAACCTAAAAGAGATTGAACCTGCCCTAATAATAGGCCTCTACTTTATTCTGATCGTATTCATGTGCGCTTTCTGACTAACATACAATCAATAGGATTAACCCTAAACCTGTTTATCTATGTTGGTTGAATATAAATGCACAAATAAATCTATTATTGGCGATCACTTGAATTATAATCATATTTACCCTAAACAAGATTATTAATTATCTTATTAAGCGTGATTACAAGTACCAATTCCCTTTAACATGCATAAAGGTGTGATCAAGCAATAACAATATATAATCAAGCAACATGATAATAAATAATCATTAGAATGAACATGAATAATAATAATAATCATCAAAATAATAATAATCATAAATTATAACAATTATAATCATAATCATGTTCATGTTAATATTAAAGCATAATAAAAATAGCAAGATCCTAGGCATGATACTAACAAGATTAATAACAAACCCTAGCATGTCACTAAGCAATAAAAATCAAATCTTTAACCCTAACATGATACTAACAATCATAAATATTAGGAAGAACATAGGAATCATCATAACAATCATATTTAATACTAAAGTTACCCTAGACATGATACTAGGAATTAACAATGTAAACATTATTTCTACATCATAAGATCAATAAATCAATTAAAGTACTTACTTTGATGCCTCGTACCTCTTTCTAATAACAAAATACACACGTTAGTAACTTCAAGGGAAATAATAATCAAACAAACAATTAAATTAAATAATTGAAAGAGAGATTTGGGACCAAACCCTCATAAATTAAACCTTTCACGTCTAGGGCGAAGGCAACTTCGAATATGGCTAGGTGTTTCTAGGTCTTATGAATGCGGAATTTTGTATGTGAAAACAAAGTAAGAAGAATAAAAGAGAGAGAGATGAATGAAATCAATTGGTGAATGAATGTAGATGATGATAATTGGTGAATGAATGAATGTCGAGAGAATAGGTGAATGAAAACGGAGTTTTTAATACGATATTTATAGAGAAAATCAGCCAAAAGGATAAATTAGACAAAACAGAGTCTGACGCTCAGAAAACAGGGCTGGCGCCAACCCTGGCTAGCTGGCGCAAGGCACCAACACTAGCGCCAGGCGCCAATGGCAGGCGTCAGGCCTAGTACCAGGCGCCAAGGCCTAGGGTTAGGCGCCAAGCCTGATTCCAACGCGTTTTCGAAAATCCGATAAGTTTACTGTACTGGAGGATAAAATAATATAATTTCCTCGAAAATGCTATTTGATTTTGATTAAAACTCTGAAAAGTCAACAAAAGTCAATTTATCAATGCTAATTGAATTAGGAATGAAAAGAACCTTCTAGAAGAATCTAGAAGACTAAAACCATTCCTAATTGCATTAGGAATGATAAATCATATTAGGCCCTCCCCTAGATCATTGGGCCGTACATAAAGCTCAAACCGGGCCCAGTTTAGTAAATTGGCCATAACTTCCTCAATATTCATCGGAATTGGGCTTATAATATATCGTTGGAAAGGTCTTTGCAAGCCCCATCCAACTACACTATTATTGGACCCATATCATGTACCAACCAAACTGGATTGGCTGTTTTTTTAAAATAAAGTTTTCAAAAACAGAAAGAAGAGAAAAGAAATAAAAACTTTCCGCAACACTAGACTTTCCACACTTTCGTTTTATTCGATTATGATTCGACGTGAAAGGCACTCATCACTGGGTTTGGTTTTGGGGAGACACAAATGGGTGTCTACAGAAGCCCCCACTTTGACTGAGTTTGGAGAAACGCGAGTTTCGAAAACAAAAGTCAAAGTATCGATAGGGACGGAGAATGATTCAGAACATTCTGCGATCCTAAATCACTCTTGTAACGTCGATACCTGCAAAACTAGAATTAGTTAAACAGATAAAAGAGTTAAGAAACGCGTATCTTGCACCATCGAGCACACTTCTCTGAAAGTAACCGATCTGTTTTGATGACCTCCTGCAAGCTAGAGAATGCCATCCCGCTTGAAAACTGCTACGCCTGTAACTGCTTCCAAATTTGGAAGATTGTTTTGCCTGAAACGATCCTCCTCCGCATTGATAATATTCCACGTCCAAGGGAATACTATCGAAGATTATTTCTCTTGAAACAATCTCCATCCGCATTGATAATATTCCACATCCTAGGGAATACCATCGAAGATTATTTCTCTTGAAACAATCTCCATCCGCATTAATAATATTCCACATCCTAGGGAATACTTTCGAAGATTATTTCTCTTTAAATAACCTCCAGTTGTTCGTGATAACTCTCCGCAAGCTAGGAAACGATGTCGAAGATATCTTCTCTTGAAGTCACCTTCACTTAATGCGATAATTTTCCAAAGGAAATTACCGCGGATCCACGCCTGTCGATCTTTAAAAGTTCGCCTGAACTTTGCTCCCGCTATGCCTGTACGTCGGCGCTTCCGTTGCTTTGAACCTGTACGTCGGTGCTCTTTTTCTCTTGAACCTATATGTCGGTGCTTTTTTGCTAATGAGCCAATGCTTAGGCGCTTTAAGCTAAGCGAGACGATCTCTTATCAGGTCGATCACTTTATGTAATCAAGTCGATTACTAAATCATGTCAAATTTCTTAGAGGGGCTAACTCGCGTACCAAGGAACCCAAACATATTTTGCAGAATGCTAGCACAACCTCATCAGGTGGCTGGATGCTTTGGCGTCGCTGAAAAACCATCAGCGCCACCTTATTAGCATTAGCGCCAGGCGCTGATATTGGCGCTAGGCGCCAAGCCAAATTTGTGACGCCAATGCATAGGGCCTGGCGCCAGCACGGGGACTTCCTTAAATACCCCTTTCCTCCTCATTTCGCTGCTTTGTTCATCGCGAAACTGCTCGAAAGAAGTCCGAAACTTCAATTGCTCATTGCTTGCTCGTTTCTCAACCGAATTCGCTCAAATTTGTTGCAAATCAAATCTCTTTTCATCTATTTTCCTGATCTATGTAAGTTTTCTACAAACTCACATCAGTTTTTATGAATTCTTGGCATGTTTATTCACGAATTTCATGAAAATTCTTATAATGCTCAATTTGCTTTGTTTGTCAAGTTTTATGCCATGAAATTGCTTGATTATGTTTATATATTGCCTTGGGAGTAATTTGAGACTTGTTTGACTCAATTTGGTGAAGAAATGAGCAATTTGCCATTGTTGGACCTCTTAAGGTCGTGAAGAACAATGTGACTTGTTCTTGATGTTTTTGCTAGCAATTATTGTTCAATTTGTCACAATAATCACTATAGTGTTGCAAGAAATTGTTTGATTGCTTGAAAAATGTTTTCATGCTCAATTCAAATTTGTGCTCTGTTTTAGTACTACGCACTCTGTTTTTGCGAACATAGTATCATGCGTCTAGGCGAACCTTAGATACTATAAAACCTTAATTCATGATAATTTTGCACAATGTAGCATGGCTAGACAACGAGGCTCGGGTTCACGGTCCCGAAACACTAGACGGGAGCATGAGCCTGTAGAGGATGACATTACGCCTTCCACTTCGCTTGGTCGGCTTCCGGAGTGGGATGAGCGGACCTTGTTCTTCGCCCCTGTCCACCACATTTCTGAGAGGGTGAGACAGGGTATCGCGCCCGGGAGGACACGGCATCACAGCTCTGGCTGTGATGGTTTAGGCGATTTGTGCAGGATGTACATCGCCAGGGATCTTGAGACGAGGCTCCTATGGGAGTCTTGCGGGCTAGCTACTCCGTTCGAGACCTCTGAGGCTATGGTTTCCTCCAGCGGGGGTCACCACGTAGTGCGTTCTTTGGTGGAGTTCTTCTGGGACACCACCAACACCTTCCATTTCCCCTGGGGCGAGATGATGGTCACCCCTACAAACTTCAGTCTCATCACAGGACTGGAGTTCACTTCTGTGCCACTGCCGTTTGACAGTGGAATCGACGTCTTCTCTTTGGAGGTCGAGGAGCTGTTGGGGCCGATCGCTATTCGGGACTGAGCTGAGGTCGAGACGACTCAGTTTAGTGCTAGAGGAATTCGCCGCTCGACCTGGCAGCGGCTCTTGATGACGATGCGACCACCCGAGAGCAGCGGGTGCGTATCTTTGTGTTGATGTTATTGTCAGGGACATTCTCCCCTGACAAAGGTAGTAGAGCGTTGCTTTACTATATTCCTGCTGTCCGTGATCTTCACCAGATCGGGACTTATGACTGGGCCAGCTTGGCCTATGCTGACTTTGTTCGTGCGCTGAGGGACTCGTGTCGACACCGGTCCTTTGGGACGAACGTTGTTTTGTCTGCCTTTTGGAAGGTCGTAGAGGTAAATATTTATTCCCTATAAAGTTTAGATCTGCGTATTAGTTAGCATTTGCTCACACTTTTAGCTCTTTGTAGATCTGGTTCTACGAGTACTTTCCTTCCGTTGCGCCGGCGAGACTATCGCCGCGGGGATTTCCAATGAGCGCCTCTTGGGGCGGTCACCATGTGGACATGTCCACTACACATGTCCGGAACCGGATCATCTCGGTACGACTTTTATTGTTTATCTTGCTCTTCCGCGGTGCTTTAGATGTATTCTTGCCTGATTGATGCTCTTTATAGGGACCTGAGGTGATATACCGGTCGTGGGGCGGTTGGACAGTCCCTGGGTTAGCCGCACAGTATTCTGCTGAGCGTCGCTATTTTCTGGGGACTTATGGAGCGGTTGCGTACTTAGGAGAGAGGATCGCTAGACAGCATTCTTCTAATGTCTTCGTCGTTCCTGCTGCTCCACCACGTCATATGTTCGACGAGGCGCGGTTGTCGAGCATGTCTGAGGGAGCTGGTACCCCTTGGCGGTCCCATGTGATCCTCGGGCGGTGTTATGCTGAGGAGCTACTACCTTTGTTAGCTCCAGCCCCCGTACCGGCTGAGGATGTGAGGGTAAGATTTTCTTAGCTTTACTTTCTACTAAGTAGCCCCAAGTAATGTTTTACTGACCTTTTTGTTTTATCAGGATGGTGCTACTGAGTTCGTGCCACCCCGTATGTCCATCCACTATCAGGGGATGTATGGGCCGATCGAGGAGATGATTTCTCCGGCTCCCGAGGGCGAGCGCTTCGTAGAGCAGTCAATTCCTCGCCACCAGACTAGAGTAAGCCTAGTTTTTTCAGAATTTTTGTGTTCGTATATCATGTATATTTACTGACTTATTTTTCTGACAGTTTTCACGCGAGGTGGTTTCGGCGATGGCACGATGCATAGATGCCTTCCGGAGCCAGCTCGTCCGGATGAGGAATGCGGCCACTTGCCGTCGGGATGACGTTATCCGAGAGGTAGCCTTTCTTTACTCATTATTTTTGCATTGCTGCTTCAATTTTACTTCATTTCTGATTTAACTCTTTTTGCAAGGTCAGCCTATCGCTTCTCACACCTGCACGAGACCTGAGGGGCAGAGGGATCCAGCGAGATCTAGCTCGAGACGTCGTCGCACTTCGTTAGGGGGTAGAGGCGGTCGCTCTGAGGCTGCTCGAGCTAACGTTGCAGAGGGCTCGGGATCTTCCTCTGAGGGTGCTCATGCTGCACCAGTAGGAGAGGTTACCTCGGCTTTCAGAGGTGGTGGGATGTACGAGGTAGGCTCGTCATCGCAGCAGCCTCCGCGGCCTCAGCCTCAGGTTGATCCTGGCTGGAGTGGTCCTATATTGAGTCTTCCTCCTCCTACGGAGATTGGAGCTGGAACTGGAGCTGGTGGAGAGGTGACTCCTCGTACGGCGCGATTTTATGACATGATGGGCCTACGTCCTCCAGCGCCGTAGTTTGTTCCTGTGTATATTTTATTTTGACTTTTTTATAGAACTTTGCCTTAGACTCATTATTTATAGACACATTTTGTATATTTATGCTATTATGAGTTTATTTACTGTTGTGTGTATGTTTGTGTGTGCAAGAAAAGTGTGACAAACAATTTTGCGCAAAAATTCCGTCATTTTTATTATTGGTGGAGGGTATGCGACTCTCTCCCCCCAAAAAGAAAAAATAAAAAAGGAAAAAATCGAATGAAATGTCGGGTGTTTGGAAATTAAAATAAAGTCCAACAGGAATAATATCAATTAAAAATAATAGCTATATTTAATTAATTAATTAAGAAAAAGAATAAAGAAGATGTTTAGGAAAATTAAACGGAGCCATAAAATCATTAACCGACTCGAGTCTAATATTAAAAATGCAAGTTGAGGACGCGCGGCTGGTCTGGCAACTTGGCGCCAGCTGGCGCCACGCGCCAGGCGCTACACTTAGCGTGTGGCGCCAAGCGTTGGCGGTTGGCGCCAATCACGGGATTGTGACGCCAGTTGACGCTGATACCGTGTTTCAGTCTGATTGAAATTCCTCGCAATTTGTGTATAAAAATTCCCCTGCCCAGTCGATTCTTCTCATAATTCCAGCGAATAAAATAATTCTTTGCTTTAGAAAAACAATAATCATGTCTTTAGTCACCAAAACCTTCACCCAATACACTCATGAATGGTGTCGATCTCTTAATGCGAGGGAGAGAAAAGAATTAGATTTATTTCACCTGGGGGAATTTATGGCATCAAAGGGGTAGATCTTGACCTAGACTTCTTACATACCGCTTTAGAATTTTGGAATGTTGATACTCATTGTTTCAGAATAGGGTATGATGAGATTAGCCCTTTGCCGGAGGAATTTGGTGCTATCTTAGGCTTCCCTGCGATAGACCTTATAGCAATCCCTAGAGTAGATGCATATTATTATAAGGATTTTGAGCGCTTCTTTAATTTAAAGGAAAGGAATTTATCAAAAATAGTAGATGGCATTAATAGTGGTAAAAATAATGAAGGTCAATCAATTATAACCACTGTACTAGAACAAATTGAATCAGGGAGAAATCCAATGCCATTAATAGTTGGAGAGACTATGATTAGTCTAGATGAATAGAAAAGGGACCCAACAGCGCCTCTTCGCGGCTCTCCAATTTTATTACAGGTAGAAAAATAATATTTTTAATTATAGAAATCAAAAAATATATTTTTGTATTGTAATAATAATTTATTTGCATTGCAATTTTTTACAGATGTGGCTAATGGAGAGGCTAGGATTAATTAGTCCTCCGGACGATATTGAAAAATATACCCCCAATTGCTTCGTGAGAAGAAAGAAGCGCATCCCTAAAATTGGGCGCCATGGGTGGAGAAAAGTCTTTGAATCACGTGATTTTGCTATCAAGTGGGTCATCCCATGGTGGAAAATAGAAAGGATGGTTGGTGTTAACAAGCAACCTTTCTGCCGTCTTCCAAGCTTATCCCATGTAACTTATTATTACCCCTACAGGGTAAAAAGACAATACGGCTTGCTTCAGAATATTCCTTCCGGAGATCTTCGTCCTCCCTTTGAGTACCCTATTTCTCAAGAAGTAGACAGATTTGATGCTTACTAGAGTGCTAGACCTTTATGGGAAGTGGTTACCCAAAAGGTTCCTCCTTCTTTGCCCAATGATGTAAAGAAGTGGTTTTTGAAGAAATCTTCGATTGATCAGGGTAGAAACGATGTGAAGAATCGTCTAAGTGACAGGGTGACTCCTGCCAAGGAACGCTTAGGTGCAAGAATTGAATTCAAAACACCGGCAATGCCTAGGAAGAAAGTTACTACCAAAGACAAAGGGAAAAGGAAAGCTAACACCACAGATAAAAAGGCCTGGGTGGAAAAGAAGCATGGAGTGTTAGCTGAAGGGGAGACCTTCTACTCCAAAATTGAATGTAGGTCCTCTAAAGGATGCCTACTGGCTAAAGTTATGAATGAAGAGGAGGAAGCAGACAAGAATTGGAAAAAAGCTAGAAAGGAAAAGAGAGATTAAGAGCATTGCTTATCTTTAGATTTATTAGACTTAGATTGTTATTTTTTTTTTAAAAGTTAATTTATTTCAGCTTTATTTAAATTCCATCAATAATGTAATTTTATTTTATTAATGAAATTTTAGCTTTCAATTAAATTATTTACTTTAAATTTATTTTATTAAAGCAATGTAAATCAAAAAAAATTAATTTTCCAGAAATTCTTCGAGTACGGAAGTCGAAAATTTTCCGAAAAACACCGAAATTCGCCCAGATTTTATTCCCGAATTGGCGCCAGTTATTGGCATTTGGCGCCTGCCATTGAAGTCTGGCGCCAGGCGCCAATTCCATCGGCTGGCGCTGATGACTTCAGGCTGGCGCCAGGTTCTGTTCTGCGACGCCAATAATTCGCCGATTTTCTGTTGAATTTTTAATTAAATCTGGAACGCGGAGATGTCGAAAAATAAAGTGGCCGCACCCGTAAAGGGTTGCCTACGTATCCTTTCTTAAGGAATCAGGTCGAACGTAGCTCTCTTGAGTATCCTACTCAAGTAACTTATGGGTAGTATTTCTTAAGTTGGTCAAGATTTTTCATGTTTGAGAATTCATTGCCATCCATATCAGTTAGTTTTGCTGCACCTTCTGATAGGATTGTCTTGACAATGTAGGGTCCAGACCAATTAGGTCTAAATTTTCCCCTTGGGTCTAAAACATTTTTCCTTAGTGCTTTTAATACCAAATCTCCTATTTTGATATTTCTTGTCTTGACCTTCTTATTAAAATGCCTAGCCATACGAGTTTGGTAACACTAAGTGTGATGTAGAGCTTCTAGTCGTTTTTCGTCGAGTAGAACCAATTCTTCATATCTTGCCCTAGTCCATTCAACTTCATCGAGTTTACTCTCTAGCGCAATGCGTAGAGATGGTATTTTTAGTTCGACAGGTTGTACGACATCCATTCCATATACCAAGGAAAATGGCGTATTTCCTATTGATGTGCGGATTGACGTGCGATAACCCCACAATGCGAAGTGAAGCTTGTCAGGCCAATCCTTATAATTTTCCGTCATTTTCTCGATGATAGTCTTTAGATTTTTATTAGCTGCCTCAACTGCTCCATTTGCTTGAGGTCTATAAGGGGAAGAATGATGATGTTGAATGCCGTATTTTTGTAGCAATTCTTCACATTCGGCTTGAAAGTGAGTTCCATTGTCACTTATCATTTCATGTGGGACTCCATATCGACAAATGATATTTCTTTCGATAAAGAGTGCTACATGTTTTGCAGTGAGTTTAGCGTACGATTGCGCTTCGACCCACTTTGTAAAGTAATCAATTGCTAATAGGATAAATTTGTGGCCTCCTGTTCCTGGGGGAGTGATTTTGCCAATGATGTCAATTCCCCATGTAGAGAATGGCCATGGCGATGTGTAGGTGTAGAGCAAAGATGGAGGGACATGTTGCAAATTGGCATAAATTTGGCACTTGAGACATCTTTTTACGTATTGATGGCAATCCCTATTCATTGTTGTCCAATAATATCCTTCTCGCATTATTTTCTGGACTAACATTTTGCCGTTTACATGAGTGCCACAGATTCCTTCGTGAACTATTCTCATTACTCTTTGTGCATCTATCTTTCATACACATAAGAGAGCTCGGCCTTTAGGTACCCTTTTATGTAGCTCATTGTCTATGAGTACATATTGAGAAGCCAAAAGTCTCAATGCTCGATTTGCTCTTTTGTCAGCATGAGGAGGGTATTCTCTATTGGTGACATAGTTGAGTATGTCCATGTACCACGGTTCTTCTTCTTCTTCTTCCTCTTCTTGGACTAAGTCGTCGTCTTCTATAGCCTGGATATATGCTGGTTTGTGCTTTTTTTCGATAGTTAGGGGCATTTGCTCGATTTCCGTGGGAATCCTAACCATTGAGGCTAATCTTGCTAAGGCATCGGCAAATTGGTTTTCCTCTCTAGGTAGATATGTGTATTCTACCTTCTCTAACTGATCGGTAAGAGTTTCCAGATAGGTTTGGTAAGGGGCTAGGCTTTTGCTCCTTACTTTCCACCTTTTAGATATCTGATTGATGATCAAAGAAGAGTCTCCAAATATTCTTAACTTCTTTACTCCCAATGCCAAAGCTGTTTCAAGGCCTACCACACACGCTTCATATTCAGCAGCATTGTTGGTAACGTCGAAATCAAGCTTTATGAAGATTGGAACGTGCTCTTCTTTAGGTGATACTAGTAGTACTCCAACGCCACATCCCTTTTGGTTTGAGGCTCCGTCTAAATACAAGGTCCAAGTATCATCTTCGGTGACCATTAAGTCTTCATCTGGAAATTCATTGTCTTGTATTGGCGTCGAGTCTTCTATTGGAAAATCTGCTAGAAAGTCTTACACCACGGATCCTTTAATAGCTTTTTGTGGCATAAACCTTACATCAAACTGGGCTAGATTGACTATCCATCTTGAAATGCGTCCATTGAGTGTAGATTTCTTGAATAGATACTTGAGTGGATCTAATCCGGAGACTACGAAAACGGTATGCACCAACATGTAATGTCTTAACTTAGTTGTGGCCCACACCAAGGCGAGGCACAATTTCTCGAGCGGTGTATAGCGTGTTTCGTATTCGAGCATCTTTTTACTTAGGTAATAGATTGCGTTCTCTTTACCTTCTACTTCTTGTGCTAGCATGGCTCCCATTGTCTATTTGGTAACCGTCAAATATAACCTAAGAGGTATTCCGGGAAGTGCTGGTGCTAATACGGGAGGATTTGCGAGATAGGCTTTGATCTTTTCAAAGGCTTTTTGACACTCATCATCCCATATTACTGGTACATTCTTCTTGAGCTTCTTGAAGATTGGTTCACATATCGTCGTCAGTTTTGACATGAACCTACTTATGTATTGCAACCGGCCAATAAATCCTCAAATCTGTTTCTCAGTCTTGGGGGGTGGCATTGACATGATTGCTTTAATCTTGGTTGGATCCACCTCTATTCCTCTAAAGCTTATGACGTATCCCAAGAGCTTGCCTGAGGTGACTCCAAAACCTCATTTTGATGGATTCAACCTCATGTTATATTTTCTTAGCCTTTCGAAAAATTTCCTTAAGGCTACTTGATGGCCTGGACGGTCTTTCGATTTTACAATCATGTCGTCGACATATACTTCGACTTCTTTGTGCATCATATCATGGAGTAAGGCAGTTGTTGCACGTTGGTAAGTAGCACCCGCGTTTTTCAACCCGAATGGCATTACCGTGTAGCAGTAAGTGCCCCATGGTGTTATAAAGGTTGTTTTCTCCATGTATTCTTCTGCCATGAGAATCTGGTTGTAACCCGCGTATCCATCCATGAACGAGAGAAGCGCGTGATTTGCCGTGTTATCTACCAGAATATCGATGTGTGGCAAAGGGAAGTCGTCCTTTGGACTTGCCTTATTTAGATCTCGATAGTCGACACACATCCTTAACTTTCCGTCTTTCTTTGGAACTGGGACGACATTAGCGACCCATTCGGGGTATTTGGATACCTTGATGAAACCTGCAGTTATTTGTTTTTGAACTTCTTCTTTTATTTTAAGTGCTACGTCGGGTTTCATTCAATGCAACTTTTGTTTTACAGGTTTCATTCCTGGAATTAGTGGTATAGTGTGTTGAGCTATTTCTCTATTAAGGCCTGGCATATCTTCATATGACCAAGCAAATACATCGATAAATTCTTTAAGTAAGTTAATTAAATCGGTTCTTTCTTGTGTATTCAATGTTAATCCGATTTTAACTTCTCTTTTATGAGTTGAATCATTTGAGATGTCAACTGTTTCAGTTTCTTCAATTACCGGTGTTTTCTTTTCGAGTGTTTCCATTGCTTTAATAATTTCTTTTTCTTTTTCATCGTTAGCTAAGCAATGCTCGTCATCTTGGGTTAGGGAGGAACACAAGAAGTAAGGAGAATGAGAAATATTATTATACTCTGAGATCATTACATCAAAGAGTGATATGTCCTCAGGGACTGGATCACTAACTATCCTAGGAGAAGAAATAGGAGGGGGAGGTGTCACTACTAAAGACTTAGAAGACTCTAAAGGGAAAGACTCTGACTCAGACGACTCTTCAAACATCGGTCCCTGTCCTGTCGTGATTGATATCTTCCTTCCGCTTGGAGTAGTTACTTTGATAGTCTTGCGCCACCCTTGTAGTAATCCTTCAGCTGGATTAATTAGCTTCGAGGGGTCGAAGCTTTCACTTTGTAGGACTGTTTGAATGAGCGAGGAGTTATCTTCTTCATAAGTTGGCTCATTCTTTTCTCGCCCAAACAGTAATCCCATGACGTTAAAGTCAAAGCATGGGGGTGCTTTCTCCTTATGGACGGGAGTTGGGATTTCATCAGTGAAGTAGCAATCCAAGAAAATCTCGAATCCTGGTTGTTGTATGCCGTTTACAACAAATGGCTCGGGAAATTCATGGCATGGATAGTCCTCTCCTTCTTTTATGAACTGACCATTAAGCGTAAGAGGGTACTGATCCATTGGAATTGCTTTCTTTTGAATGCGAGCGTCCCTACGTGCTTTCAACTTTTCCTGGGCTCGCTTGAGATCTTTTCGAGTCGGTTCAAAACCAAGTCCGAAAGTATCTAACTTAGGGAGGCCAGGTGACTCCAGCGGTTTTGCTATTCCTTTTTTCTTTCCTAAAGTCATCCCAGGAAAGTGTCCTTGTTTCTTCAGCATGGCGTTGACAGTCATGTTGGAATGGGGGTCATGGCAAAGAGATGTCCTTTCATCCTCCTGGATTAAGGAGACTTCTTCGTTAAAGCCCCATAAGTCTTCATCATCCTCGTCGTGCTCCACATTAATAATTGGATTTTCTATGGATTTGATTCTCATTGGCGAAGCATCGATGGTGATTGGAATTCCTCCAACTATAGTTTTCACTTGTTGGTGGAGAGATGAAGGGACGGCCTTTAGATCATGAAGCCAAGGGTTTCCCAACAACAAGTTGAATGAGGCTTTGATGTCCACTACTTGGAAAGTAGTAGCATGTTCTATTGCTCCTGCCGTTACATTTAGGGTAATCTTGCCAAGAGCTTGACGACGAGTATTATCGTAGGCTCTTATTCCTTGTGTGGACGGAGTTAAGTCTTCATCCCTTATGCCGAGCATCCTCGCGGTTCTAAGTGAACAGACATTGATAGCCGATCCGTTGTCTACAAGAGTCATAGGAACATTCATCCTTTTGCAGACTACCGTGAGGTTTAATGACTTGTAATGTTTGTCACCTTCTGGGGGTAAATCTTTGTCAGAAAAGGTGATCAAATTAATCGGACTAGGAAGGTCACTTGTGAGGAAGTTGGCTAGTCCCTCAGGAGTAGTGTCAGAATCTATCCCGATTTTATCTAAGGCATTCATTACAGCCAACCTATGATCTCGAGATGTTGCCAGAAGTTTCCATACATTCATCTCAACTTTTGTATTCTTAAACTGTTTAACAATGTCGTTGTCTTCGATGATAGGTATGGGAACTTGATGTACGGTTGGTATAGGTTGTGTTGAAACGGGAGGTTGCATTCTCCCAGATCTTGTGAGGACGTCTATTGATGAATCTTCTTCAGCCCAAATGTCATCTGTGGTGTATGACACAGAAGGTGAAGGTCCTACTATATCCTTTAGATAGACATCTTCTTCATCACTGTCCCAAACTCCATTAATGGTTGTATCCTCTTCTTGTTGAACTTGGACTAGTTTCTTTTCATCAATTATTTTCTGTACCAAATCCTTGAATTTGAAACAGTTTTCTATAGTGTGACCCCCTGATTGATGATACTGACAGTAATATCTATCTGTCCTTTTTAATGACTCGAATGGTCTCGGTTCGAGAGGCTTGATCTCGCCACTCTCGGAGAGCATTTCAAACATTTGCACATATGGGATCCCAATTGGAGTGTAGATTCTATTGCTCTTCTTGGGTTTTTCAGTGACTTGTAAGGGAAAGTGTTTTGCCTCATAAGTCGTTTTCACTGGTGTGAATTCTCTTTTAGGTTCTTCTTTTGGAAGTGGAAGCTCATCATATTTCTTATGGAGTTCGTTCATAACTTTGAGAGCTTCACGTAGTAATTGCGATGCCTCCTTCATGGACAGTGTGAGCAATTGTATATCTTCCTTATTCGCCGGTTCTGGAAGACTATCCTTGACATCGAAAAAGATCTCCTCTTCTTTTTCTATGGCACAGATTTCTTTGACATGTTTAATGAGAGAGGAGGGGTCAACCTTGTTTTCCTCATCGGAGATAGCCAGGGTATGAGCTAGAGGTGCATTGTCGATGCTTGGCTTCTTACTGGCAGGGGGCAACGGCAGTTTGTTATTGTCGATTAGGTCTTGGATAGCTTCCTTAAGCTTCCAACAGCTTTTAGTGGAATGGCCCCTACCTTGGTGATACTTGCAGTGTGCATTGAGGTTCCAGTTAACCGACCTCTTCTCAACTGGTGGGTCCCCGAATGGTCCAATGGGAGTTATAAGACCTTTTGCATTTAACCGATCAAATGCGGTGTCATAACTCATGCCAATAGGAGTGAAGTTCCTCCTAAATGGTTTCTTCTGTCCTTGGTTGTTCATGGCAAGAACTTCTCCTAAATTAAAGGTGCTAACATTATTTGAGTGGGCAGTTTTGGAAGAAGAAGGATTGTCGTTCTTCTTTCCTTTCCAGCCACTGTTGGAGTTATTGTTGGCAGCTTTTGACTTAGCCAAGTCATCTTCAATATGATCCTAATGTCATAAACGGCCTTGAAGGTATGGAGATTATTTTGATATTTAAGATGCTTGGAATATTTTTCTTGGAGATTTTTTATAAACAGTCTCACAGACTCTTTTTCACTTGGTACCTCAATCATCTTAGCTGAGGTTTCTCTCCACTTGTTAAAGAAAGAGGTGAAGCCTTCATTCTCTTTTTTTTTGAGGATTTCAAGTTCTCTATGGTCAGTCTTGACTTGAATGTTGCACTTGTACCTATCTACGAAAGCGTTTGCTATAGACTCCCAGGTAGAGGTCTTTTCTTTCTCGAGAGAAAAGAACCATTGTTGGCAAACGGTCTCGAGAGATAATGAGAAAAGAGAAGGAAAGACCTTCTTATCGATACCCTTGATACTCATTATTGTTTCAAATTCTCTTAAATGAAAGTAAGGGTTGTCAATTGCTCTGAATTTTGGGATGTCGTTGGCGTTGAACTTCTGCGGAAGAAGATCTTTGTCCACCGAGACCCCTTGTGATGTAAGCTCTTGAAACTTGTAGTCGCTGGACAACTTGCTTAAACTCTCTTGCATGAGGTCCATTTGTTGTTGCTTCACGGGATCATCGATCCTAAGTGCGAGAAGCTTCAGTGTCTCAGTCACAGTACCCAGTTGGTTCTTAAGATCATTGACTTCTTCTTGAGTTGCCATTATAACCCTAGCTTTTCTCTTGCGAGCTATAGGTTTGTCGAAAAGTTGGACTTGTACGAAGAGGTTATCTTTGATTAATCGTCCTTCCTTTCTTGACCACGCGCTGTAAATTAAACCATTTTGCGTTTTAATTACTTGACTCGAATCAACTTGACTTTATGGTTTATTTTAAAGGAAAAAGAAAAGGAAAAGGGTGCATATTTTTGGCAAAAATAATGTACATATTTTTAGGGAACTAAGTATTATTATTTTTTATATTGGAGGATTAATATCCGACTTACCCGCCTAAAAAAATGACGGAAAAACGCGCACACAAGACTCACTTAATCATGGTCAAAGTATGTGTATTGGTGTGTGCGTTGAGTGTAAGTGACATGCTTGGACTCTTGTGTAAGACCATGGGACGTAGTGCCTAAACTCGATCATTGATTCAATTAAACATTATTGACAGCAAAATTAACCGAATTAAACAGAAAACTGATTAATTAGACCCTAGGTGATGACTCGACCAATAATCCGAACTGTCGGCCAAGCGACAGGACTGGCGTCACACTGTAGAGCTTGGCGCCAGACAACATAGCTGTCGTCAGACGCTACACTCCATAGTGTGGCGCTACAGCTCAGACCTTGGCGCCAATATTGGAGCTTCGGTCTGGGACTGTTTTCGGTGTTATTAGTCAACTGGGGCATGCCTAAAGTCGTACTAGGTCAATTCTGATTAAAATATTAGACTTTATTGAATCAAATTAATTAATTAATTAATTAATTAGGCAAAGTTCTTTAAGTCATTAATTTATTTAGTCTCAACACAAGTCAACAAACGGTTAAGAGAAACATAGAATATATATGCACAACAAATAATGCACAATTAGTCAAGTAGGCACAATATGATGCAATGCGTTTGCAACCTAACCATGGCTCTAGTTCTCTAAAGTTTGGGATATGGTTTAGTCAAAGAGGGTCCATGGTTAATTGTCCAGATGCACCGCGCGGAAGCCTAACCGTGAAGGGTTGGCGCGAGTGGATGGGACACCGCGAGTTTTAGAAAAAACTCGCTTCCATGGTTTGGTGAATTCAACATCTCGGATGTACCCTTTGTTGCACTGAGCGTTCAATCAGGTAGATGGAGCATGAATTCCCAGAGGGTTATGTCCATATGTAGAACACATATGGGTTTCAGAAAAGTGAGAAAAAATTCAATCAGGAAGTAGGATCGAGCAAACAATAAGAAAAATCGGTCGAAATTAGAACGCATATTTCTGGCTCGGTATTGGGGGAAATTGGCGCCAGCAAACAGAGACTGGCGCCAGATTTTAACTGTAGCGCCTAGCGCCAATGCTGCCGTCTGGCTCTACGGCTAAAAGTCTGGCGCCAAGCTCTGGCCCCTGACGCTACTTCCCACATGCCTCAGCAGCTTTCTATGCTCGATAAAATTTTCCAGTTTCGCGCGGTGTTATTTCAGTCCTAGTTGTGAAAGACGTTTCTCAAATTTCCTACGTGTAAAATCCTATGTTTTTAACTCATTACGGATGGTCTTTCCAATGAGATCTTTTTTTATGCATATGACAATAATGTTAATCAAAATTACACACATGAAATACTTAGAACTTTTCAAGTCTCATCCACTCATTCTAAATCATTGCCGAAACAAATTCAGGAATTAAAATAGAAATCCTCCCCAGTGGAGTCGCCAAAAACTGTAGGGAATAATTTCAAGCCTTTAAAATCCCACTAGCTTGAACCCCACTGTGATCATACACTAAAGTACGGTGGCGTCCAAAAGGGAAGAAGATAGAGCAAAAGAGTCGCTAACAAGTTTTTTAAGGAACTTGTAAATCGTTCATAGGATGAAGGTTACACCCCTTAACGATCCAAGAGATCGTCAACTCCATAAGGTCTAGAACCAAATAAGGGTTCGGGGATGAAGGTACAAATCCAACCTAAAAGAGATTGAACCTGCCCTAATAATAGGCCTCTACTTTATTCTGATCGTATTCATGTGCGCTTTCTGACTAACATACAATCAATAGGATTAACCCTAAACCTGTTTATCTATGTTGGTTGAATATAAATGCACAAATAAATCTATTATTGGCGATCACTTGAATTATAATCATATTTACCCTAAACAAGATTATTAATTATCTTATTAAGCGTGATTACAAGTACCAATTCCCTTTAACATGCATAAAGGTGTGATCAAGCAATAACAATATATAATCAAGCAACATGATAATAAATAATCATTAGAATGAACATGAATAATAATAATAATCATCAAAATAATAATAATCATAAATTATAACAATTATAATCATAATCATGTTCATGTTAATATTAAAGCATAATAAAAATAGCAAGATCCTAGGCATGATACTAACAAGATTAATTACAAACCCTAGCATGTCACTAAGCAATAAAAATCAAATCTTTAACCCTAACATGATACTAACAATCATAAATATTAGGAAGAACATAGGAAGCATCATAACAATCATATTTAATACTAAAGTTACCCTAGACATGATACTAGGAATTAACAATGTAAACATGATTTCTACATCATAAGATCAATAAATCAATTAAAGTACTTACTTTGATGCCTCGTACCTCTTTCTAATAACAAAATACACACATTAGTAACTTCAAGGAAAATAATAATCAAACAAACAATTAAATTAAATAATTGAAAGAGAGATTTGGGACCAAACCCTCAGAAATTAAACCTTTCACGTCTAGGGCGAAGGCAAATTCGAATATGGCTAGGTGTTTCTAGGTCTTGTGAATGCGGAATTTTGTATGTGAAAACAAAGTAAGAAGAATGAAAGAGAGAGAGATGAATGAAATCAATTGGTGAATGAATGTAGATGATGATAATTAGTGAATGAATGAATGTCGAGAGAATAGGTGAATGAAAACGGAGTTTTTAATACGATATTTATAGAGAAAATCGGCCAAAAGGATAAATTAGACAAAACAGAGTCTGACGCTCAGAAAACAGGGCTGGCGCCAACCCTGGCTAGCTGGCGCCAGGCACCAACACTAGCGCCAGGCGCCAATGGCTAGCGCCAGGCCTGGTTCCAAGCGCCAAGGCTTGGGGTTAGGAGCCAAGCCTGATTCCAACGCGTTTTCGAAAATCCGATAAGTTTACCGTACTAGAGGATAAAATAATATAATTTCCTCGAAAATGCTATTTGATTTTGATTAAAACTCTAAAAAGTCAACAAAAGTCAATTTATCAATGCTAATTGAATTAGGAATGAAAAGAACCTTCTAGAAGAATCTAGAAGACTAAAACCATTCCTAATTGCATTAGGAATGATAAATCATATTAAGCCCTCCCCTAGATCATTGGGCCGTACATAAAGCTCAAACCGGGCCCAGTTTAGTAAATTGGACATAACTTCCTCAATATTCATCGGAATTGGGCTTATAATATATCGTTGGAAAGGTCTTTGCAAGCCCCATACAACTACACTATTATTGGACCCATATCATGGACCAACCAAGCTGGATTGGCTGTTTTCTTAAAATAAAGTTTTCAAAAACAGAAAGAAGAGAAAAGACCTTTAGCCTAACCACGTTATAGCCCTTAAAAGACCTCTTTGAGGTATACACACTTGTGCGAGGTTCGGCTAGAGCTACGTTTGGCCTGATTCCTAACGGATACGTAGGCAACCTCACATCGAGGTGCGGCCGTAATAAAAATGCATTCATATTTACGTTCATAATTGATCATATCTAAGAATTTCCAATGCTCATCCCTATTCATTTAGAGCTAGACTTGGGGGCTTGATCCCTACATTGTTAAGCTTACCTAGCTTAAGAGTCACCATTATTTGACTCTTCCCAAAATACTTTTTCACACACTTAGCCCTTGCGGCCTAACCATAGTGTCACTATCACACACATCACAGATACATGACCAAATATACTTCCCTTAGGAACCCTCTGTCATGAAATCTTAACACAACGCCGAAGCATACCTTGTCACATCACTCATTATCATCAATCATCATTGCATCACAAAGTATGAAGTACTTAGCCTCAGCGCCTAAGTTACCTAAATACTTTCATTAGCGAGTCAACTAGGATAGTCTAAGACGTTACAATCCTTGTACTGTGAGAGACAACGTTAACAGAATAAGCTCATTCAACATGCACTTTCAAAAACTTCGCTTCTTTCTTTCTTCGTGATGAGTCTATTTTATATGTATATTTATTCCCCATCCCACGGTCATATTTGTGCTTATTTGAGCTCTGTGGAGCTATTTTTATTACTAATATACGTTTTCTAGTGTTTTTGTAGAGTTGGTATTATTTTGTAGGAATTTGCAGAATTGTGACAATTTCAGAGCTTATTAGACCACTACAAAGATATTGGAGTTTGATCGTATTTTATGATCGAATAATTTAAGCCCAAGACCGAGTTAAAGGAATTTGGTTCGGTGATTAAGGGCTCGGTTTATTTAGAGTACTAATTTTGTTGCAAGTCCAAGATAAATTAAGAATAATGAAATTTTGGCCCAAGTGGAAAAGGCTTGAACAGATGGCCCAAAGTTTGCCCCAGCGAGATCTCCTCCAGCGAAGTACCAACGTTGGACCTTCAACTATTGGGCTCGTTTATGCATTATCGAGTTTCGTTGTTTTTGGGCTTCGTTGGTTTGCTCCAAATTCCCGCAGCTTTGAGTTTGAGTGGGATTAGGATGTTGACTTCCTTTTTGTTATAAAAGGAGATAGTAGTAGTCACGTAGGAAGCTCTCTTAGTTTAGTTTTAAGTTTAGTTTTTTTTCTTTTCTTTTAGTTTTAGTTTTCTTTTTTTTTCTTTTCTACTTTTTCACAAGATTTATTATTTTGTTTTCCTTATTACTTTTATACTATTATTCTCTTTATATTAATTATGTGTGAGTAGTTTTATTTCTAGGGTTTGTGGGGATCCATAAATAATATGAAGGGGTAATTTATTGTTGTTAATTATCAATGCTAGATTAATTTCCTATTGATTGATTTAATGCTCTGTGACTAGATTAGGCCTGATCTTTTATACATGAGTTTGAAAATATTGATTCGAGATTCGACAGATGAGAATTGATGTTTAGGTCTAGTTTCAATAGGCAGGTTAATTTATAAATGGTTAAGTCGAGATTCGAGAGATGAGATTTAATACCGGTAAATTAATTGTGTGATTGTAATACGTAGCGAAAGCCCTTTATGATCTGATTAATGTATGCATTGATGATTGATTATTATGTTTTACCCTGGAATATTATTTATTGGTGAACCTATGCCCTAGGCCTTTTATTCATTGTTTCTCCTCCTACTTTTATTCTTTCCCACTTTTACTTTTAGTAGTTTAGTTTCCCTTCGATAATAATAATTTGTTACTCTATAATCTAGATTATATTAATTAGTTAGGAATAAAAAGACTCGTTTCCCTGTGGATTCGACCCTACTTCCCTATCTATTTTAGTTAGTGGTTTTAGGAATTATTTTTGATTAGGGGATACGACTCTACCCTGTCACTTCGCGTCTTTATTTTTCGGGGGAAAGCCGGTACCCTCCACAAAAATGACGAAAATTTTTGCTTTTTCGCATTTTGAGTCAAGCACACCACAATACAAAGCACACACGGGTCATGAGTCACACGTGTCAATTCACCTTGGGTCAACCTCAAGTCACTAAGTCACATTGAGTCAACCTCAAGTCAGTCCAATCACCTTAGGTCAACCCTAATAAAAAACATCGAGCCTTAGGTCAACCCTAAGAAAAGCACTAGCAAAGTCTTTTGGCAATCTTTTGATTTTTACAGGATACAACTATTCAGCAAAGTTCCAGTTCGCAGCCAACCGAACGATTGCAACAAACATTCAAGTATTAAAGCTCTTGGTTCAGAGACGCGTGGACATATCATCAAAGCTCTTTTGCTCAGAGACGTGTGGGCATATCATTCAAAGCTCTTTTGTTCAGAGACGCGTGGACATATCATCAAAGCTCTTTTGTTCAGAGACGCGTGGACATATCATCAAAGCTCTTTTGTTCAGAGACGCGTGGACATATCATAAAAACTCTTTTGGTTAGAGACGCGTGGACATATCATCAAAGCTCTTTTGTTCAGAGACGCGTGGACATATCAAAAAGTTCTTTTTGCTCAGAGACGTGTGGGCATATCATTCAAAACTCTTTTGTTTGGAGACGCGTGTACATATCATCGAAGCTCTTTTGTTCAGAGACGCGTGGACATAATAAACAAAAGAAGCTCTTTTGTTCAGAGACGAGTGAACATCGACAACGGCAAAGAACGACCATAACATCTTCCCTAGATTGTGGAAGGTTGTCACAACAACAAATGCAACAAATCGGTTACTATCAGAGACGTGTGCTCGACGGTGCAAGATACACGTTTCTGAACTCTTTTATTTGTTTAACTAAATCTAGTTTGCAGGTATCGGCGTTACAAGAGTGATTTAGGATCGCATAACGTTCTGAATCATTCTCCGTCCCTATCGCTACATTGACTTTTGTTTTCGAAACTTTCGTTTCTCCAAACTCAGTCAAACTGGGGGCTTCTGTAGACACCCAAATGTGTCTCCCTAAAACCAAACCCAGTGATGAATACCTTTCATTTCATTTGATTATCGAACGAGGCGAAAGTGTGAAAAGTCTAGCGATGAGGATGTTTTTATTAAAATATCTCTTCTTTCTGTTTTTGAAAATATTTCTTTTCTTACCCTATTTATAAAAAACGTGCATTTAAGTTTAGTTTGGTCCATGATAAGGATCCAATAATAGTGTAGTTGGATAGGGATCGAAAAGAGCTTTTCAACGATATATTATAAGCCCAATTTCGATGAATAATGAAGAAGTTATGACCAAAATACTAAAATGGGTTTGGTTTGTTACTTACATATGGCCTAATGATCTAGAGGAGATTAGGATTGATTATAGTCTTCTATAATACTCTAAAAGGTTCTCTTAAATCCTAATGGAGTTAGGTTGATAATTATGTTTCAAAGAGTTTGAAATTGAATAAAACTACTCCTTTTGAGAATCCTTATTCCGTACATATTCAGATATTATTTTCGTGCCTCATAATCTTTATCCAAATCTTATATGGTTGGGTAGATCTTGAAATTATCTTTCCAATGATATATTATAATATTAAATCCAAGCTATAACGAAAAAGATATGAATGGAATATAAAACTCTATCCAAAACTGACATCCTTCCACTATTTCGGCTATATATTTTTATCTACAAAATATTTTAATCTGATTCTAATTGGGTTGGAAAGTAGACTTCAAGATATTTCCAACGACATATTATATGTCTTATTTGGAATTCTAGATCAAAAGATATGATAAAAACAAAATCCGCAAAAACTGTCCTGAGCACCGGACGACAGGCTTGTCGCGCGGCGACAGACTTGGTCGCGTGGCGACAGGGGCTGTTGTGGCGACAACGGCGTGTTTTATTCCTCTTCGAACTCTGATTCTTTTTTATCAAATCCGGACTGTTTTCATTATAAATAGCGTCCTTTGACCTTCGTTTTTTAATAAAAAATAACCAAAACTCTCTAATTCTCTTCTCTCTCTAAGCTAAAGCTTATTCTCTCTCTCCCTCTATCTAAGCCTAGCCTTTTACAAACACAATTCCTCATACATTAGCACTAGACACACCTAGCCAAGTTCAAAGTTGTCTTCGCCCTAGACGTGAAAGGTTTGATATTTCTGAGGGGTTGGTCCCTAATCTCTCTTTTAATTATTTAATTTAATTCTTTGATTTTATTATTTTCCTTGAAGTTACTAACGTATGTATTTTTTTATTAGAAAGAGATACGAGGCATCCAAGTAAGTACTTTAATTGATATTATGATATAAAAATCATGTTTAGATTGTTATTTTGATTCCTATAATGTTAGGATGTTTTCCCTAGTATCATGTTAGGATGCTTTCCTTAGTATGATGTTTAGGGTAAAGAATATAATGTCAATTATGATTTCTATGATGCTTTCTATTTCTTTCTTAATATCATGTTAGTATCATGTTAGGGTTAAAGCTTTGATCTTTATTGTTTAGTGACATGCTAGGGTTTGTTATTAATCTTATTAGTATCATGCCTATGATCTTGCTATTATTATGCTTTAACATGATTATTATGATTATTATTGTTATAATTATTATTATGATTATGTTGCTTGATAATTGCTATTGTTATTGCTTGATCACGTCTTTTATGCATGTTTAAAGGGAATTGGTACTTGTAATCACGCTTAATAAGATAATTAATAATCTTGTTTAGGGTTAATTTGATTATAATTCAAGTGATTGCCAATAATAGATTTATTTGTGCATTAATATTCAACCAACATAGATAAATAGGTTTAGGGTAAGCATATTGATTGCATGTTAGTTAGAAAGCATACATGAATACGAGAATAATAAAGTAGAGGACTATTATTAGGGCAGGTTCTTTCTCTTTTAGATTGGATTTGTACCTTCATCCCCGAACTACTTTCCAGTCTTGATTCCAGACCTATTGGAGTTAACGATCTCCTGGATCATTAAAGGGTGTAACCTTCACCCTATGAACAGTTTACAAGTTCCTAAAACTTGTTGGCGACTCTTTTGCTCTAGCTTCTTTCCCTTTGGACGCCACCATGCTTAAGTGTATGATCATAGTGGGGTTCAAGTTTGGGGTAATACTTGAAATATTCCCTAAGACAAAACTTGTTTCTACAATTAAATAATTATTTGTCTTAGGTCGATCAATAAGAGATTATATCTTAATTTATTTAATTGTAGAAACATGTTTTGTGTTATGATTATTTATTTTGAAAATGATCATATATATTATAACTCGCCAATGTACATATTACTATATAAAAAGGTAATCAAAGCTATTGCATCATTCTATAACTACAATAGGAGTGTTATGGAGAGGACAAAACCCTCATTGAACACCCTGGCACAAAGGCTAGGAGTGTTATGGAGAGGACAAAACCCTCATTGTGAAGGAGTTATGTCTTCGATAAGTGCAATTAGTAGATATATCAAGGATCACTATTATGGAGATAATAAGTTCGTTCTTTTGGGTTGTCATTATCTGTTGCTGGACTATGATCATTGATATTTAGGCTAGTCAAATAGTCCAAAGCCCACTAGAATGGATCCTATAAGGTCACACAACATAGGTATTGGGTTAAGCAAGTTAGAGGCTCATTTATGGGCCTCATGAACAAGTAACTAATCATGAATTGGATTGGGCTAGTAAGGATTTGGGCTTTGTCATGGACTCTTATTTAGAGATGAGATCTATAAATAAGGTCCATGCCTAGGGTTGTATGATACAACACAATTAACAGTTAATTGTGCATCAAGCAACTAGTAATCCCAAAACCCTCACTCTCTCTCTCTCTCTGTCCCACGCCTATCTCCTCCCCCCCCCCCCTTGATCGTGGTGGTTAGTGATTTGTTCGTTGCTCGTTCTTCTCCATATAAGGTCAATTGAAGTGTTCGATTGCGACTAACTAGCATTAGTGGAGGTCTTAATCTGTGTATGTGGACCAAGTAGAGGAATCACGTTTGAGGTTCTTTATCTCCCTTGTTCTTGTTCGATCGCACGTGGAATCACGCTTCAAAGGTATTAATTCTAATTTTTTATGTGTTATGCATGATCTTGGGATTAGGTGCTATATGAATATGATTTATGTTTTCCGCATTCGTACCTATAATCTCCTACACATTGAACACCCTAGCACAAAGGCTATGTGAATTAGTATATTCCCCTGCAATTAGATAGTCTTTGGACCGTATAATGGAGGAAATAGCATTTATGAGCTACGAGTATCTAACTGATAATGTATGAGTACATCTTAACTCTTTCCTATAATCATAAACTATAAGCTTTTCCTAGGATAAAAGTCACGTCGCTCGAGACAATGACATAGTAACTAAAGCAAAATACATCTTCTAACAACCTCTTAATAAAAAAATAAGACTATAGTACCTCATATGTGAGACATAACTGCTACATTCAGTAGAAGACTCATCAAAAGAGTAGCTTTGTTTGACTCCCCTATAAACACAACTAAAAGAGATTACATTAAAAGTAATACTCTTATTTTATTTTTTTTTGGTTTATCATTTTAATGATATCCAAGCAATTACACTTTACACTCCACTACTACGAAGGTACCATTATTGCATTCATTTGTCAACTCCACCAATCTTGAGCTGTCCCTAACTCTAACCGGATACAGACGTCTCCGAATAACATAAAAAAAACAAATAGAATTATCGCGAAAAACTTTACATTTCCTTTAGTATAAAAAAACAACCAGCATGGTCTTCATCCTTATAGAATTATCGCGGCGGTGGGTGGTGATCGGGGGTATCGGAATGGAAACTAACATGTTAGCAGTATTTTCCAGCAACCAGAAAAGGAGTTCGTGAGAAAAGAGGAAATTGAGAAATGAGAGTTTTGGCCTTTTCAGTGGAATGATAAGAAGGAAGATAAACAAACAAAATAGAGGACAAAAATACGAAAGGTTAAATACTTAAATGCATCAAAATTAATTTTAATTGGGGGTAAATATGTCAATTAACTTTTTTAAGGGTATAATAGTCTTCATGCTATTCATAAAAGTATTCTCCCACTTTTTATAATTTTATTTATATTATAAGGTAGGGATATCACCTTTATTTTTTTTAATAATCCTTATTTTGACGAGAAATAATCCTTATCGGAGTATATATTTTTATCAAGTGCATCAATTTCCTTTTACGGCTGTTTTTAAGTGCACCACTTTTTTTTTTTTTTTTTGACATATTATCTATTAACTATTACCAAAACAAAACACTACTGACATCATCAACCTTTAAACTATCCTACGTATTATCCTCACATTAAAAACTTTCCCTCCAATCCAATCTCTAATGATTTTTTTATTTATTTTTTTATTTTTTATCTACATTTATAACTGTATATAGAATTTAATAAATCAAGTTTCTCTCCTAAATTATACTCATGTTGCACATACCTAAGTTGTTTGATAATTGATGGTGGTTTCAATTTTGTTTTTTTACTTTCCTTCAAATTATTTTTATATCTAATTATAATATTCATATACAATGTATATTAATGCAACTAAACTAACATAAATTAAAAAAGAGATTATATTTAATCATGCATCGCACGGGGATAACCTAGTTTATTTATATTTCTCGTTACATGGTCGATCTCCACTTATTATTATTATTATTATTATTATTATTATTATTATTATTATTATTATTATTATTATTATTATTATTATTATTATTATTATTATTATTATTATTATTATTATTATTATTTCTCTTCTTTTACCTCCCTTTTAAAAAAAAAAAACTACCCACTATCTCTTTTCTTTAATTTATAGGCAAATTTGTCAGAAAAAACCCTTTTAAATGCACCATTTTTTGCGAAAAAAACCTTTTAAAAGCTTTATCGTTAAAAAAAACCCCGAAGTTAAAAATTTGTTGTTCAAAGAAACCTAGTATCACTAATCAACTCAATTAACCTCTAATCTCTTCTAATTACTCTCTAACAATCACTTAACTATTTAATAATTAAATTAATTTATAAATTAAAAAAAATTAACAACCACTACTACTCTAACCACCAACCTAGCCACCTTCCTTTCTCTCCCCTTCCCCTGGAAACCACTCCCATCACCGGTGACCCAACTCCACCACCGTCGAGCGTCGACCCCTTTCCCTTTCCCTCTTACCACCTCAGCCACGAAAACCACCTCTAAATGGCCTGACCCCTACCTACGATTGACCCCCTCTAAAACTCTAACCCTAACAACCTTCCTACCTACCACCTCAGCCGTGAAAACTACCCCAGCCACACCCACTCAATCGGCAGAAATTCCCAAAATTTCGATCCACCACCCACAAACATCTACCTGGATTGGAATTTTCAAACGGATTGTGTTTCCTTCCTCCTTCTTCTACTTCACTTTTTTCCTCCTTTTTCAACCACCATCAACATCAAACCATTTACAATCATTTAATTTTGAAAAAGATAAAATGAGTGAGGAAACTAAGCTCGCAACGACGCTTGAAAACATGGCGTCGAAGATCGGAAATAGCCTTTGACAGGGTTGATTTACTTTATTTGTGGAATTTGTTGTTGATTTTTTTTTTTTTTTATAATCTTAAGGTGGTTGTCAGGTTTAGGGTTTTGAAAGGGGGTTGGCCGGACGTGTAGGTGGGTCACCGAAGGTGGAGGGTTTAAGATGGCGGTTGAGTTGGGGGATAGGACTGCTGCCAGGGGAGAGGAAAGGGAGGAAGGTGGCTGGTGGTTAGAGTGGTGGCGGTGTTTTTTTTATTTTTATTTTTATTTTTTGTCATTTTTTTTAATTTATATACTTCCTCCGTTTCTATTTAGTTGACGCATTTGATTTAGACACATATATTAAGGAGAGGAGAGAGAGTGAGAGAGAATGAAAAAGCAAGTGGGGTGGCTTGTAAATGCAAGGTAAAAAATTTACCCTAAAAGGAAACATGTCTACTAAAAAAAAGCTTCCTAAAGAGGAATACGTGTCAACTAAAAAGCAACGGAGGTAGTATTAAATAGTTAAGTGAGAGTTAGAGAGTAATTAGAAGAGATCAGAGGTTAATTAAGTTAATTAGTGATACTAGGTTCTTTGAAAATTTTTTTTGTAAGTTCGTGTTTTTTTAACGAACAAAGCTTTTACAGGTTTTTTTTTTTTTTTTTTTTTTTTTTTTTTTTTTTCAAATTTGCCTTATTTTTAATCCCCTTTAACTCCACTTTTAAAACTTGAAGTTTTTTATACACCTGGGTGTAGGGCATATCAAGGATTTTGTCGGATAATTACTTTACTAATGGCCTGTTCTCTTCAGCTTATTTTCAGTTCAGCTCCAATAAATTCAGTTCAGTTTTTAATTTTCTTCTCTCATAAAATATTCAGTTTAGTTCCGCTCCAATATGTTCAGTTTAGCTCAATTCAGAAAATCAGAACAGGCCCTAGCACAAGCTAAAAATTAAAAAGTAAAGGGCCAAGTTGATGTTTGGACACATAAACTACTACCGTAAGTTTGTAACGGGCCTCCAACAACATTTACACTTCATCAAATTCTTGTGTTAAAATAAAACAAGGGTTTTAAAACCATTCGTAGGGTTTAAGAACTAGGTTTTCCCTTTATTAGTGGTTGAACAAAACATTCATTAATCCTCTTGTTCTTCAATTTCTTCCCTATTTTCATCAAATTTGAAGTATTTTTCATCGAATTCTGTGTAATTATGGAAGCATTGCATGTTGCGAAGGCTAATTTGACTGTTTATCTTCATCCTTCTCAAACTAAAGACGTCAATGAAGCCGTTACTCGCGAGCTTAGCTCTCTTCTATTCAAGTAATTCAACTTTCTATCTATTTAATTTTTATTTTAATTGCTGATTTGGGTATTAATTATATGTTTAATTTCTTTGTTAGGGTTGATATTTTGATATGAACAAAGAAGATTTAATTTAACGTGTTTATCAAAAGTTTTGCTTTTCTGGGTTTGATTTATGTTGCTTTAACAACCATATAGTAGGTATTTAGTGTTTCATATCGAAATACTGATTCGTTGACCTTGGTTCAATTTTTATTTTTATGTTTGGTACTAATTGGTTCGATTGATTATCGTTTTGATCTTAATTTTATTTATTTTTTAATCTCTTTGATTCATTTCTATCAGGGGATTTTTAATTTTTGTTAATTTACTTGATCTAAATTGAATTTGATTGTTACTAATAATGTTGCTGAAATTTCAGGGAATTATTTGTTAATAGTGTTAATTTAGGAAGTTACCCTTGACTTAGCAGTTTTTCATTGTTTTGATGGAGCTATTTTAGTATTTTGTCTCGCTCAATCCACATTATGGCTCTCCGGGCGAATCCGGTTTAATATATTAGGATAATCCCATAACCAGATCAGTTGACAACTCTACCTTTGCTTGTACAATGTTTAATCGTTCTTACTTCATGATACATTTGAGTATTTGAGGTGGGGGAGAGGGGAGTGGTTCGAGAGCATTTGTATTGAACAGTAAACAAATTAGAGTTATTTTTGTGTGTAGCAATGTCTCTTGGTAAACATGCCTGACTATTTTAAGAATGCTGTCAACCATATGAATATTGTGGCATCAAAAACCATATAGTATGAAGATACAATGCATTACAAATTACGCTACTTCTAGATCCAAAAACTGTTGCCACTCACCTTTTTAATATCTGGGTATAAGATTTGTTTGGGATAATGAAAGCAAGACGCAAAATTGGGAATGCAACACCACGTATTTATCACAAGAAAATAAATAACATCTCAAAGCCTATTTTTTTACGAAGTGAATACTGGCCTGGTTGAACTCCAGTAGTAAGTGTATGAACTTGTTTAGGTTGGACGATCTTTTTTTTTTTTGCGTAATCATACTGCTTTACCACTCCTATCACCTTAGCTATAAAACTAGTATCGTTTGTTTGCTGTACGAGTTGATGAATAATGTCAGAACTCAGGAGGATATAATAAATTAAGATGCTGTATAGGGCTATAGGCAAATACTTCAATACTTTGTCAAGCCACAGAAACAAGCAGAGTTTAGAGTCCAACGTCTAGTCCAAACTAGTCTTGCTAAATGTTAACAGCTTGATCTCCATCAACAGGTAAACATCTTTCAATTCAAAATCCGACAATTAGAGCAGGAAAAGATAATTCATTAGGCTACAAGTTTATCACAGCGATGACATTTTGCTGCCACACCTTTTTCTCTTGTGAACACTCCTTTTATCGTGTTTTGATTGTGTCGTGTGAGTCGGGTTCATTTTTGTGAACGTTGTTCAGGATGGAAGATCGTGTTATGGAAACTATTTAGTAAGTATATCATTGAAACCATGCCATTTTTTTGCTATATTCGTTGAGGATAAAAAAATGAACTCGTTTGGTCAGCGTTTCGATTATTTGGGTGAGTTGGGTTCAGCTTTGAACTCATTGTTTAAGATGGAAGTGATTGTGTTGCGGAAACTATTTAGTATATGATTAAAGTATTTATGTGTGTAAATTGATAGGTTTTTAGCTATCTGATGTACATTCTGTATATTTTTAGTTGGGTGGTGTAATAGATGATTTGCACATAAGAGCCTGATTGTTTGGAGTCATGCTCGTGCACTATGCTCATGATCTCATATTCTTTACATGCTGTTGTTGTCAGGTTCAGCGAAATTTATGATGGTGTATTGTTGGCACATGAGATTGCTGATGTTCCAAGTAGACATGGAAAAATTCTATCTGGGCTCTTTCCTTATGTCGGTGTTCGACTGACTGCTAATCTTCTACTTTTTGCTCCAAAGCCAGATACATATCTAGGTATGCCGTTGCCTTCGACTTCATCTATTCAAATATTGGCGTGCTAATATAGATGTTTCTGGAGTTCTGGAGTCATACATCCTTTGCAGCAGTATACAGATTAGTGTATAAATCCTGTATTCAAAATCCTAATAAAGATCTATAAATTATGTTCCCATTTAGTTGGTATTTTCTTTGGAGATGAAAAACACTTATTTAAAAAGAAATGATGATCTTGATTTAATCTTTTTGATAGTACTTAGAACATGATTTTATATCTTTATTATTTCAGTCAATTGACATAGCATACTTTGTTTGTTTTTGTATCTTCCAGAAGGTAAAGTTGTGAAGGTTGGGCAGGAGTCCATACATGTTGTTGTTCTCGGATTTTCAGCTGCCATTATAACAGTAGATGACATTCGTGATGAATTTAGATATAAGATTGTATGTAACAATTTGCTGTTGTATATTCTTTTAATTTTCTTCTGAATTTACAGAACTTACATTAATTTTGTTTTGCTGTAGAAAAGTGGGGAAGAAATGTTCCGAAGCACATCACACAAGCGGCATGTAATTAAAGTTGGAACCATGATACGCTTTTTAGTCAAGAGGTGAGAAACATTAATCTTTCAATCACTCAAAGGATCAACTTGTAATAAAATGCCCACTTGATTTTTAATCTATACTTTAACACTGTGATAAAGCCATAAAGGTATTAGTTTTTGTGTCTTGGTAGATGAATATTTTATACGGTAAGTGATGCAGATATGTGATTGAAAAGTTAATTAACTGCTAAGCTGCCTAAATTACTCTTGTTGTCAAGCTAATTATCATACACCGTCAACTCCCCAAGAAAAAAGGAATGAATGAAGAAGCCACTATAACTATCCCACAGCTGAGTACAATTGAGCTTACTTATCTAATGTTTTTAGATGGCTTAACGTTGGATAAACATTTCAATAATATTATTAATGAAATTGTCTACGGACTTCTATCTTTTACCTCTATCGTGTCAAACTTAATCTTTTCCTAACCAAAAACTTTATCTCATACTAATTTATATGATTTTCATAATGTCTAGGACGTTGCATGAAGATGAATTTTGACATGTATAATGGTACTATAAGAGGGTTCATGAGTCATGGCTATCTAAATATATATTGACACACGCAATTTTTAAATCCATCTCATGGTTAGTTTGCATGGTGTCAGCACACCCATATCACACTGTTGAAATCTAATTATGCATTTTAATTTGCTTGCCTGTGAGCACTGATTTTTATAGATACCCTGAATATTTGCAGGGATGTTCTAGATCTTGCTGACTCAGGATGAGCAATAATATGCTTGTGTTGTGAAAGTTGTTTGTTAATCAAGTTTTTGAGTGGATTATTTTTGGTTCTCTCTGATTTTCTTTGGGTTTTTTTTTTTTTTTTTTTTTAATTTTTTTTTTTTTTTTAAAAATTATTATTATTATTATTATTATTATTGTTGTTGTTGTTGTTGTTGTTCTCTGTTTTCTTCATTCAAATTTCTGACATTGTATCTATGTTTACACAGCTTTGATGAGGAAATACTGTACATATCTGGGTCCTTAATTCCATCGAGCACTGGAAACATTCAGTGGCAATCATCCTTAGCTAACAGGTATTTTGGCTCAAAATTACCCTGAAACCTTTTACTCTGGGGTGGGCAATATTTGTTTGCATTATATTTCTAGTGCTTATTTAAAATTGTAGCTTGTCTTACAGTTCCCGGAAGCGGAGAGAAGTATTAAAGGATTCTAGTACTGGAAAAATTGATGGAGGTGCTATATCTAATGATTATCATGTCTTGAAGAAATCAAAGAAACAAAGAGTATAACAAGGATCCTAAAGGATGCGATAGGATTAAAGACTCCCAATGATTTCATGATTGTAATGGTAAGTTTCTTTTCTATTGCGATTGGCAGTATGCAATTTTTGCTTTTACTTTCCGTCTTATATTTTTGTGCTTTATTTGTGGTTTTGTTGCCCAATCATATGCTATTAAAGTCCTTTGCATATTTTACGTCTTGGGTACATTTGGGTAGGAATATTCAAGAAAGGGATTGTGAACGGTCACAAGTTACTCCCTGAGTCCTTTTGTTCATGATTGTCCTCTTTTTTTAATTTTTTCTTCCCAATCTCACGCCCCTTTGCTCAAGGGGTTCATCCCAAATCATGGTTTATTGATTAATCCCTTAAGTATTTTGATTTTCCTAGTCTTGGTCTTATGCATGGGGAACTATCCAAAGTTACTCCCACCAATTTCCAACACCACTTTCAGTGTTTGAAAGGTGCAAGGCTTTAGGGGTCATGCGCTTTTTGAGGTCTAGGCAAGGAGATTTTGATGAGGCGCAGCTTAAGGCGCTCAAAGATTTATTCAGAATTTTTTTTTTATTGTTTAGTATATGTGCCTTGTGTCAGCGAGGCGCGCCTTAGGCGCCTTGGTGCACCTTGAGCCTTGTTATTTATTGACCACTTCAGTGTTTGAAAGGCGCCTAAGGCGCTCAAAGATTTTTTGACCACTTCATGTGCCTTTTGTGGTCTAGGCAAGGAGATTTTGATGAGGCGTAGCATAAGGCGCTGAAAGATTTTTTCAGATTTTTTATTTTTTATTTTTATGTTTAGTATATGCGCCTTACGTCAATGAGGCGCACAGAGGCGCGCCTTGGTGCGCCCATAGCCTATTTAGTTTATTGACCACTTCTATAACCCGTGAGCGGCCACTAGAGACCATCATGCTGTGCCAGGGACTAAAACAATGGAGCACTGCTTGCCGCCTCCATAACCCATTGTCACCACTAACTTTTGTAATTTTGGTAACCGAGTCCCGTACAAAAATCTAATGGTTGGATGTAGTCACTTGTGCCGGAGGTCAAGATAGGTACACAGATAGGTGTTGTGTGGTGTTGATGGAGGAGAATTAAATTCATCTTTGCAAAGGGCTGATGGGCAATGAGCCGATGATAAATAGGAATAGGGAATTTTGCTAGGAGACAAAAGAGGGGGTGATGGTGGCTGGGTTTTGTTTTGAGTACAGGGGGTTCTGGATAGGGAGGAAGTAGGGGTATGCGAACCCAGATTGTCAACTATTTTTTCAACTTACTGTTAAATGTGTAATTGCAATGTTCGGCCGGGATCATGGTTTTTATTATATTGTACTCAAATTTTATAAATAAATATTCATGAACAAATCAAATTGAAGAACTTGCTTTGCTACTGCCAAAACTCTAACTTATCACAATACATCTTACCTGGCAATGAATTTGTGAAAAGCAGAAATTTCAAAATTCAGTAAATGTTCCTACAATCAATTTGGCTCTCCTATCTGTTTCAAACCCTCTCCATCTCCATATTTCCCTTTCCCCTACTTGCCTCCACAACTAAATCAACATTGCTGTCATACTGCTCAATACTACCAACTTGCTACTCACTTTTAGGGCCCGTTGCCTTCCACCACAAAGGCATGACTATCATATCGGAACTTTGGCAAGTTACAAGGCATTTTTTTAATAACTACCTGTGTATAGTGTAGATAGAAATAACTAGTTCTAAGGTAAGAGGGGAATAGAAGGAAGCTTTCTTTTTTCCAGTTGTCTATATTTTCCATTAAACTTCGACAAGGGGATTCTTTTAATGTCTCCTATTATAATGTATCCTGAGAAGGATTAATAATGATTTTGAAGCTGGATGGGTTTGTGTACAGTCTGTACACACTACACAAATTTGACATGCCCATCCGGCTTGGCTATATTAAAATATGTAACAACTTTATTTCATTTTTTTAATTTCTTAGCTCCTTCCCTAAATTTCGTTTAGGTTGTTAATAAAATGAAGATAATGGAATTATATTAAGGAAAAATTGACGGGAATAATCCCAACTTTGCTCTGTCCGCTCAAAATAATCCCAACTTTATACTCTGTCCGCCCATATTAGTTCCAACCGGTAATTCCTTATATTAACTAGTCTTTATTTGTTTTCTGGTGTAATCTGTTAACATTTCGCCATATATGAAGTAATGGTGTGATTGTGATAACCTAGTTCTCTCAGGAAGTCAAAAATATCAATTTATCTCAACAGTCTTCAGTTCCACATGAAATTAGTTTCTTGGTGTAAAGTGATGAGTCTGCTTTTGTCATGGAGTAATGTTTAATGTTATTGCAGATATTTTTTGCTTGTTGGCATTGATACACAATCCAGCTCTTGATGAAAGGACCAGAATTTGGGTGAACATGCAGAACAAAACTAGGATATTATAGGGCTCTTGTGATATAGGAAACTCAAATCTGCATGTGCATGTAATTTATCAATTTTATATCCAACGGATTGTCCTGTAATATATAGTATGATGTTTCCTTCCCAACGACTTCGGCTGGTCGGCTCTTAACTCTTGTTCTTTGTTATCTGGGTTATTTTAACAATCTTAGTATATTCTTATAATTTAACTTGCTCCTTACTCCATACTTCCAACTTTTTTTTTAGTGCAACAGTTTGACCCATGCAAAGTTTAGTCGAATTTGTTAATATATTACCTTGTAGTTCGCATGTATGTGGGGTTTGGAATTGTATAAGATTGGATGATGCTGGGCTGGGCTGGGCTGTAAAAAAAAAATTAGGGCACGGCGTAGGCATGGCACTACAGAGTAGTGGGTTGGGTTTGAGCCACAATTATTTTTTTGTAACGATGCACATATAGGCATGGCACGGCATGACCTGACACAAAAAACACGCTAAAACATTTTATATGGCGTCATGCATGCTAAAACATTTTATATGGCGTCATGCATGCATGAACATCGCGGTACTTTGGCCATTTGCTTGGGCCATACCCCCACGGTAAGACACGGTACATAGTAAGTGGGCTTAGTCTGGGTGGCCCCAAGGCACAACTTGAGTAGAAATAGACGATTATCCACTCTTAGTATGCCCAAGGAATTGGAGTCATTGGACTCTTGAAACTGACTTGAACTAATGTGATGTTTACCTAATATCGGTTTTAACATAGTATTCATATTCCATATGGAACCAATAGAATGAAACTTGATGTAGAAGGTGGGACCTAATAGCTACAAATTACCTCGAATCCACGTTAGGTTCGATTATAGCGTGAATCTACCTTGGCAAATTTGCAACCTACTCGACTCGATAGAGCTTACGATTTCACAAGTTGTCATGTTAAGGACTTAACCCAAGCAAACCAAATCGTTTTTGATCCAGCTTGAGCCAACATGATACCTTAAATCAACTTTATCTCCGATTTGAACACGACCTAGTTTGAGAATAATAACTCCTCTGTGTTCAAATAAATGAAATGTTTTGACTTTTCCGGAGTTGTACAAAGGTTAGTTGAATTTATTAATATAATAGATAGTGGGTTATAAGTTTGAGGAGAGAGAAGAAAGTAAGGAGTTTTATGGAGATCATTAGTTATTAGAATATTATAAACAAGTAGAAAAATATTGTTAAAAAATAAAGAGAAATTACTAAAAAAAAAAAACGATTCAATTATTTAAACATGGTCGATTGACCGCAAATGAAAATGAATCTTTTATTTAAACACGGAGGGGATATAGGCATATGTGTGGTGTTTGAGAATAGAATTATTGGTTGCATTATTTAGAAGTGATGCTCCTTGATGGGGGGGGGGGGGGAGGGGTGTTTTGGTTTTTTGGTTTGATTAAGAGTAAAATTAGAAAAGAAAGAGAGAAAGTTCTAGTGGAAAGTGTAGGGATAAAGTTGGTTAAAAAAAACTTTAATTTAGGGCAAAAATTAGTACTACCCCCTTGTTTTTAATTTCTTTATACTTTAACTTAGATCACAATTAACAAATAACACTATGCCTATCGTTTATAATTTATATGTGAGGAGATATATATTCATGTTAATTCTTATTATATTCGTTTTGATATGGAGTGTGTTTCAGAGTACTAACTTCTTATAAAAAGTAATTATTACTAACACAGGTTTAAAAATTCTCTCTCCTTTTCTCTCCTCCATTTTCTCTTCATAACTTTCTCTCTCTAACCATCAATGGTCAAGCTAGGTCTTCCATCGCCGTCGTATTCGTCGTCTTCGTCCAGATCTCCTTGAAGCTCCAAGCTAGATTGTCATCGCCGTCTTCGTTTTGTTGTCGTCGAAGCTCCTCGAACTCCAAACTAACCCAAACCTCCGTCATCGTCGTCGTCTTCATCTTTGCCGGAATCAACCAATTGACCTCCACCTCCTCCATCGACCAAATGTCGAAGCTCCAAACCCTAACATCCCCCCCCCCCCCCAATTCAAGAGATTCAGGTACAAATTCATCAATTTATTCCAATTAAATAAATTTTCGTGACTGAATTGGTGACCTTTGCCGCCATTATCTTTGTCTTCTTTGTGCTGAATTTCGACGTAGGTGAGATGTGTGAGATAGGAGGTTGTTGCGGTGGTCTAGTGGCTTGAGTTTGATGCAGGTTGAGAGGTGCGAGTGAGGTGTAGCGTGGGTTAGGGGCTAGTGGCGCGGGGTGGTGGTGTGGGGTAGTGATTTGTGTGATAAGTGAGGTACAATAGGTGATGGTGGTGTGGTGGAGTTTAAGGCTCTGAGGTGGTGTAGGCTTAGGGATTACTTACTTGGTTAGGGGTTACTTACTTGGTTAGTGGTTACTAGGGGTTACTTGAGGGATTACTTAAGTGGGGTTATTAGAGGGTTACTAGATGAGTTACTTGAGGGGTTACTAGGTTCGGTTAAGGGTTACTTGATCTGGTCAGGGGTTACTAGTTCCGGTCAGAGGTTACTTGGTCTGGTCAGGGGTTACCAGGTGGGTCAGGGGTTACTTGGTTGAAGGGGTTATTAAGTTGATGGGGTTACTTTGTCATTTGCTGATTTGGCTCTATGTCGCGGCCAGTCGCACCAGACTCGCACTATAAACTTTTATATTGATAAAAACTTACTTACTCAACTTGATTGGACCCTATCTAAAAAAAAAAAACGAATTCAGATTTTAACTTGTATGGGCTAATAATTAATTAAAATTACTCAATTTTAAAATAGAAATAAGTTAATTTAGGGCATGTTCTCATTGACTGAACTCAGCTGAACTGAACATAACTTAACTTAACTTAACTGAATTGAGCTGAACTGAACTGAACTGAATATTTTATAAGAGAAGGAAATTAGGAGAGGAGCTGAACTGAACTGAGTTGAGCTGAGCTGAACTGAACTGAATATCAACGTAAAAGAACATGCCCTTAATCTAATCTCACCGAACCTAACCAAATTTTTTTAAATTAACACCTCTACGTACAGTAACAATTGAATTCGAAATTGAGGGTATATTCTTTATTGGGACATTAATAATGTAGGTTGAATATTTGTGTGCCGACTTGAGAGACTTATATTCCACGCCGCCTGGAAGCAATTACTAAAAACAGGCTGATCATAGTAAATCTTGAATGGACCCCACCAAAATGATTGGTAATTGGTGCGCAATGGGGACCTTCAAAGACCGAGGAGCACTTCAGGTAATAATAATTCAACCAGATTATTGTAATCTTGAATATATTGTTCGGTAGTAGTTAGTCAATCAACATACCAAAGATTATGCATTAACGCTTTCTACTCCGCTTTAGTTAATTAATTATCAACCTTGATAATATTTTTTACTCCGTAGTCGTTAAATAGGTTGTTTTGATAGAAAAGTTTCACTAAATAATTGATTATAAATTTTTTGGAAATTTTGATTTTTAATACCTCAAATAAACACGAAAATGGTTTTTACACTACACAAAAAAAAAAAAAAAAAAAAAAAAAAAAAAAATTCACAAAATTGGATGTTACCACCACTACCCAGTTTCCGTTAAAATGGGGTCCATTGTGCCACGTGTCACTATATTATTAGTTTTAAAAAAATAAAAAATAAAAAAAGGAAAAAACCTAAAACTAACCTAGCCACCCCAGCCCCACCGCCGGCACCGCGGCACCACCACAGTCCCACCATTACCCTCCCATTCCAAGGTCAAAGCCACCGAAAAATCCCCTCCTTCCCTTCCCCCCCTCCGAGAAGCCGAGAATCACACCCCCCAACGACCATAATCGGCTGTTCGGTTTTCAAACAACCACAAAACGGCTATAAAACGACCACTTATGGTCAAAATCGACTGTTTAATGGTCGAAATCAACCATTTCGACCCTAAATCGGCCGATTTTGACCACGTGCAGCCGTTTTCGGTGGATGTTTTTATGGAGTATGGAAAACGGCGGTTGTTTTGGGTGGGCTTTGGGGGAGAACCGCTAGTTTTGGGGAGGGGGAAAGGAAAGGAGGGGATTTGGTGGTTTCTGGGGCTGAAAACGGGGCTGTTAAGCGGAGGGAGTGGTGATGGTGTGCTGCCGGAGTTGGGGCTGACGGTGGGGGTAGAGTGGCTGGGGTAGTTTAAGGCTTTTTTTTTTTGGACTAATTATATGCTGACACGTAGGCATTGTGAGCTCCAGTAACGGATTCCATCGATGAGTCAATTAAGTGGTGGTAATATCCAATTTGTGAACTTTTTGTGGTGTTAAGATATAAGGTGTTTTTTTTTTTGGGTTTTTCTATATAGTAACCCTGTTTTTTTCACTTTTCTACGTTGTGCCCCAACATATATTACTTTCTACACTGTAACCCCAATATATTTTTTGTTTCCATATGGTAACCTTGCCGTTAAAAAATTCCGTTAGTGGGGCCCACTTTCCATTATTAATATTTTTTAATCGATTTGTGCGTTAAAAAAATATTCCATCAAAGGTTTCGAGGGCTATTTTGGTCTTAAAGGATCCAAATTGAGCTCAGATTTGGAAAAAGAAAAACGTAAATGCCTCGTTTTGTGTGTTAAAATGTGAACACGTAAATCGAGACATTTCTTAATAAGCAAAACGAGGCATTTACGTTATTTTTTTTGCCAAATCTAAGCTCAATTTGGTTTCCTAAGGAACAAAATAGCCCCCAAAACCTTAGACGGAATATTTTTCAACGCGCAAATCGATAAAAAAATACTAATAATGGAGAGTGGGCCCCACTAACGGAATTTTTTAACGGAAGGATAACAGCAAGGTTACCGTATGGAAAAAAAAAAAAAAATATATTGGGGTTACAGTGTAGAAAGTGATATATGTTGGGGCATAACGTAGAAAAGTGAAAAAAACAGGGTTATTAAAATTCATTTTTGTGTTTTTTGAGTAGTTAAAAATCAAATTTTCCTAATTTTTTTTGGTAGTTTTGATTGAAAAGTTACCTTAAGGGCCTGTTCACTTCAGCTTATTTTTAGTTCAGTTCGGTATAGTTTAGCACTTAATTTTCTTCTCTCATATATAAAATATTCATTTCAGCTTAGCTCAACTCATTTCAGCTGAGCTCATGCAGCTCAGTGCAGTTAATGTGAACAGACCCTAAATAAGAGTAATACTGTACATATTTAGGTGTAATGCTGATTACACAATTGACATATAGATGGTTTGGACTTATCATGGAATTCAAGCACTTAACTCAATAGAGTATAAATTCATTTTTGATACTTATGTACGGGATGATACTGGTTTTGATATGTGATAAAAGGCAATGGACCGGAACTTTCCCCTTAAGTCTTGTTACACATTGGTACAGTAATCATATCGGCATATTCTTCTCAGCCACGAAGAGAGCTGCTTCCGACCACGTGGATATTCACCGCCCATTGCCATGCCAGCTACGTGGATCAACACGTGTCACCAATTGATTGGTTATCTTCCTATAAATAGTCAAGCAATATTCACTTCTAAGGTGCGATTTGTCTCTCCAAATTTCTATCTCACTCTCTAAAAACTATCTCTCGCCTCTTTTCTTACTCATATCAACCTGTTACTGACTTTATCATCGGAGCGGTTATCCCCGAATAAATCCCTGAGTTAGCTAATCCATGTCGACTGCGTAGGTATCTAGTTGGACAATAAACCTTTATTGACCCCAGAAAGCACAGTTACCAAAACTCACCGAAACACTTCAGCCATCACTCTAATCTTTTTATTGAATTGATTGTTTAGCATAATATCAAAGTTAGGCTCATGGTTAAACCATTAATCACTTTAATATTATGGGCCAAAGTAGATTAGACCACATGTGCGAGGGCGGAGGGGGATATTAAAAATCCATAGCCTCATGAAACATCTTATGCATGTGTAAGTGTCCCACATTGATTAAAGAAAAGAGAAAAATATTTTATGAACTCAAGGGACTACTCTTTCTATTTTAAGATGAATCTCCTTCAATCTTATGAATTGGATGACATGTGTGGCATAGCCTCAAACTAGTAATCTAGTATTTAACTCAAAATGGTGCAACATGCACAAGGTAGATAATACTCCGTTTCCAACAAGCTCTCATTTGGAGGAGAGATGTACACCTTTTAGCATCGTGAGAAGAAGAATCCCTAATTAAAAGAATTCTTATGAATTAAAAATACGAGAAAAGAAATAAAAAGTGTACACTTTCTACGAATTGAAAGTTAATGGGCAAACAACACTAGTAGAATAAACGTGATGGGAAGCGGTTCAAACCCCCTAATGAGAAGCGGTTCTGAACCGCATGCCATTGGGGGGCTTGCCATTAGCCTTTTAAATGGCAAGCGGTTCTGAACCGCTTGCCATTTGTAGTGAAAGGGCAGCGGTTTTGGCGCCAAACGCTGCCCATTATGGGTATAAAAAATAAATTTTTTTTTTTTTAGTTTTTCCAATTAAATTGAAACACAAACATAATATATGCAAAAACATTAATATTTTTATTAATTAATTGTTGTAATATTACATTTTCATAAAAAAAAAAATAATTCAAGCATATTAGATGTTGCTCTTGTTCACCAGCCGTGCACATACCACCAGCCGCGCGCACCTCCAGCCGCACGCGCCACCAGCCGCCACCACCAACCACCTTAACCCGTATCAACACCACCAACCACCTTAACCAGTATCACCACCACCACCCTATCCCGATTAACCGTATCTGCCAAACAATATATTGAAAAAATAAACAACAATAAGTAACTTAATTTCAGATCTTTTGTGTAAAAAAAAAATAAAATCAGATCTTAAATTATAAACAACAAAATTTTAAAGCTAAAAACTCAAACCAGACCCCCACCCACCACGACCTCCACCCACGACCACCACCCACCCACGACCCTAACCCAAACCAGACCCCCACCCACCCACGACCTCCACCCACGACCACCACCCACCCACGACCCTAACCCAAACCAGACCCCAACCCACCCACGAACCTAACCCAAACCAGACCCCCACCCACCACGACCTCCACCCACGACCACCACCCACCACGAATCAAATTAAAATTAAAATAAAAAATAAAACTAAAATCGAAATAAAAATTTAAAAAAACCCATCAATCTAACCCGATTTTGGCTTCAAATTATGGTTTTAAAGGTCAAATTCGACCATAAAAACTCTAGATCTAGAGTTTTCATGGTCGAATTTGACCTAAAAAACTTATACACCCACATGCATGCACGAATTTGCTCAAAATTGTTCAAAATTGTTTGAAATTTGGTTGAAATTATCCTCGAAATTAGCTCGAAAATACCCAATTATGTTCAAATTTGATGAGATGAGAAAGAACAAAGAAAAGATAAAATGAAAGTAGAAAGGGCGAGTTAGAGGGAAGAGGAGAGAGAGGGAAAACGAGAGTAGAAAATGAAAGAAGAAAGGGGCGAAATGAAAGAGGAGAGAGAGAGAGAGCAGCCGAAATGAAAGAGGAGAGAGAGAGAGAGAGAGAGAGCAACCCGGGGTAAGGAAGAGGAGGAGAAATAAAAGAGGAGGGGTAAGCGCTTTTAGGGTTTTTTTTTAATTGGCAAGCGGTTTGGGGTTGAACCGCTTGCCAATATATGTAATGGCAAGCGGTTCAACCCCAAACCGCTTGTCATTATATATATTGGCAAGCGGTTCGCACCAAAACCGCTTGCCATTTCATATTACAAGTTTTTTTTTAAAAAAAGGGTGAATGGCAAGCGGATTTTTAAAACCGCTTGCCTATTGGGGCTTCCCATCACGTTTATTCTACTAGTGCAAGGATCCTAGAAAATGATACTTTTAGTGTTCAAACAATCACATAATCATTTTACTATATAGGTATAGTATCAAATTATCAATTGCCACATGTTCAGTAATCCCAATATATGCCATTTTGTGGATCCGTACAACATCAACTAACACTTTATGAACTTTGCTAAGATAATACGAGTATTTAAAAATTCGTGAGGATTGAGGTACGCTTAGGGTATTTCTCCTTACCTTAAAAAAATAAAATAAAAAACCATATATATATATATATATATATATATATATATATAGGGATTTGCTAGAATGAGAAATAAGAAATGAGAAAAGAAATCTCCACCCTTAGATTTTAGTAACCACCAACGGCTCAGATTAGAACATTAAAAATTCACCCTTCTCTTTCATCCCCCTCCCACGTTTCTATTTCAGTTCCTTTTTTTTCAATAAGCTCTTCATTCTCCTTTAATTGATCAATTGACCAAAAAATTATGTGATCGGCAAAAACGACAAAAATTGCACCTTTACAATAGCATTATCTTGCTGCTTTGACCAACAATTTCAATCACAATTGAGGTATGGACTGGTATTTGTTTTTTTAATTTTTTTAATAATACCTAGACTTGATAATTATTGGCTTGAATAATTCTTGTTCGTTTGTTTGCATTTTTTTTTTATTAATATCAAATCAAGTGGTTAACTAGATAGTACATGATTTTGGGGTTTTCTTTGATTGATTATTGTCTTTGTGTGTTTATATGGAATAGGTACATACATTCATCAATTTTTATTTCATTAATAAAAAATGCTTAAAATTTCATACTCTGTAGTATCTAACGATAGCACACCATTAATGTATTTTTTAATTACATCATCAATTATAATATCTTTTACTTATTCGATACATGTTTATTGTTACCCCTTATGAAGGCAATCAAGGCAATGGATAATGTCAGGCCATCACTAGGAATGATATTTAATAACTTAGATGAAGGAGCAGAATTTTACAAACGGTATGCACATAATATTGGTTTTAGCGTTAGGTCTTCGACGGAGGTGAAAGATAAGAAGACTGGTTTTGTTATATGGAAATATTTTTTGTGTTCTAAAGAAGGTTATAATCAACCTACAAATCAATCTATGAATGGGGGTAAATCTAAAAGGTTGAAAGAAACAAGAGAAGGGTGTGGTGCCAAAATCAAAATCAAGCGAACGGAAGAGGGTAAATATGAGATTAAGGAGTTTGTTGAGCACCATACCCATGCACTTGCAACTCCTACAAAGAGACACCTTTTGAGATCGGCAAGAAAGGTTAATTCTATGCATAAGGCTGTTTTATTCACATGTAGTCGAGCCAATATAGGACCTGCCAAAGCATATCAGTTGATTAAACATCAAGTTGGAAGATATGATAAAGTTGGATGTACGCAAAAAGACCTTCAAAATTATCAAACAGGACTTAAAATTATGATCAGTGATTATGATGCACAGATGTTTAAAGAGAATTTTGAAAGAAAAAAAGAACTTGATCCTTCTTATTATTTTGCATATGAGGTAGATGATGAACATCGGTTAAAGTATTTTTTCTGGGCTGATGGCATTGGGAGAAAAAATTATGCCACTTTCGGTGATATTGTCTCTTTTGATACGACATAGGGAACAAATAAATACTCAATGATATTTGCTCCATTTACCGGAAGAAATCATCATCGACAATGCATTACATTTGGTGCTGCATTTTTGTGTGATGAGAAAACTGAATCCTTTACTTGGTTGTTTGAGAAGTTCTTAGAAGCAATGGGTGGTCATAAACCTAGATGCATAATCACCGATCAAGATCCAGCAATGAAATCTGCAATAAAAAATATATTTGATACCTCTTCTCATCGATTTTGCATGTGGCATATTTTAAAAAAAGTGTATGAGAAGGTAGGTGGAAGTCTTAATAGTAACGAGGATTTTCAAGATAAATTTAAATCATGTGTGTGGCAATCAGAGACTCCAGAGGAATTTGAGCATAGTTGGACACAAGTTGTTAATGAGTTTGAGCTCACAAAAAACGAGTGGTTCTCTTCTATGTACGAGATACGACACTCATGGATACCTGCATACTTCAAAGACTTGTTCTTGGCTGGTTTATTTAGAACAACTTCTATTTCTGAAAGTGAAAATTCAGTATTTGGTAGTCTTACAGATAAGTGGCTCAATTTGGTTGAATTTTGGGTTCGATATGAAAGTATTATCGACAGGCAGAGGCATAACCAAAAAAAATCTGATCATGACACATCACATTCACTTCCTATATTGAAGACAAATCATAGTATAGAAAAGCATGCAAGAGATATTTATACTCATGCAAATTTTTATGTCTTTCAAAAGGAATTTTGGTGTTCTTGTATGTATTGTGGAGTTAAGGAGACCAAAGAGGAAAATGGAAGTATAATATTTGAAGTTCATGACAGTAATCCTTGGAAACCAAAGCAAAGAATTGTATCTTATAATACTTTGGACAATGTGGCTCATTGCTCATGTAAGTTATTTGAACAAGATGGCATTCCATGTCGTCATATTCTTTGTGTTTTCAAAGGCAGAGGAATTGATGCAATACCATCATATTATATTGTTCACAGATGGACTAAAAGTGCAACTTGCTCACTTATATTTGATATGGATACTGTTGTAGATGAAGGTTGTTCTCAAATTCAACTTGCTAATATAGAAATATCTGAGTTATGGAAAGATTTTCATGGTTGTGCAGAATTGGTCGGTTATGATATTGATAAAATTCGTGTTTTAAGGAATGGGATCATAGATTTAAAAAAATCTTTGCTCGAGAGTACCAATGTTTGTGTAGATAACAAGACAAATGATTTGGAAGCATATGTGGAGTCTACCATTCCAGTGAAAATTGATATTCATCCACCAAAGCATTCAATAACTAAAGGAAGTGGCAAGAGAATTCCAAGGGGGAAAGAGAAGGCTATTGAAGATAAGCAAAAGCGATAGAGACTCTGTAAATCATGTGGAAAATATGCACAACATGATAGTCGCAATTGCCCTATGAAAGAGGCTTGATTCTCTTCTTTGGTTAGTTATTCCTTATTAACAATATAATTTCTTATTTATGATGTTAGCATTATTTTTTTATTTTTTTTATGTTAAACTATTTTATAATCTTTTGCCCTTACAGGTTGGTGCTTGTGATGCTTATCAAGATATAGGCACTTCAGACGGTGTTGGGTTTAATTTGGCTATTGAATGTTTGCAGAGTTATTCCATTTTTTGTCTCACATGGACATGTAATTGATTTTGTGATTGGGATTGAATGACAGATATATATTTATCTTGAATAATTATTATCTGCATTTCTATTTGGTTCAGCTCCATTTTTACATGCTCCATTGCTATATTGATTTCAGTATACGATTAATGCAATAATGCCAAAACTATAACTCAGGAAACAACAAATTACGACTAACTGATAACCCATGAGGGAATCGAACCCACAACCTTGTGCAAATGCACAATGCTCTACCGTTTGAGCTAATAGGTTTCACAAAATCATTTTTTGTTATCTAATAATATCCGAAAATTCAACTTATGAATGCAAAAAAAAAAATGATACAACCAAGAGTAACTCTGCCTATTACGTAGTATATATTTTAGATCTCAAAAAAAGGAGCTAATATGTTTCTTATTCCACTAATCAGTAAGCACAACAACCAATATATCAAGGCACTAGGCCACTAACCATTTCCAAGAGTATCATAGGTTTCGTAACAAATGAATCAAAAAACACAAATTTTGGGTAAAAAAGAACAATTTTTAAAAACCATAATTAACAAATATTGTAGAATTTGTAAAATAAAAATCAAAACTTTATTTAATTGCATATCCCTGAAACTAAAATTATGATTGATCAAAAGCAATAAGAAAAGTTTAATTGGAAACCCCAATAACTTTAATTGGGAACCCCAATAACTTTAATTGGGAACCCCTAAAAGTAAAATTGTGAAAAAAGGGGGAAAAAAACCGTCAAATTTACCTTGAATTGGTCTTCACGGTGGGAGTTGTTGCTTGCATAAATTAAGAGCCAATGTAAATGAAAAAAAAGATAAGTTTAAAGGAAACAGAAATAAGGGAAAGAGAAAAGAGAGGAGAGAGAAAGAAAGGAAACTAGCCATACATATGAAATAGAAACGTGGGAGGGGGATGAAAGAGAAGGGTGAATTTTTAATGTTCTAATCTGAGCCGTTGGTGGTTACTAAAATCTAAGGGTGGAGATTTCTTTTCTCATTTCTTATTTCTCATTTTAGCAAATCCCATATATCCCTATATATATATATATATATATATATATATATATATATATATATATATATATATAACACCCTCAATCGGCATATATACGATTCAAGCATTGCAATAGATTAGAGCTTAAATGGATACATTACATTAAAATATCTTTATCACTGATTAAAAAAAAAATTATTAGATTTTTTATAATTTGAATTACTTTAGATTATATTTCCAATTATCTTCTCTAATTCTCTATCATTTCCTCAAATATTGTATCAAGGATTAAAGGAGACATACTGCAAATAATATAAACATGGAAAGTATAAATTCTGGAACAGAATCATTGGATTACTAAACCCCATAAATCAATCATTCTTAAGTAAATCTTCCCAAACATCCAGACAAGCTCAATAAATATTTGCAACAATCATTTGATTGACTATTATGCAAATATATGTGGAATTTGCAAGTATGAAAGGATGAATTTAATTGAAACAATCAATTAGATATAAATATAAACAAAATTATATTATCTTTGGAACAAAAGGTATAGGCCCATAACAATTGTGAATATATTTGGGTATGACTAATCTTGGGGTAGTAAATAAAAAGTCCCAAATGGAAAGGGACAAGATGTTTTTTCCATGTGCAATTTAATTAGGGCTAGAATAATAATCAAAGAGAGAAGTTTAAAGAGCTATCACAATTCACAATAGACAAAGATTCCTTTGAAATAAGGCCCTTGTAAATTAATCGATGCTCCATATTGTGTATCATTTGTGGCCATGTCTTAATCAAAGTATCAACAACACATATCTTCTTAGGAATTATGCTAAATCTATGATGGTCATCCATCCCTTTCATGTAGTGACCCGAATGAAATTATTACAGCATATTTAGAATTTGTTAAGTGACACCTTAGAAAATTCTCCTCATATAATAATCGGTTGTATCTAATCATGAATATGTACCATCTATAAGGTATAATTGTACATGAAAATTTTCCAACGCCCTAAGCCCTGGGCTGGACATGATAAAAAAAAAAAAAAAAAAAAAAAAAAAAAATTCACATAATATTTATTCTTAGTAACACCTATTTCGTCCATAAGGGGCAAAAATAGTATTAGCGAGGGTTTGCCCTTATTTATATATATTTATCTTTTGGTGGATTCTACAAAACTAAAAACACTAATAGGTCAACGAATCCAACGCCACACATCAATGTTGTAAAGTAAAGGGGAAGGTAAGAAAATTACTTACTCCCAAGTATAAGCATATGGCGATCGATACTCGAATGAGGTGATCACAAGGTCGTGAGTTCGTTCTCCACCATCTCCAACAAGCATTCTTAATTAAGGGTTTGTACTTATTCACGTTAATATTAATTGACAACCTTTAATTTAATACGTACAATACTAGAATACTCATATCATAAGGTCTTTAACCTTCAATACAAAGAGTTATTAATAATGAGCAATAAATCGTATTGCATGTCCCGAATTACACGCTCCATTTTCTATTAGGGGTGTCCTAACTAACTTGCCTCATTTACATAAAATTTGTGCAAATGATCATGAGACTATTGAATTAGGAAATACTATGCGGGAAGCTTCAGCTTTGGTGTGACTTTAAACTTTTGAGTTCAAAAAATGTTTTTTTTTTTTTTTTTTTTTTTTTTAATTTAAAAAAAGGTGTTGTTTCAATAATAAAAACAAAATATTTGTTGCTCTATATTTGGCAGTACATGCCGTACGCGGCGGTGCACCTCCATTTTGCACTGTCTTCCACCGGCCAAATTGCCAAGGCTATCTTGATAATTTGCTATATTATCATTGGTTGATCTTCTATGTTGTCTTGTTCATCTCTTATAGGTGGTCTACTGGTCTAGGACTCTAGGTGTGTTGAAGTTGTTGGTGAAATGGGGAACTTTTTTAATTTATTTATTGGAAGGTAGTATGTATGGTACAAATATTAAGCTAAGGGTGAGTTTATCCCCAGACTCAGACCCAGACTCTAGACTTTGTCACGTCAACTTTCCACTAAGTTTAAAATATTTTTTTATTATTCAGATCTATACAAGAGTTTCTCCAAATTCACACATTATCCCAAGACTCACTTCAGACTCACTTATCCTCTCAAAAATATATTTATTTATTTATTTTAAATATCTTTATTTATTTTTTTCAAAAATTATTATAAACATTAGGTGATGAGTTGGCAAGAATTGGTTGACTAATGAGAAAATGTTGCAGCATTTTTGGTCACATGCAAAGTCTGGAAAGAGTCTTAATTTTACAAACTCACTCCAAGACTCACATGAGTCTTGTAGCACATTAACGCTTGAGTCTTGAGTGAGACTCTACTCAAGACTCACTCCAAGACCCCAATAAACTTACCCTAATTATGGGTCATTTCTTATGAAGGAGTCATTGGTTAAACATATGGACCCTATGTAGCGAGATTTTTAATTAGCTTGTTCCATGAGCGTCCCTTTTCAAGAATGTGGAACATACACATTTATTACTTGTAATAAATTAGACTTAATATAGCTTATGTTGTGTATATGTTGTCCCTATATGGACCCTATGGGGTGAGATTATCAATGAACTTGTTCCATGAGTGCTCCTTTTTTCAAGAATGTGGAACAATAATGGGGGTGTTTGGTGTTCAGCGGATTGAGCCAAATTCAGCGGATACGCCTCAAATTAGAGGGTTGACCAAGTTAATCAGCTAATTGTGGGTGTTTGGTAACTGGCGGATAAAAAAGGCTGATTGTATGAAATAAGCTAATTTTGAAAACGTTGGGTTTAGCAACGTTTTGGAAGAGCTGATTGAAATCTTGACCAGATTTTACAACATTGCCCATTTGATCAGAGATAAATAACCATCTAAATTCAATTGAAAAACTCCATGAATAAAGCATGAATGAAGTAAAAATCTGATTTGGAAAAAAAATAAAAAATCAGAAACAAAAAAAATTAGCTAATGTCTACATTAATAAAATTGGAATAAAGAGAAAAGGGGGAATACTTGAAATTTTAAAATCTATGATGAAAAAAAATACTCCGTATTAAATTACTCAGCACCATGATTTTGTTGCATTTTCATTTTTAATTAAAAAAATAGAAAGGAGGAAGAAGATGGCTGAGGTGTGGGGTTTGAAGGTTTTTTTTTTTTTTTTTTTTTTTCACTTTTTTTTACTCTCTTTGTAAAATAAAATTCATCTAATGAGCTTTATTTATTGCGTAAAAAAATGGGCTTTATTATTTAGGAGGGTTGGGTTCAATGTTTTGACATGTATGGATTAGGTGGCACTTGATTAATACTCCATAGTATTTACCATAATAATAATACTCTGTAATAAAAATAAATAATTAAAAAATTAAAAAAAAAACTATTATCCTAAATTTGTAGTAATGAATAATTTAGTCATTGCAAAAACAAACAGTCGTATATTTAAACATTCTTAATAATGATTAATATTCAATAAGAGTATTAGTAAAATTTCATTATAATAATTAACACATAAGACTATTAATAATGTACATGATTATACCAAAAAAAAAAAAACATTAGTAAATTTTATTTCCATAACATTAAATTATGCCTATGTCTATATTGGTAATTTTACATACCCAAAAAGCTAAGTTAATAATTTTTTACCAAACACATTTATACAATCAGTTAATACAATCAGCTAGTCAAATCAGTTAATAAAATCAGCTAGTCAAATAAGCTAACTTAATCAGCTTCAGCTTTCAGCTTTCTCCCAAACAGGGCCAATGTCAATCTGTAGGTTGTCTTTAAAATTTTTCAGGAACTAAATCCCCCTAAGATGGACCGTTTTATGAGTAACTACCCTTTTTATATTTATGAACAATTATCACTAAAATGCCTAAGTTTATATAGCACTACCCACTAATGAATTCCGTCTATTTGAGCCTTTTTGGAGCCCACACCTACGTTTTCTCACTCAATCAACCCCCTTCTCAACTACCTCTGTCCTCTTTCATTAAATTTTCCCTCCATTTTCCTTCTCTTTTAGCCTTTCACCATTTTTATTTGACCAAAGCGATTCTTAGAGAAGGAAATTCTTATGCAAAAATCCTTTTCTTTCCTCTCATACACGGTCTCTCTCTTTCCTACTTATTAATCAAAACATAATTGAATTCAAGCCCTAACACCCCAATAATTAAAGCAAAGCCCCTAATTCAATTTAAATCCTAAACCCTAGAAATTAATATTCCCAAACTGAATTGAAGTCATAAATCCTAAATTGAATCCCCAATTATGATAATTGAAGTTAGTTAAAACCCCTAAACCAATTCAATAGGCCGCGATTACAACAACACCGTAAAACATTACTTGATTTGGTGAGAAATTGTATTCAATTGCTCAAAATTTTGGATGTTGGATAAGTTTGGAGGGAAAGAACAACTGTATAACTTTAAATAAGTGGGAAAAAAGTTAATTGGATAGAAAAACGTAGGTGTGTGCCCTACAAAACGGTTCAATAGGACAAAATTTGTTAGTGGATAGTACTAAACAAACTTTAGACATCTTAGAGGTTAGAGGTAATTGTTTATAGATTATAACAAGAAAAAAAAACCCGGATAGTTATTAACGAAATTGCCTACCTTTAGAGTAGTTCTTGACAATATTAGTGACCGATTTTACCGACTAGCATCAAAATCAGTCGATAAATGACAATGAATACAACGAAGGAAATACACTTTCCCTACAAATACATATAGTATTAAATGGAGAATACGAATTTTGTACTTGGCAATCAATAAGTAAGATAATATTGTATTTGTTGTAGCTACTGTATTGTATCTATTTGAGATCGCATCCTTTTAGGTGCTGAACTGCTGTACATTATTGGATACAATTTTTTTATTTTTTTTTAGTGAATGAGCAGCTTTGATTTTTAAATTTATATTTAATTTAAATATTGAAAAAGGAAAACAACAAAAGGTGATATTAGACTATTAGAGTAACGGAATAAACCGAATGTGATATGATAAAATATAATTGGGTGAAGATTATGCAAAGATTTTGTGGTTCACAGTATAAAGAGGATGATGAACATGTGATTTGTCAGGTGTAACATTACAAAATTTCTTGATTTATTGGAAGATTTGAAGAATAAAAATTTGAAATTTAAAAGGAATTTAATAAATTAAAATCTGGTAGAAATTAAAATCTCAGGAGTCTGGTCAAATACAATAGAATTACAAAACTCCTGACAAAAATAATTGGAGGCAATATTATGTCTTTTAAATGGCTTTTAGCTACTATGAGTATATACTATAAGGTTTGTCAAGAGGAAGAGGGGATGCATTTAACTAGACATTATATAATAATTCTAATGATTTTGAAGTTATTTAATTTTGGCTCGAAATAACCTAATTTAGTCGATATTTTTTTTATATAATTGAATTTTGTGATTAATGATTGTAATGCAAATTCATTAGTTCTGATTTGAATTAAGTAATTCAACTAGATAAGAACATGACTATGATTTAACATTGATAACATTTTATGATGATTGTAAATTTGTAATAATCCAAGGAATGAGAGGTCGTCGAACTCAAATTTGAATAATACATTTTGGTTGACTAATCAAAATGACTTATTTTTAACCTTTGCATGTGTCCTCTTTCAATGAGATTGACAACGAATAATAACTCTATCTATCAAGAACTATTGGAGGATATGCAAAATTTGAAGGGTAATACTTCATAATTTTTTTATTCTCCCTCAATCCCAAAATATCCGGGATATTGTTTTTTTTTTTTTTTTTTTCACTATTCATGTATTAGATTTAACCATATTTTTTAACAACAAAACATTTTTTATCATTAAATATGATGTTTAATATAAAGTTTGATAATCTAATTTTTTAAAAAAAAATCATTAATATTTAATTATATAAAAATAAAGTTAAAGTAGTGCATATTGACATAAATACAATGTTAACTGTGTCAGATATTTTGAGACAAAGGGAGTATATGGTAATAAGTATTACAAATTTCTACTACATCCCATCCTTTTTGTTGGTTACACTCTTTTTTCTGTCTGCTTTTTCATGCTAGTTACACTTTTCTTTCTTTTGTCATGAATTTTAGGAAAAGCTTTCTTAAAGTGTGTTCATTTTTTTTATTTGGACAACCATTAGCCGAATTATGTACAACCAATGTAGACTTGTAGTAATTGGCAGCCCCGTTCCTAGAAATTTATGGGCCCTAGGCATAATGTAAGAAAAGGGCCCCTTACGTAAACAATTTTTTTTTACACGCAATAGCTTTAAATATAAGGCAATGAAAATAACTTAAATTATTTGAATAGTAAGTCTCCATACACAATACTGGAGTAATAACTTTGCATAATATTTCGGTAATTGAATAAATATGAAACGGTGTAATTGAAAAGATTAATATTTTGAAACGGATACTCATAAATATCGGAAGATTAGAAGAAGAAGAGGAGGTTATATTGCATAATTATCTCCACCTAATTGACATCTAAGTAATTTAATATTAATTGCTAACTAAATGCATTTATTATCTTTTTTAAAAGTAGCTTATTTTTTAACGAGTAAAACTACAGTTTAGACAGTTTAAATTCTACACTATGCAAATTGATTTTTTTTTTGAATTTTTGGGCCCCTTTCTGGCGTGGGCCCTAGGCGGTCGCACTCGAGGCCTACCCCTCCGGGTCGGCCCCGGTAATTGGCCAGGGGTTTTAATCAAGTCATCCATAAAAAAATAATTCATCTGGTTAAAATTAGATAGCTCGATCCAGGCAATGCATCCAACTTGTTTTACCTAAGAAATTCATTGCATTAGTATTATCATAATAGATAGATACATGCACAAGTAGAATCTTATGACTCAGAAAGAAATTATGAAGATAAGATTATTAGATAACTTTACAATAATAACACCCCCCCCCCCCCAAAAAAAAAAAAAACAAAATATAATAATACAAGTATCATACTATCGTTGTTCATATTGCATGAATTCTTCACCAAGTTGCTTATTACAGTTAGACTACATACAGTCAATCCACCCATATATAGTTGTATAATTTATGTAATGGTCTATTATTCATCACACTGCCGCTGCAGCAGAAATTATTTCACATTATACATTATTATACAAGTATTAAATAATGCTCGTACTGTAAAAGTATATACTCCTTTTGTTCAATAATATATTTACGATTTAGTTATTATAGTTATAAAGACGTACTAATATAAGATGACTATTGCAAAGTAATTTAGTCATGGTTATTACTTATTAGTTATATAACAAGTATAAACACCTCACCCAAATTATACTATGTGTTTCGGAGATTTTACACACTTATAATTATTTTTCATTACATTTATTGGCTTTTATTAGTTACACTTTTATTTCTGGTGGTGTATCATTTATCACAAACTTTTAAAAAAATCGGGTGTACAATAATTATTGTACATCCATTTTAAATCTCTCTTAAAGTGATCAAAAGTTACCCCTAAAATGAATAAAAGTTACCCAAATATGTATAAAAGTAACCCAATACAAATAAAAATAATCTACGTTTTATTGGTAAGGAATCACATTTTAAATGACTAAAATTCAATTATTAGTGATTGAAAGTAATTTTATCACCCTTATAAAACTTTTCTTGTTCGATTTATAAAAAAAATCATATTATGTTCAAGTTACCCAAAAAAAGGCAAAAAGTTACCCTAAATTGGCTTAAAGTTACCCCTATACTGCTCGATGTACACTAATATTAGTGTAAACCGAATGTATACAAAAGTTTTTGATCATTTATAATTATTTTCCAACAACATTCAACAATAGTGTTAAACTAAAAATTGTTAATTTCTTTTACATGTAATGACATAGGGTATTGTCCAAACCAAATAGGCAATAACTATAAATTACCGAATATAATAATTGGTTGTTTGATTTATAATATATCTTTTATAATTTTATTTTATTTTGGAAACTCTGTATGGTTCAACCTATTTTATCAAAATTATTATTAGAATTTGAAATTGTTTTAACTTGTTCAAAGTTAGTACTCCCTACTTTTGAACTTGTGAGAAAATTTATTTGTTTCAGAATTTTTTTTCTTTCTTAATTACTCAAAAGTCGTGTGTGATGATTTAGTCTTTACAAAATTTAATATGTTAAAACTTATCTAAAAACACTTTTTCACTTATTTAAACTATTTTATTTAAAATATGTCAAAATAAGCCGTAGGTCCTATTCTTCTCACATTATTCATAATAGAATTCAATAAATATATTTTTATTTCAGTAAAAATAAGTTATGTTAACAGTGTTAATTCAATTTTATGTTTCAATAAAAGTAATTTCATTTTAGTAAAATTAATTATATTTCTAAAAAAAAACAATCGAAAAGAACCTGACTTTTAATGGTTGAGATTAAACAAAATATTTATGCATGAATGCAAGATCATATAATCTGACATAAATGACTGCGCCTCTGAATCTCGATCTTGGGTAGACCCATTAAAATTATTGGGATTGATAGGTGTCATAATTGTAGTGGTTATTGATAATGTTTCAATCAACTTTTTTTTTATTTTTTCTAATTGTTGGATTATTGTTAATTAGTTTAAGTTTTTAGTAAGATACATGTAACTTAATAAGTGACATAATTAGGTGGATAGCTTAACATTGATCAATAATTAGGAATTGAAGAGCAGCTACATGCATTGCTATATATGCCATGTGCTTATGATTAGTGACACAGGAGGCAGCTTAATACAGAATTAAGCTTACAAACAAAATTAAGACTGGTATGAATCCTGTCCAAGATGATTGCAATCTATTTATTATTGATAATTCAATTCTCATTGTTGAACTATTAATTACAAGATGTTTAAATAGGCTAAATTAGAACTATAATTATATATTATCTCTTAAGGTATTGTTTGGCTCTATATATGACAGTAGCTTCTTAAGTGTCTAATACAATTATGTTTATGTGAAAATTTTACACACAAAAGATGTAGTTTTTGAAATTATCTTTTAGGGGTCATTTGGTTGGACCTTTTAAAATGGATTGGAATGGAGTTACCGAGGAAGTAGTGAGAGAGGTTAGTTATGCATTTGCAAATGTATAACAAATACTAAAATATTAAAAAGCACATGGGGGGTGAGAGAAAGGAGGAGAGAGATGGGTAAGTGAGACCACTTTTTAAATGTACTGTTGAAAGCTTAGATATTACCATTGACTATGTAGTGATACTATTTCTACTGTAGTGATACTATTTCTACCGTAGTGATACTATTTCTACACGTAGTGAGTACCACTGAATGAATATATAGTACCACTACATACATAAATAGTACCACTGAAATATTCAATGATACCATTTAATCATCTAGTGATACAATTGATCACCCAGTGGTACTACTCTAAATTCATAAATGCATTTACTTGAAATGACTCACATGCCCCTCGTTATGCATTTACTCATACATAACTAACCTCCCTTTGGAAGGCCTCGGAGTTAGCTTAGGGTCCGCTTCATTTGTTTATTGTTTTATTTGGGCATCATGCATTTTAGGTATGACATCTCAAACTAAGAGGTTCTAACTTCAATCAATTCCCTGGAAACCCAAACCCACCTTATCCCCTAATATTCACAATCCATTTCTTTAAGGAAATGTAAAAACCATTCTAAAAAATAAACCAAACAACTTTAGACTATTTTAGGGGTTTAGAATTTATATCTACCTAGTATGAGATCTCATACCAATCCAATCAAGTTTAATGAACAAAAGACCTCTGTAACACCCCCAAAACTCCCTTTTAGGATATATACTAGTATAATACATATAATTATATCGTAGAGATAAACTTAGGCATATTACCGCCGCGTGATTACGCAGGGCTACTGATAACTTGTTATTTGATACGATTTTAGAGTGATTTCGAACCTTGTTTACTTGGTATATTGGCATTTTGGTTCACTTTTGCTCTATTTTTGTTCAACTTTTGTGTATCCCTTGCTTCACGGGTTGTTAGTGTTTTTGTCGGGTTTTTAGGTTCAAAGACGACCATTTGAGGCATTTGGATGATAAACCGTGGTTAGAAGGCGAAACAATGGAGCAAAACCGAAGAAAAGTGAAGATAGAGGCCTTAGAGAGTCTGCATGGACGTGCAATGAATGGCACGTCCGTGCAGAAGTGTTCCAGCACGACCAGAAGCTACTGCCTACTGCTTTCAAGGCCTGCACGTCCGTGCAGAACTCAGCACGTCCGTGCAGGATATTTAGCACGTCCGTGCCTGATCCTGCACGTCCGTGCAGGTTGCTCAGCCAAAACTGATCCTTCTGCCTCCCAAGTGCACGCCCGTGCCAATATCAGCACGTCCGTGCGGGATGCCCTGACAAAAACAGTACCTTCTGCCTCCCAGGTGCACGCCCGTGCCAATCTCAGCACGTCCGTGCAGGTATAGCTGCACGTCCGTGCCAACCTCAGCACGTCCGTGCTGACCTGTAGCCGTGCCTGACTCTTGTTTTCTCCGTCCTTTTTATTTGGGGGTCTTTATAAATAACCTTGGGAGCTCATTTGCACGGCATCCAAGTTTTTAGTGTTTCCTCTTAGTTTGCAATTGTAGAAACACAAATATTCTCAAATCATTAGTTAGATTATAATTATTAGCATGGAAATTTCATTCTCAATCATTGTAGAAGACAAGTTCCACCATTGATATTCAAGTTGAAGCTTCTAGTAACATTTTCTCACTCTTCTCTTCCATTTTAATTGCTTTGATTGTTAATTATCTTGCTTAATTCTTGTATGCTTAGATTGTTATTTAGCTTAATCTTTAGTTAATTCTTGTTCATGAGTTACTTGAAATCCTTAATTGCTTTAGTCTCCATGGATTGTGAGTAGTCTAATTTTCTAGGGTTTGGGTAAAACCCTCAATGTAGTCACTAATTACTTGATGCATGTGTTAATTTGGTAATTGTTGGGTATTAATTAGTTGAGCTTAAGTGGTTTAATTTCTTAGTTCTTGTATATGGCCATTGCTAGAACTATTATCTAAGCTTTCTCAACGAAGGATCGAGAGATGAACTTGAGTTAGCTCCCTTATGCTTAATTGACTTGAAATACCATGAGAATAGGAATTTCCAGTCAAGGGAATGTTTTTGTCATCGTGATTATGCTTTAATACTTGTTTTATGCTTTGTAACCACGAGAGTAGGTTGTATTCATAATTCGAGTAGTCCCTCTAGCTTGAGAGAGTAGTTGGGTGCTTTAGATGACTTCCCCTATATTATCCCCTTTAATTACCAGTGTTTGCTACTTGCTAATTGTGATTTGTGACGAAATTGAGTGGTATATCCCAAGCCCTAGAACTCTCTAAATATTGTTAATCTCCCCCTAGCTTTAGTTGACTTGAACTAGCACTTGTTACATAAAACCAAACCAATTTCGACTTCATTTAGCTTATTTATGCGGTTGTATTTCGGTGGTTGATTCAACGCCTCTCTTGGGTTCGACCCTTTCTTACCCTTGCTATTAGCTAGTGAGACTAAGATAGGACTTTATCTTTGGTAGGCTCGACGACGGCCTATCAGCTACTCAAAATACTTAACTCAATAACAAAACTTACAGCGGAAACTCAACTTTCTTTTATTAATACTTATAAAAATAGTAACATCGTTATGAGTACTCAAAATGAATACGGGACGACCAACGTTCCTAAACTAGGTGAAGGAAACCCCGTGATCTCATATGCTCATTCATGACTCCATCTGAAAATAGTCAACACTACTTATCATTATGGTAAACAGGGCGAACCAAAACAATTAAAAAATACGAATTAGCAAAATATGCTACGTACGATAAGAGCAAGATAATGTAAACTCAATTTATTTGCAAACATGCTTTTAAAACCAATTCTAATAATTAAGCCAATAATTCGAAAACTCATGATTCAAAGCCAATTCTCAGTATTCTCAAAACAATTCCAACAATTCAATAATTCAATAAATATGATTTATAAAACCAATTCCTCTTTTTAAAACCAATTCCTCACCCAAGTGCGCACACCCCTCAAGCTAGTTGCCTACTATTTCAAGGCTATTCTTGAGGAAAGACCCGATCATACAAAGTCCAAGGCCTTATCAAACCAAATCCACATAGTGGGATTACTAACATGCTTGCTTGTAAAGCTTTAATTCAGTAATAATTCCTCCTTAAATAAAATAAACCTTTATAATAGGTTAAATCAAACCCCTTTTTATTCAATTCAATCATGCTTTCAAAATAAACCTTTTAATAAATACTTGAGAATAAAACCTCATATTAATAAATTTTCAAAATCAATAACTCTTTCTTTGAAAACCCTTTTATTTAATTCAACAAACTTTTCAAATCAATTCCTTTATTTAAACATGATAAAATTCAAACCATTTAAAACACGATTTAAAACTCAATCATTCAAAATACTTTTATTAAAACAAATATTAAAATCAATACCTCCAAACATAATTTATTTCATAAACCATAATTCAAATCAATTTAATTCAATCATCATAAAATCATTCAAAACATGTTATTCAAACCAATCACTTTCAAAGGTATCTAGCCACCTAAACGTACCTTGATTTTGAATATAAATCAACACTTCGCACTTTCAAAGTTCAATCACGAATACACTTTGCAAATAACATAACCATGAGGTTACCACAACATAAACTCAAATCTAATGTGCATGGACTATAAAAATCTTTTAAATTTATAATTTAATATAAAATTATAGCTTTGAATTAGGTACTTGTACTTTAGAAAACTAACAATGAAGAAGATAAAGGAATAGGGTTAAAGAGAACTGAATTTTCGTTGGAAAGAATACGCAAAACTTACAGAGGCCATAACTCCTTCAATATAACTCCGAATTGAGTATTCTTGAGCCAAACCTCAAGGATTTTTCGAGATGAACAATCTTTAGTGACACAAATTCTTAAATGAACCTGGTTCACACTAATTCATTGTGGACCACTAGTATTAGAGAAAATATGGTTGTTTTATCAATAAAAAAAGGTCACTATAATAAAAACAAGGTCACTATGTTGAAATAAAAGTCATTTTTGTACTATATAGGAGGTTAATTTTTTTAATGAAACATTTTATATACTGATTAATATGAATCATAAAGTCACTATGGTCAAATAGGTTATAACATCGTATTCAAATTCACAATAATATTAAACGTTATACAAGTTTTAATAAAGGTTACTATGTTAAAAAATAAGGTTACTATGTTAAACATAAGGGTCACTATGTTCAATATAATGTTAGTTACGTGTGTATAAATCTCAGGTCCACAATAATCCACGCAAGTCTTTCTGCGTTAGTGAAATGTCAATACCTCAAAAACTGACTAAAAGTACCCGAAAAGTGGCTTCAAAGGTATACGGGCCGACTTGTCTAAAAAGACGAGAAGAAAATATGAAAAGGTTTAGGGAAAAGAAGAAGAAGAAGAGAATTGGGTTTTGGTGTGAAGAATATGAGAGGTATGAAGGGGGTATTTATATGAATAAAAGAATTATGGTAGGAGAATGTAGAAAGAATTATGGTAGGAGAATGTAGAAAGAATTATGGTAAAAAGAATTAAGAAAATTACTTGGAGAAGAGAGCTAAAGAATTATGGGAAATTTAATATTAAAGTGACTAAGAATTATTAATTTAAGGAAGGTGGGTTGTTATGAAATATAATATGGCAAAAGATATTACTTGGAGAATAATAAAGGAACATATTAGGTAGGAAAATAAGATGATCAAATTTTTAGGAGATGGAAAAATAAAATTAAGGAAAATAAGATATTAAGGAGATAATTAAAAATACAAATTACCAAAGTAATTTACCTAAAATGCAACTAGGGTGGCCGAATATTTTGAGCTTCCATGCTCCAAATTTTTGAATTTCCTTTGTAGTAATTAGGGAATGTTTTTACAATATTTAAGGAATTAAAAATAATTGTGTAAAAAATATTTATTGTATAAAATAATTAATTTAAGAAAATACCAATTATTCACTAAATAAAATAACTAAGAAAATCAGATTTTCTACACATAGAAAATCTGAAAATTATAGTAAATAATTTAGGAATTTTATGCCCTTTTACAAAAATAATACAATATAATTTTGTTTAATTAAAATATTCAAAATATATATAAATAATCTGGTTTTTAAATAAAATAAATAGATAATAAATCTTATCTAAAATCCAAAATGATAATTGAGTTTTAAAAGACTTTTGGCGCCAATAATTCAAATATCCTTTTGGCTCTAAAATTCAAATAGTAAAATAAATTTTTTAAATACTCTTTTTTAAATAATACTATTTAATTAATTAATTAATTAAAAAATACATTTAAAAAATACGGGGTATTACAGTCTATCCCCCTTAAAAGAAGTTTCGTCCCAAATCTTAGCCAAAATAAAAAGAAATTGATTCTAAATTCTTAAGCTCATGCACATCCTAATAACCAGACTCAAGATCATAATTAACTTCAAGAAAGAATCAAAATTACTCAAAAATGACTCTAAAAGTAAATGCGCGAAACCTATCGCCCTCTACCACCCTTAAAAGGAGTTATGTCCCTGTATCTCGACCAACACATTAACTCATTGAATCAACTATATTAACACATTATAAACAACCATCAATAAATGTAAGGAAAGCTAGAAAGTTTTAAACATCCAAAGAGCTTAGGTTTTAAAATGATTTGTTTACAAAAGTAGCTAGTGAGAAAATTCGTAAAATATTTTTATGAGTCATTCAAAAAATTTAAAATACTTATAATTAGGAGAAATCATTGAAAACACTATAAAAGTCTCATATATATTTAATTACAAGGTATGAACTAAAATCAAAATACTTAATAAAAGATTTTAAATGATCTATGAAAATTTACAGTCTAAACAATTATTTAAAAATAAGGAATACAAAACTTTATTTTGAAAACTGTATATTTGAAAATTCATTTTGCATACTTGTTGTAATATACTTGTTTCAATAAAAGTCTACTTTTTCATAAAGAAACTCAATAATCACATATTCAACTTCATAGCAAACACTGTCATAGGTACTAAGCATAAAAGGAACACATCTAATCTTGACCTTCTTATCGGCCATAAATAACTTGTCTCGGGGTATCCTCCAAAAGTATTTACAATTTCCCCAACACATTCATAAATCCTGATAATACATCCTTAAATCGAAATCATTAACTCTTGGTCACTTCATAATACTTCGTTTTAAACATTCAAAAACTCGATCATCTTTTCTCATAACTTCAAATTCCTCAACCTGGTTGCTATAATCCATAACTCATCTTTAAGGCAATTCATTAATATCTCAATGCAATCATTGATTATTCCATCATTAATAGCTTCTCTATATCAATTAACTAGTCATCAACCCCTTAGAGTAAAATCCTTTAAGTAATCATCCAAACAATCATTCCTTTAACTAACTTCAATAATTCCCTTCACAAGGTATAATTTCTTCAAAATAAACTTCGATTTAAAACAAATACCTTTATCTCAAATACATCCTTTCACCTGAATTGACTTAAGATTCTCTAACTTCTGTATTAAGTTTTTTCAAAGATTCAACCATCAACAATTTTGCTTTAAATAATCACCACAATACTCATCATCACACAATATGGATACTTTCCACCTTTAGATACAAACGATCATGAATTAACGCTAATATCCAATTCATATCTCCCAAAAATACATACGTTATTCCAACACTTTATATAGAACTAATTCAACTTATCATTACCACAAATAATATTTCCTTGTTCAACATAAATCATATTCCAAAAATTAGTAAAGACTTGATAGCACAAATCCTCCAAATATTCATGATAACAATCCAAAATAACCCCTCATTTATTCAATGGTAATCATCAAATCCTTTAATATCAAAATAACAACTCAACCATATTGACCACATGTAAAACTCGTATGATCCAAATACTTGCCACATATCACATAGTTAATTATATCACATAAGATCAAAGAAATTAGTCAATAGACTATGTCGAACTTATACAAAATTCACATTTAAATGGATAAAACAATACAACAATTTATTGAACCCACAATCATTCCAAAATACGAAAGAAATATTTCACAAAAATACATAACATCTATTTCCATATAAGGAAATTATTTACCAATTTCAACATTAGGAACACTCATTAAATAATCTCATTCCACCAACAATCTTTGAATTCATATATCCCGTCATATAAATCATGTAAATATCATATATACACACAGTTTCATGATGTGCACATAAAATAATTATATCCAAATTCCACTTTATATGAGCAAATATGTATCTTCCACCTTGGAATAAAATTTCCGTAAAAATTCAACATGCACTCAGAATTCGAACAATTATGTTTCTCATGAAAACTTCACATGAACCTTGAAAATTCAAATGCTATCATAATTCAATTTTTATTAATGAGAGTCTCATAGAAGGATTAAAAAATCTTGCACCATAGAGGACATATTAATTCATTTAAAGCTTTCACATTCATATTTATTCATTACAAACACGCCCCTTTGGAATTGAACATTCTCTCCATTGCTAATGGTTCCATCTTGTGGTCCACTAGACTAAGGTGGCCTGGCTTGAATATGTTCTTACTCTCTTGAAATTTCCTTGCCTTGACACCAAATTCCTACTTAGAGCACTCTCACGGTTTCCTAGCTTTTGACAATAATGACAAGTCACTGGATTACCTTCACAATCTTTCCCATGGTGGTTCCTCTCGCACCTAAAAAAATACAATCTCTTGGATTTCTCATTGTTTCTTTGATCCTCATATTCCTTGAACATTGGTTTCTTGTCCTTCATTTCCCTTCCCAAAGTTTCCTTATTCTCCCTCCTTCCATTAATGCCTCCGTTCCCCTGAGAATTCCCATGCGTTTCTTTTCACCTTCCCCATTACTCTCAATCTCCTTTCCCTTAATCCCTTACAAATGGGCAGCACGACCATATACTTCACCCAGGGTTTCAAAAGTCACCCCCCTTAACTTACCTTGAAGGGTTAAGGTTAGGCCTTGCTTAAATCTCTGGGCTTTGATGGTTTCAATTAGGATAACTTTAGGTGCAAACCTCATTAGGTCAATGAATTTGTTGTATTACTCATTGATAGACATACTTCCCATCCTTAGATTAGTAAACTCCATACACTTTTCTTTCTTAGCTTAGGTAGGCTGGGTAAAACTTCTCCCTCAAGGCTTCCTTAAACTCATCCCACCCAAAGTTTAGTCTTTTCAATAACTCAACCTTTTTTTTTTGGTCCATCACAATTCAACTTTCTCCCTTATATAATAAGCACCATTATTCACCCTCAACTCACTTGGGCAATTGATGGCGTCAAACAACTTGTCAAACTCCCTAATTCAGTTTTCAATATTGGTCGGGTCTTCCTTTCCTAAGTAAACAAGTGGTTTTGTTGCAGCAACTCTCTTAAAGACTTCACTGTAACAATTAAGTCCATAATTTTGATTTCTCATAGTTCACCACTTTCGTGATGTTTTTCAGTGTTATGGGTTAACTTTCTAAGGCCCTTGCCTACTTTGGAACCAGATCGCTTATTTCCCTTTCTTGAAAACATAATTCCTGGTTATTCATACCATTCTTGAAAATTAAAAGGAATACACCATGAAAACACTTAATTCATTCCAAAATATAGAAAAATCGAATAATAATCACTTCACTTAAGACATTTATTGAAAACATATAAAAGTAATTCAACCACTTAATCAAAATTGTCATAATAAAAGTATTTATTGAAAAGATCATAATTTAAATCATTATAGTTTGCCTTACCATTCATTCAATAAGCTTTAATAACAGGGTCTAGTGTAGTAGGATTTTTAGCTGGTAAAATGTGTTGTAATCACTATAATTTGGAGTATGGCTTTAGCTTTGAATTGGGTTAAAAATTGGGCTACAGTGTAGGCTAGCACATCCACAAATTGGCTTAGAAGAAATAACGTTGGACCTTTGGAGGAGGTGGATGGTACTTTAGACTTGGTAATCTTATATATGAATATGAAGCATCAGATCATGAACTTTAGGCCTTTTACAATGTAAAAATTGGCTTTTGGGCTTGGATGCCTACACGAGGTAGGAGTCTCATAACTTGGAGTAAGAAAAGGAGAAGGATAATTCTTATGCCTTTCAGAAGGTGGTATGGATTCATCAATGGAGGAAACAAACTCCTTGTGAAGTCTTGGATAAACAAAAGAGTAGTTGGAAGTTCAAGTAATGAAGTTGTTCAAATTCTTTCCAGTTTTGGTTCTCCTCAACTTTGGTGGTTCGACAACTCTCCTCCTAGGTTCACATTCACGTTCACGGTAGTATAAATCACTTTTGAATCGAGTCAAGGTTGCTATTTAAGTAATAAATATTAAAGAGTCTACATCTTTACTTCATCCAAAATCTATTTAAACATATAAATAAATTAATTCAATAAACACATTAATGTTATTCCACATAAGCTATTCAAATCAAAACTCAATGAATTCCTTGTATATGAAGTAATAAATATAAATTAACAAGTATAACTTAAGATCGATGACTCAACTATTAGCATCAAGACACCATAATTTTCAAACCTTCCATCACCTTTCAAATAATACAAATCAAATAATTTATTCCTCATAACATCAATCATTTAAATTATCAATTCAATGGTATTTCACATAAGCAACTCAAATCATAATTCCAATTGCATTAAGAAATTCATAACTCAATAATAAACCAAGCCTACTCAAGATCACCCAACCATGGGTAATAACTCAATAATAAAATAAAAAAAAAGACCTTATGACCATACTCTAAGGTGTTTTAACACCAACTTTAATTCACACATAATCACACAATTCAAGTTTCAAATAGTTTCAATTCTTTTTGTTTTCGAAAATAATAATAACATACTTGAGTCATTATAGGACGGTTGAGCCCGCATCTCCCAGGAAAGTTACCTACAGCGTTGAGGCGAGCCTTTCCTAGACATAGAGGCGTGCCCATTATAGGCCTCCGTATAGAACTCGAGAATCCTTTTCTCATTCATCTTTCCTCAAATAGGAAAATAGTTTTATATACTACCTCCGGTCCAATTTACTCGCAACAAAGGGGTATTATTTGTGAGACATAAAATATTCCTTTGTTATGAGTAAATTGGACCGGAGGTAGTAAAAATAAAGTTTTTGACTTTCATACACAAATGCGAAACTTTATCTATCCTATATGCCCTCTTAAGTATACCCACAATTTTTATTATTCCCAATTTTAATATTTTTAGGACCGTTAAAATTGATACCACTTTGTAACACCCCAAAATCTCCCTCTAAGGAAATACTAGTATAATACATATAATTATACTGTAGAGATAGATTTAGGCATATTACCGCCGCGTGATTACGCAAGGCCACTCAAAATACTTAACTCAATAACAAAACATGTAGTAGAAACTCAACTTTCTTTTATTAATACTTATAAAAATAGTAACATTGTTATGAGTACTCAAAATAAAGACGAGACCAACGTTCCTAAACTAGGTGAAGCAAATATCGGGACTCCCATATGCCCATTCATGACTCCACATGAAAATAGTCAATACTTTTTACCATTGTGGTAAAAAGGGCAAACCAAACAATTAAAAAATACGAATTAGAAAAATATATTACGTATGATAAGTGCAAGATGATGTAAACTCAATTTATTTGCAAATATGCTTTTAAAACCAATTTCAATAATTAATCCAATAATTCCAAAACTCATGATTCAAAACCAATTCTCAATATTCTCAAAACAATTCCAATAATTCAATAAATATGATTTATAAAACCAATTCTTCTTTTTAAAACCAATTCCTCACCCAAGTGTGCACAACCCTCAAGCTAGTTGCCTACTATTTCAAGGCTAGTCTTGAGGAAAGATCCGGTCATACAAAGTCTAAGGCCTTATCAAACCAAATTTTCATATTGGGATTACTAGCATGCTTTCTTGTAAAGCTTTAATTTAGTATTAATTCAATAATTCCTCCTTAAATAAAATCAACCTTTATAATAGGTTAAATCAAACCCCTTTTTATTCAATTCGATCATGCTTTCAAAATCAACCTTTTAATAAATACTTGAGAATAAAATCTCATATTAAGACCATCTCCAATGGTGAGACTCAAGTTTAAGTATTGAAATACAAAATGAGTTGTTTTTAACCTCTAATAGTGATACCATATCCACTTCTCAATTTAGCAACTCATGTAAAGTCTAATTTCTCAATGGTGAGACTCTCTAAAGTATACAAATGTCACTTTCAATTTATGGTTCACCAAATCCATTTATTTTTAATATCAAATATTGTAAGATAAAAAAACAAAAATAAAAAAAGTAAAGCTTAAATAAATTACAAAATATATTAGAATATTAACAAGGGCCCACATTTTTTGTCAAATGAGACTCAAAGTTGAGAATCTAAACTTAGCAACTTTCTTTTGGAGTTTCTAAGTTTAGATACCAACTTATTAGTATACATTGCAAAAAATACGCTCTCTTTCTTAAAAATACTCACTTTAGTCTCAGCATTGGAGAGCGTCTAATAACTTTTCAAAATCAATAACTTTCTTTGAAAACCCTTTTATGTAATTCAACAAAATTTTCAAATCAATTCCTTTACTTAAACATGATAAAAAAAATTCAAACCATTTAAAAACACGATTTAAAACTCAATCATTCAAAATACTTTTATTAAAACAAATATTTAAATCAATATCTCCAAACATAATTTATTTCATAAATCATAATTCAAATCAATTTAATTCAATCATCATAAAATCATTCAAAACATGTTATTTAAACCAATCACTTTCAAAAGTATTTAGTGAAGGAGTTATGTCTTCGATAAGTGCAATTACTAGATACATCAAGGATCACTATTATGGAGATAATAAGTTCATTCTATAGGGTCGTCAATGTTTGGTGCTAGATATGACAATTGATCTTTGGGCTAGCTTAATAGCCCAAAGCCTTATAGAATGGATCCTACAAGGTCACACATAAGAGTACTGGGTGAAACAAGTTAGAGGCCCATTATTGGGCCTCATGAGTTCATGACATACTATGTTGATGATTGGGCTTGGATAGTTAGAAGAGTCTAATGGGTTTTGGACTTGACATGGTTTTATTTCTACATATGATCTATAAATATAAATCATGCCTAGGGTTGCATGACACAACAATTGACATACAGTGAATTGTCACACAAGCAACCAGTTTTTTCCAAAAACCCTAACTATCTCTATCTCTACTCGGCCCTCTCTCTCTCCTCCCTGTCCGTACGGCCCTCCTCCCTGGGTGGCGCGTGTGGTGGTGCGTGGGTGGTGTTGTGGTGTGTTCGTGGCTCAAATCTCCGTTGAAGGTTGATTGAAGTGTTCAGTCACAATTAACTAGCATTAGTGGAGGTTTAATCCATGCTCGTGGACTAAGTAGAGGAATCACGCTTGGGGTTCTTTATCTCCTATTGTTCTTGCTCGATCGCACGTGGAATCACGCTTCAAAGGTACGATTATATGTTCTTTATGTGTTATGCATTAGATCTTGGGATTAGGTACTGTATGAATATGATTCATGTTTTTCCGCTGCGTAGTACCTATAATTCCCTACAGTGGTATCAGTTAGCCTATTGCATTTACGCATATTGACTATAATTCTTTGATAGTCCACAATTTTAATTCAATTAGGAAGGAGAATAATTTAATTATGGGTCAATTATTATATTAAATGTGATTTAACTCTTGGAATTGATTAAATGTGATTTAATAATGCTCAAAATAGCCATGAAGAGATCCGAATTTTGCCCTAGATTACTCGAAAATTTCGAAACCCCACCCTATTTTTTTCGAATTTTTTCGAAAATCCTAGCCCTAAAATATGATTTTTGTGCTTGATTTTGATTTAATTCGATTTATTTTATGATTCATAAATTTAATCGGATTGATTTATGCATAAAAGCGTTTTGTGTATGATCATCAATTTAATTTTAAAAGTTAGAATTAAATTGGGATTAATTTCATGAAGAATCCTAATTTCAAGATTGAATGTGATTTAATTTTGAAATTAATTGGACCACACTAACATTAATTTAATTTTACAAAATATGTTTTGTTTTATTTAAATTAAAAATAAAAAAAAGTTTTTTAGCAGCGACAACCGCGGCTGGGTGGCGCAGCCACGGCGGCTGCCGCTACAGGTGGTCCGGAGGGAAGGGCGGGGCAGGGCAGCAGGTCGGGTCAGGGGTGCAGCAACAGCAGCACCGTGCAACAGTTGCACGACAATACTACTGCTGTTGTGCACCGCTGCAGAGCAGCGTACACCTCACGGTGTACGGCCACCGTGGCCGGCTTCGGATGGCCACACCACGGTGGCTGGTGCACGGTTTTCAAAAAAAAAATATTTTATTTTAAAAATATTTCAAGATAAATATGATTTATTTTGGATAAGATAAAATATTTTGAAAATATGATCTTTTATTTTGAAAGATAAAATCAATTTTATTTGGATAAAATCTTTTATTTTAGGATAAAATCAAATATTCCAAAGTTGTTATATTTGATATTATCCATATTTAAAGTTGTTAAATTGATAATTATCCATAATTAAAGTGGTTAATTTTGGATAAGATTTGTTAGGATATTCTGAGCATATTCCAAAAGGATAATAATTGATTTAAATAATGTGATTATCCCATAATTATTTTTGGATAATAATTGATTTAAAATTTTGTGATTGGCTAGTAATTAGGATAGAATTTCCTAACATTGTTAGGATAATCTTTGAGGATAAATATGATTTATCTTTTAAGATTAAAATAAGATTTGATTCTATCTCATGACTAATTTAGAATATATGATATTTTAATGATGGTCATGAATAATATATGATATTATCTAATCGCATTAATTAAAATATGAGATATTTTGGTGCCATGTTTCCTTAATTATGAACATTCGATGTTGTAGTTTAGAAAAGCATGATGAGTGATTTATTATGTGGCAATTTTATAATATATGATGTTATTTATTGCTATATAATGACTAGTATGGCCCAGTAGATTACTAAATACGATCTACGCATCGTGATGTATTTTTGTAATCTTAATACGGTCTACGTACTGATAAAGTATTTTTGTAATTTTATTTCATTTTATTTAAGTAGTAGATAGAATAGAGTAAAATTACAGGTTGCAGTTAATCCAAGAAGCCCATGAAGTGAAGGCCCAAAGGAGCAAGGTGGATGAGATCCATGAAGGTTCAAGTGAGAGTTTTTTTTTTTTTGCTTTATTAGTTTCTTAGGATTAGGGGCCATGCTATGTCTTGTTTATGCATTCAGTTTATTATGCATGTTAGATTTTATTGATGTTTTGTGATGATGCGCTAGAGTTAACTATTTAATCACAACATAATAAATCTAGGTCCCAGTAATATTGAGGTTGCTTTTCCAATCAAAAACCCGATGAAACCTTCGATATTTATGATGGGTCATGCCAAAGCAGGGTGTCATATTATATCTTAGGGGAGTGGGGGTAAAACAAATTTTACACTTTTGATTGGTTATACTCAACAAGGTTACCTAAAGAGTTTAGAATCTTGAAGCTAAGGGTAATAATTAAACATGTGATGGATAATTATTCAACCAAGAATTACAAAGAGTTGTAATCAGTAAAGAGTTTACTCACCTTGAAAATGTAATAGTTGATGGTAGGGCCAAAGTCCGGTCAATTATTGCACAAATAAAGGATCTTGGAATCATTCTATTCAATAGGGATCAATTAAATTGAATGAATGTTTTAAAGTTGCCAATTTAATTCGCTTATGGCACTTTAAATTTTATTAAACATAATTGAATTTTGCGTTTACTTACAAGTAACATGTCGTTCTAATTTTATTATTATATATAATCTCCTCGATTGAAAATAAAGTTGAGAAATGTTCTCAAAAGGTTAAAAGATAATCCATAAACCTATATTCCAATTTTGCTAAGATGGATCTAAAAAGCAAGTTTTAGAAACCCATGTCATATGTCTGAAGTTGGCTTTATTCAAAATGTTTGAGTAAATTACCAACACATCTTCATTTTGAAAAGTGTTTCAAGGGATATAATGAGATGGGAGGTACAAACCCTCTAAAAGACAAGTATAAAAGTCCAATAAAATCTCTTATCTTCAATATGATTGAATATAAGAAAGTGATTGGAAATCTCTATGATCAAAAGTTGATCAAATGACGCTATTCTTCACCCACTTTATATAAGAGTTAAATTGTTGATTAAACTCTATTATAAATTATGATTGAATAGACTTAGCAAAATCATGAAAAGAGCTTAAAGTAGTTAAGCAAAGCATCATTTTGAACCTAAGAGAAGTGTTCTAAGTGGCTCAAATGGGAAAGGTTTAGGAATATATGAGGATTGCATTAAGAAGTTATAGGCCAAGAAATGCAAACAAGTTGCTACTTCTCAAACCTAGAACTACTTACATGCTAAAAGTTGTTATGAACAACAAATGTTTCAAATTAAATGGACCAATTCCAATTTATTAGAGACTATCTCATATAGTTGGAAGGTAAAAGAATGGAAATGTTCCAATTTAAGAAGTATATTATAGAAATTGAATTAGCACATTGCTACTTCTTGGACATATGATGTCTTGTTTAGTTCTCTCTCATTGAGAATGAGTTTGAACTAAATGAAGAAGTATGGCTAAGGGAGAAATAAATCTACAAGTTTAGAAGCAAATGTTGCTACTTCAAAAGTAGAATCTACAAGTCTGGAAGCAAAAGTTGCAACTTTACAAGTAGAACCTATATTTCACCTTACCTTGTTATTGGCTAGAATTAAATAAATGTTATTCATTCTTGCCATCATCAAAACACCATTCAATGTTAGTACTGACTAAGCATCGAAGATTCAAAAACGTGGAATAAATTTTATTATATGCTTCATTGAGTCATAATATGTTTTGAGATTGCTAAATAGGTTCAAAGTTCTATATGATAGAAATTATTAAACCATTTCTATATATAAATTGTCTCTAATATGTCAATTAATTCGAATGAAAAATGAACATTACAGGCGAAAGATCCAAAGGGATGGACTTTCAATATCATTGGATTATGAATCCATTGATATATGTATATATCGTTCTAATTTGAAAGTATTGACAAAGTCACCATTTAGAGAAATGATGATGAGAACTCAAGGTTGAATACATATCGATGTAAGAAAACCAAAGGTTCAAAGGCTAGAGACGGACAATGACACTTCATTTGTGATATGATCACATGTTCTTAGTTGAAGCATAAGAGTGAAATTTTTTGAAAAGTTCAAAATGTTCAGTATGAAGTTCAGTATCAACTTGACAAGATAATAATTGCATTACAATATGATTGTATTGTGAAAATTTGAGTCAAGATATTTACTTGGCAACACATTCAAAGTATTGTGATATGATCGTAATAATGAGAATTTAAGCTAAGACCTTGATGAACATCCAAGAGTTGTGAAATCATTTTACAACATACTCCGAAAGAAAACCTTGTGAAGTGTTTATGAAGGGAGTTATCAATCTATATAAGATATATTTTGATAATGGATGAAAATTACCTATCTTCCAACCATTGTTCAAGGGATATACTTTTAAGATAAGCTACAAAATTAAACAAACTATATATGTCAAATCAAGTGTAGCAAAAACTCCATATGTGATATGGATAAGAAGAGTTCTTATAAAGTCTTTCTACAAAGCAAGGAATAAAAGTTGTATTAAATCGTTTAATGCACGATCAATTCCTATACAGAGCACGGGGTACTACTACACAAATCATACTTAGCACAAAATGTTTGTTGCTCAAGTAGGTTCCCTTATGGAAATTGTTCCAAAAGGTCAAGTGGGAGTAGTATAAATCTCGAAAGAGTTCGAGAAAAGCAACAAACAAACATGGCTCAAACCATGGTCGGTTCACCCTATGCTAAATGTGCCTCCTCAAAAAGGCAAGTGGGAGTATAAGAATCTCGAAAAGTTCGAGAGCCTTGAAAGAGTTCAAGAAAAGTGATTTCAAAAATCTTGAAGAAATTTGAGAAGTAATCGAATCAAAGCAACAATATGAGCATGATTCACCTCATGTTACAAGTGACAACGCATGGTCTCATTAAGTGTAATAGGAATAATAACCATGTGTCGAAGGTAGTACATTCCAAGTGCACATCCCCAATTGTCGTTTCTCATTGAAACTAAACAAAGTTGTTGTATAAGTTTCAATTGTTGCATCAAAACCCACAACAATGACTAGCATATGTAAAACTTAGTCAAAGAAATATGATTTCATATTGATTAAGAGTTCTAAAATATTCATTTTGGAACATGATGATTATGCAAGTAATAAATATGTTTTGACAAGTTATGACTCCAAGTGGTTTAAAAACCAGGAAATCTGAAATAGATTCTAAGTCTGTAAGTAAGTGTATGACACTTGAATAATTTGCCTAATTGGGTGAGACCCATTATAAGCAAAACAGACAAGAAAGAAAAATGTTTTCTAAGTAAGCAAAGACTTGTTAAAGGATTCAACTAATTCATAGTATGACTATGATTACGATGAAACCTTTACATTAGTCACGTTGCAAAGATCTATTAAAGATGTTTCAGTGATTTCTACCTTATAAGATTTGGTAGATGGATTTCAAAACACTTTCTTGAAATTGTTCATGAAAGAATATTTGTATATGATACAATCAAAAGTTTGAAGATCCAATAATCCTAGGGATGCATAGCATCATGGAGTTAGTGTTCTTAATTTTGTGAGTAAATCAAATCGTTTGATGTTCTCGTAAAATGAAGAAAAGGTCTTGTGTGTACAAGATGTTTAGTGGGAGCTATGAAGTCTTCTTGGTCTAATATAAAGAGAAAATTATTCATTGCTTGAAGAGTCAAGTGGTGGGTAGTGCATTTTGTATGAAAAACCTTGAAGAGAATGATGAGTACATTTGGGATTCAAAATCTATAGAGATAGGTTTTGATTGATGTTTGAGTTTGGTTAAGAAGCTTATATTGATAAGATTCTTATAAGGTTCAACATTATATTGAAAGGATTTTCAATCCCATGTAACTGGCACATTGCTAAATGATTCAATACTTTGAGAAAGGTTGATGAAACTAAGGTTTTGAGTGCTGATCCTTATGCAATTCGCAAAGGATGCATCATGCATGCCATGGACTATACTCATCTATTTGATTCACGTGTTTTAGAACAAGTGATGATAGATTTCAATCAAAATCCAATATAACGTTGGAATACAAATTAGAAATTCCAAAGTTCCTTGCAAAAGGACGAAGGAAAATTCTTAGTGTATGGAGATGAAAATGATAATCAGATTTAGAAATTGCAAAATTCATGTTTATGAGAATGTCTCATGAACTCTACTTAGTAAACCCCTTCCATTTCCAAAGCATGAGAAACATGCTAATGAAATTGGATTGTGGCAAATGATGTAATTAGAAGTTGTTTTTGTTTTTGGGGAAAAACAAGTTACATGTGTAATACATTCATTTGCAGAATTATGTTTATCAATTGAAACAAAGTTTCAATCTTATTTAATTGTGGTTTCAAGATTAAATAAAATGTCCAAAATAATTATGAATTGATGGGCTCATCAGGTTGATGACCTGGTGAATGAAACCCCACAGGTGAACTAAATTCATACATTATTTAAGTTCCTAGTTCGAAATCATTAAAGTGGACATAAATGATTTAAATTAATGGACTAGCATGTAAGATTGATTGGATAGTGCAGTTTCATGGGCTATAGGAGCATAGTGATGATGCTCGGTCAATCACATGGATATGCATGAATGATGCATGATCGAACTATTGACCAACTTTGAAGTTCAAGTATAGAACTTCCGGATATATTAGTGGATTCCTTTGACATGAGTGGAACATTGATTTCATTCAATGGATGTTATGGTTGTGGTATACTCAAACGTCTGCCCGTAACTGGAGATTATAAAGGGTGTTTCCCGGTTATTTCAGAAGTTGAGTGGGAGCTTTGGTTGCCACAAGATTGGATTGAGTCTACCTATTTAATTAGGAATGTGTCTTGGCCCCTTGAAGAGGGAGAATTCAGAAAATGCATGGTCGTGCTCAAATGCATTACATAGTAATCATTTGTTCTGTGAATCTCACTCAGTATTTCCAGAAAAGATTTGTAGACTAATATGATCACAACATGAGATGCAATCATATTATCAAATCGACACACATTGACTTAAGGAATTTGAATATTGCGCACTTGTCTCAGATAAGTGGGAGATTGAAGGAGTTATGTCTTCGATAAGTGCAATTACTAGATATATCAAGGATCACTATTATGGAGATAATAAGTTCATTCTATAGGGTCGTCAATGTTTGGTGCTAGATATGACAATTGATCTTTGGGCTATCTTAATAGCCCAAAGCCTTATAGAATGGATCCTACAAGGTCACACATAAGAGTACTGGGTTAAACAAGTTAGAGGCCCATTATTGGGCCTCATGAGTTCATGACATACTATGTTGATGATTGGGCTTGGATAGTTAGAAGAGTCTAATGGGTTTTGGACTTGACATGGTTTTATTTCTAGATATGATCTATAAATATAAATCATGCCTAGGGTTGCATGACACAACAATTGACATACAGTGAATTGTCACACAAGCAACCAGTTTTTTCCAAAAACCCTAACTCTCTTTATCTCTACTCGGCCCTCTCTCTCTCCTCCCTGTCCGTACGGCCCTCCTCCCTAGATGGCGCGTGTGGTGGCGCGTGGGTGGTGTTGTGGTGTGTTCGTGTCTCAAATCTCCGTTGAAGGTTGATTGAAGTGTTCAGTCACAACTAACTAGCATTAGTGGAGGTTTAATCCATGCTCGTGGACTAAGTAGAAGAATCACGCTTGGGGTTCTTTATCTCCCATTGTTCTTGCTCGATCGCACGTGGAATCACGCTTCAAAGGTACGATTATATGTTCTTTATGTGTTATGCATTAGATCTTGGGATTAGGTACTGTATGAATATGATTCATGTTTTTCCGCTGCGTAGTACCTATAATTCCCTACATTTAGCCACCTAAACATACCTTGATTCCGAATATCAATCAACACTTCGCACTTTCAAATTTCTATCACGAATACACCTTGCAAATAACATTACCATAAAGGTTATCACAACATAAACTCAAATCTAATGTTTATGGACTATAAAATTATTTTAAATTAATAATTTAATGTAAAAATTATGGCTTTGAAATAGATATTTAATTTGTATTTTAGAAAATTAACCATGAAGAAGATAAAGGAATATGGTTAAAGAGAATTTAATTTTTGTTGGAAAGAATAGGCAGAACTTGCAGAGGCCATAACTCCTTCAATATAACTCCAAATTGAGTGATTCATAATCCAAACCTCAAGGGTTGTTTGAGGAAAACAATCTTTCTTGAAATATCAATAACCCAAAAACGGACTAGAAGTACCTGAAAAGTGGCTTCAAAGGTATACGGACTGATTTGTGTAAAAAGAGGAGAAGAAAAGTATGAGAAGGTTTGCAGAAGAGAAGAAGAGAATTGGGTTTTGGTGTGAAGAATATGAGAGGTATGAAGAGGGTATTTATAGACTCACGAATGAAAGTATTATGTTAGAAGAATGTAGAAAGAATTATGGTAAAAAGAATTAAGGAAATTACTTGGAGAAGAGAGTTAAAGAATTATAGAAAGTTTAATATTAAGGTGACTAAGAATTATTAATTTAAGGAAGTTGTGTTGTCACGAAATATAATATAGAAAAAGAGATTACTTGGAGAATAATAAAGGAAGATATAAGGTAGGAAAATAAGATGATCAAATATATAGGAGATGGAAAAATAAAATTAAGGAAAATAAGATATTTTAAGGAGATAATTAAAAATACAAATTACCAAAATAATTTACCCTAAATCTAACAAAGGTGGCCGAATATTTTGAGCTTCCATGCTCCAAATTTTCAGATTTCCTTTGTAGTATTTAGCAAAGGTGGGCATGGGCTGTGCCAGCACGGGTCTGGCACGAATTCGGCACAGCGGTCCAGTTGTGGGTTGTGGGCCGTGCTGTGAACAATTTTTTTGAAAATTGGCACAATCATGGTGGACGCCACGGTTTTCGGCCCGTGGGATGGCCTGTCGACACAGCCCAGCACGGCACGCGACCCGCTAGGCACGGCATGGCCCATGTAAACATAGCCGTTAGTGAGGAGAAAGTAGTCGTTTTCCCCAACAGCCATAAATGGCTACTTCTCCAACGGCTCTTCTCCATTTTCCCAATTAAAAATTAAACTCCCTATAAATACTTCATTTCTTCCTCCAATTTTTTCACAATTCATCAGCTCATCTCTCCTTTCTTATTTTCTAATTCTCTAATTCCTACTCTCTTTTGTGCAAAAAAAAAAAAAACAAAAAAAACTCATATTAATATTCTTTAATTCTCTCAATTATAAAAATTAATTACAAAAAAAAATATAAGTTTGAAAAATTAATTAGTGAAAAGTAATCGAAGCGTCACTGTAAGATCTAACTCAACTTTATTTTAATAACGAACTTAATTTATATAAAAACTACTTTCTGTTTTTATTGTGGATAATTTGCATTGTTAGTGAGCTCTATATAATGTGGGACTTGGGCTCAGGACAACTTCACTCCCAGCTTCTCCTACCTGGGATCTCACTGACCCAAGTAATCTACTATTGTTATAATTGTTGTTGTTGTTATTATTATATCTAAAAAACAAAAGTCATACAACCTACAATAAATTAATGGGAAGCCGAGATACAATCTAGGCCCCCACTCCTCAAGCTATAGCAAAGCCTACCCTAGTGAAGATATGAGCTGCAGCACGAGCCCCAATGTCTTGCGTCGTCGAGAACCTCTGAACCCTCTTCAGCAACGCAACAACCTCCTTCTCTAATTCCCCAAGCGAAGAAAAGGAGAAGGGAATGAAACCATATCCAATCGCCCGACAACAAGCTTCATACTTAACCCGTTTTCGCTGAGCCGCATCAGCCACAACCCGTCCAGGAACAAAGTCAGATAGCCTTGTCTGTGTCAAAGGAGAAGACCCTGTGAAGTCGACACATACAACACGACCACGATCCCATGAATAAAGTAACACATCGGCAGGTCTGAGGGCCCCGTCATTTTCTCCAGACAACCCTATGCCAACCTCCTTTCTTGCTAAAATCCCAGATCTGTAGCAAATGTCAACAAGTGTATCCCGAACAACATTATGCCGATGTTTAATACCTACAATACCAGCACATGACACCGCGTGGTCGCCGAAAATATCTCCAGTAAAAGCCCGAGAACAAGCAGAGCATTGCGTCGAGACAGAGAACAATGGAACATCCATCTGGTAACAAAGCACACATCGATATGTCTTTGTGTTCATCGTCTGACCCAACCCAGAAATAATAATAATAATAATAATAATAATAATAATAATAATAATAATAATAATAATAATAATAATAATAATAATAATAATAATAATAATAATAATTAATAATAATAATAATAATAATAATAATAATAATTAATAATAATAATTAATAATAATAATTAATAATTAACAATTATTATTATTATTATTGTTGTTGTTGTTGTTAAAAACTTAATTTATATAAAAACTACTTACTATTGTTATTGTTTTTGTTGTTGTTATTGTTGTTATTATTATTGTTACTGTTAATTTGTTATTATTATTTGTATTATTATTGTTGTTGCTATTAGTATTGTTATTGTTATTATTATTTGTATTATTATTGTTGCTATTATTTGTATTATTATTTTTGTTGTTATTATTATTGTTATTAACTTATTGTTATTATTATTAAATATTAATCATGACATCAAAACCGAACGCTTCATCCTCCTCTAGGAAAGCCAAGTCAAAACGTAGGAAATCACCAAACCCAAACACTTCAATGTCCTTCTCTAGCATGCCCTTTCCTTCCCATAACATGCCCTTTCCAAGCACTTCCACCCCTTTCTTTCGTCCCCAAACCACGGGAGGATTCGAACAAATGGATGATATGTCTCCTTGGACTATGTCTAGTTCGGAATTTCAATAAAACCAATTCTCACCTCATTTATACGGATCACAACATGAATCTTCTATTCCTACTAGCCAAGGTAGCCAAACACAAGCTGCCGGGTCGAGTGAACAATCCACCAAAATGTCAAACATCTAAATTCCAAACCCATTAGACGAGTGGTGTACCAAAGAAGAATTTGCCCAAACCAACCGAAAGAGTAATGTTTGGGCACATTATCAATCTAGTAAAGATGGAACCAATGCCAAGTGTAAGACTGGTAGGAAAATTTTCTCGGTCGAAACCAAGCGAGGGACGGGACACCTTAGTAGACATGCAAAAAGATCTGGTACACCATCTAGTGATCCAACTCAACCCAAAATTTCTCAATTCCACCTACAAGGCTTACTTACAGTTATGAGAGAGATAGGGATGAAATTGGGAAAATGATAGTACATGCCGATCAACCTTTCCTTTTTGCCAAAAATGATGTCTTTGACAATTTCATTAACCGAGCACTACAACCCTAATACTAAAAAAATCTCCCAAAAACCGTTCGTTCTCCTGCCATGAAAATATTCAAGAGTACAAATTGAAGATAGAAAATGAATTAAGGGTTTGATTCCTAGCAAAGTTTCTCTAACTTCCGATGCATGGGATAGTGGTTACGGACTTCACTATTGTGTGTTACTTGTCATTGGTTGGATAATGATTGGTTGTTACAAAAACGCATCATTCATTTTGAAATGCTTGAATGCCCCCATACCAGTCTTAAAATTTCCCATCATTTAATGCAAGCTATTGATGCATATAGTCTTAGGGATAAAATCATGTATATGACTTTTGATAATTCAACTTCTATGACATTTAGTGCAAATTTGGTTAAACCCCAATTGACCAATATACTATTAGATGGAGATGCACTTCATATTAGATGCCTTTGTCACGTTCTTATTAACTTGTGCGTGAGGGATGGAACACAAGTAATTGGTCCATTTTATCACAAAATTAGAAATGCTATTATGTCTATTGATAGCTCTAACTTGAGATTTTAGGAATGAAAAGGTTTTGCAGGAAACAAAGAATAAAGGCTATTAAAATAGCACCGGATTGTCCAACTAGGTGGAACTCTACCTACGAAATATTGAGTAGGGAAATCAAGTATAAGGTTCATTTAACACTTTTTTATAATAAAAAATTTTCACAACTTGCTTTACTAGAATATGATTGGTCTAATTGTGAAAAAATATATGCAGTTTTTACAATTACTATATAGTATGACACATTGTTTTTTTTCTGTATATAATCCTTGTTCCCATTCTTTTCTTAGAAATGCATGTTTACTTGCACAACTATTATGATGGATATCTTCCATCTATGGAGGAAAAATAGCATAAATATTACACTACTATTCCTATGATTTATATTTTTGCTTCTATTTTAGATCCAAGGAAAAAGTATGATGACACTTTTTTATTAATTAATATTTATTTTACTAACATGGATTTTGAAGATGATGTTGAAACTTATAAAACTAAGGTGACTAATGATTTTTTCACTTTATATAGAGTTTATGAATCTAAATATGGAACCGTGTCTTGATTTTCCCCTGCACAAACATCCAAAAACGTAAGTAAAAGGGCCAAAGATCTATTTGCACAAACTGCTAACATGATATCTAAGTTTTCAGGTACTGATTCACATCTAGGAGAACAAAAACGATGTTTTGGAGTTGCAAATGTACTTAAGTTACGACATCATGAAAGGCATGGACGTTGAAGAGAAGTACGGCCTCACATCCTTGATTGGTGGAAAACACAAAGCACGAAACATCCAATTTTGGCGGCAATGGCTCGTGATATTTTTGCTATCCAAGTCTCCTTCGTTGTCTCCAAAAGAGCTTTTAGTACGTCGGGAAGGGTATTAGACGATAGAAGAACAAGACTAAAACCCAAAACACTTGAAATGTGTGTTTGTTTCAAGGATTGGTTGGATGAAGGAACGTACTTATGCACAAAACAACGACGATGAAGGAACGTTGGTGTAGACACCTAAAAATGTCTCCCAAAACCAAACCCGGTGATTAACAACCTTTCACCGCCATTATTGGTCGGGTTGAGTATTTAATCTTGGAGTTCTTAAATCCATATTTTCATTTCATAAACCAACCCAATTCCTAGCCCATTTCCCAAACCCATAATTTATTTTCCTCTTTTCGTGCCTTTAAACCCAAAATAATTCATTTCGTGTCCCTTAGAATCATTCATTTCGTATCCTTTTTATAAAAACGTTTATTCTAGTTTATTTTGGTCCATAATCTGGGTCCACTGATTAAATAGTTGGATGGGGATTGAAAATATCTTTCCAAAGATATAATATAAGCCCAAATTCGAGTTATAACGAATAAGTTGTGGCCAAAATACTAAACTGAGCCCAAACCTAACCTAAGCCCACCTTACCTACGACCCAATGATCATGTGGAGGATCCAAAAGCTTAAATACCATTCCTAAACCAATTAGGGTTAATTAGAAGCTTCTTTAAGTTTCTAAAAGATCTTAATTATCCTTTATGAAAAGATAAGATTAAAGAGTTTGAAATTGAATAAAAGTTTTCTTTTTTAAAGTCCTAATTCTATTCGAATTGAAAGACATTCAAAGATAGTCAGATATTATTTTCGTACCTCAAAGCTTTTATCCAAATTTTATATGGTTGGATAGCCCTTGAAATTATATTTTCAATGATATATTATAATATTAATTATGAGTTATAACGGAAAAGATATGAATGAAATACCAAACTCTATCCAAAACTAACACCTTCCCACTATTTCGTCCATATCTTTTATTCTACAAAAGATTTCAATCTGATTCTAATTGAGTTAGAAATTAGACTTCAACATCTTTCCAACGACATATTATTTATCTTATTCCTATTTCTAGATCAAAAGATATGATAAAAACAAAAATCGCAAAAATTGTTGTCTATCGCAAGAGTTTTATTCCGATTCGAATTCGATCTTTTCTTGATTCTTTGACCCTTCTTTTTTTCCTTATAAATAGAGTTCATATCACCCCTTTTTTAATCATCAACAAGCTTGATCACAAAATCATTCTCTTCTCCCTCTTTAGCCTAAACACTAGCCTCCCTATTCTTCCATAATACTTCCCCTAAGCACTCCAAGTCCATACTTGACCCGAGGTTCTGTCCTTAAACCAAGGCGTGAAAGGTATAATTAACTGAGGGTTTGGACCAAATCAACTCTACTTTTATTTAATTGTTTAAATTTGATTTATTTTTATTGAAATTACTAACAATTTATTCATGATGTAGCAATTCAAGGAAACGCGGAAAGTGAGTAATTAATCACTTAATTAATTACTCTTATTTTTATTCTTGTTGCTAGTATCATGATTAAGGTTATTATGATTTTATTTGACTAATGATATTATTGTTGAATTGCTTCCAATATTAATTTTTATTCTATTATTTTTTATGATCACCATATTGCATGCTTAAACGGAATATGTAATTGAAAATCACGCCTAATAAGATAATTTAGACGATCGATTTAGGTTCATTTTTAATCTTGCTATTAAATCAAGTGATCACCAATATTTTAGAATTATATGTTACATTAATATTCAACCAATTTAGCCTAATAATAATTTGGTGCAAATTGAATATTTTGTTTGCATGCCTTTGAGATCGCAAGAATCACTTTTCACAATAAGAATCGAGTAGAGGCCAATACGGGCAAATGTGACTCCATGACTCACTTCGTACCATCATCCCCGATCCTACTTTCGTGGTTCCGAACCATATGGAGTTAGTAATCTCATGGATTATGAATGGCGTGTAACCTTCACGAGTCAATCGTTGCTGCCTTTTGTTGTCCCTTAATCGTGGTTGCCTAAAATGATCCGTGAACAGTTTACAAATTCCTTAAAAACTTGGTTGCGGCTCTCTACTTTCCTTGTCCTTAATCGTTGTCCCTAATCGTATATGTCAATTCCCACTTCCTACGAGTGCCAAGCATATTCACAACATGCTAACGTAGGCGCGTTTCGAACGACGCCTACAGTTGGGTTCTACTAGTTCTCAATCAATTCAATTGGCCGATGAACTTGAACAAGAAGAAGACGAAGACGAATAATAATAATTACATTACATACTATTGTACTATTTTTGTATTATCGGACCCCATATTCCATATAATAAAATGAAGTTATTCACCAACTATTGTACAATTTTTAATTATCATTATAAATTATTGTATTATCGATTTATCATACCGACATATAATAAAATAAGTTATTCATCAATTTTTGTGTTATCGGCTTATCGCACTCGTAATTTTTTTTAATTATATGCATTGTTGGTTTTTGCTAAAAAATACGGAGTAATATGATAATACAAAACATAAATTAATAAAATAATTTATATAAACTCAATTTTGAAGTTGTTCATAAAAAATATATATCGAATTTTTTATAAATACATATATATTAAAAAAAAATTAAAATATCGGGGTTGCCCATTGTCCGGCACGCACGTGGGCCGTGTCGTGCCGAGGGCTTGGGTGTGCCAAAAATTGGCACGACACGGCCCGCCGAGAAGCAGGCACGGCATGGACCAACACAAGCCCCACCCAGGCTCGGCCCGTAGCGGCCCGACACGGCACAATATCCATGTTTAGTATTTAGGGAAGGTTTTTGCTAGATTTAAGGAATTAAAAAAATTGTGTAAATAATATTTATTAAGAAAATACCAATTATTTACTAAATAAAATAACTATGAAAATCATATTTTCTACGTGTAGAAAATCTGAAAATTATAGTAAATAATTTAGGAATTTTCGGCCCTTTTTAAAAAATAATAAAATATAATTTTGTTTAATTAAAATATCCGAAATATATAAATAATTCGGTTTTTAAATAAAATAAATGGATAATAAATCTTATCCAAAATCCAAAATAATAATTGAGTTTTAAAATACTTTTAGTGCCAAAATTCAAATATCCTTTTGGCTCCAAAATTAAAATAGTAAAATAAATTATTAAAATACCCTTTTTAAGAGAATACTAATTAATTACGTTTCAAAAATACGGGGTATTACAACCTCTTAGTGATGAAGCTAAAGAATCGATTAGTGTTTCTTTTATAAGAGATCTTACAAAAAATGTTGGAAGTTTGATGTGGCGTGATAATAACCACTGACTTGAAACAAATTTCAGCGCAACCAGGATGCTCAGTTGTGGTATTCGTTGGCACGTTGCCTAAAGTTTACACATCACTCTTACACAAAGACACTTTTGGGGGAGAAGTTGAAGTCAAGTAAATTCATGCCTAAAGAATATTAAATGTTTATCTTTTTGTGTGAGTGTATGAATTTCTGAAAAGTTTCAAGCAATTTATAAGGAAAGTAAAGATAATCAAAGGATGATTGTGACCCTCAACAGGTGATTAAATCATAATAAAGAGGGAGATTAATCACCATTAATAACTACATAATAGAGGGAGTTACAAGGTAGGTTACACGTGAAAAAGAATCAAAGAAGAAAAAGAAGAAAGTTAATAAAATGAATCTAAACATAGGGAAAATATATTCCTCAAACCATCCACGGGAAAATGTGCAATGATAGACCACTAATTACCTATGGAATAAACTAATTAACAATTCAACCAAGTAACATATATTTTATTCTGTTTTTCCAACAACCCCAACTAAAGGGAGGAAAAGAAAAACAATAGGAAAAAAAAAAAAAAAAAAAAAACATGAGAGACAACATTTTAGGCATAAGTATAGGAGATTTAGAACATAAAACTTAGATATTACGTAGGTAATTTGAAACCTTGTGCTTAGTGAAATGAGGCAATAATATTGAACTACAAGTACAAAAGTAGACTAAAAAACTTGGAAACCTTAAACGTACTCTTGATCGAAATGCCTAGCTGGAGATAGCTTTCGATAAGTGAGATTATTATAATTGATAAGAAATTAATAAAAATGTCTTTTCGTATTGAATATTTTGTAGTGAGTGTATATTCGTTATAATATGCATGTATGTTTGTGAAATAGTAGAGGAAATCATATCATTTTACAATCACCATGGTAATCCCATATAAAATCGATACGAAAAATATAATATTATATATATATATGTATATACATATATACATATATATGTATACATACATACATACATACATACACACACACACACACACACACACACACATATATATTATATATTATATATATATATATATATATATATATATATATATATATATATATTATTTGACAAAGAATACATAAAATATGTCATAGCTTATTGGTAAAACATTTAATGTATATTAGAGCTTGAGGTTGCATGTTCGAATCTTGTAAAGATCATTATGTATGATTAAATATATATATATATATATATATATATATATATATATATATTTTGAAGAAAATGAGTTCAAAATTTATAGCGATTATAATCGTTACAATAATCACCACAATTGAATGTAGTTTTTTGTATCGATTATTCAGGGAAACCCTAGCAATATTGAAAACCATATGGTAACAACGGATATTGTATCGAATGACCATTCGTTGAGAAAACTTTTTGTAGCAATTACAATCGATGACAAATGTTAGAATAATCGCTACGTAAAGGTAATTTTATTGTAGTGATATGACAGCTTCCTCTTGATTGACCCATTAGTTCACACCTACGCATGTAACCAACCGAAGAAACCGATTAAGCTAGAGTGCGCAAATATGTCGATAAATATATTTAAGACGCTAATGTCGGTTTTCGAGCTTAGAGCGTCGAAATCGAGCATCAAACGTAATCCCATTCTAGGAATCAAAAGATAAAAAATAATTCAAATAACACGTCGTGCTAAGCTTAGAAGCCCGCACGAGGCCTCACCGTACCATGCTAGTTAGGGCAAGGGCCGGACCACATGGTGTGGTCCAAGGCCACATACTTACGCCCATTGCAAGGCCCATCACGTTGCTAGCCTTGTTGGTGGGCTGCTGGTGCACTCTGTGAGGCTGGCAGGCTAGCACGTGCATGTGCGTAGCAAGGCGGGCTAGCCATGCTACCCAGCAGCAGCGCCCAGCTAGCGTAGGCCTGCAAGGCTGGCTGACCCATCCAGGGGCGCTTGGGCTAACAACAAGGCGCCCTAGTTTCCCAAGGCAAGGCCGGCCAGGGGGCCTAGCTAGCTAGTTTTTAAATTATCAAGGGGCCGACTTTTCCTTATGCTCCAAAGAGGGACTTTTGATCCTCCTTGTAGTCCTTACCTACCATCGTTAATATTGTGATAAGTATTTTCTGCTTAATTGATTTAGATACATTTGAAATTAAATTAAATAGCCATGGACCCATGGTTTTGCATTTTGGATCGATGGAGTGCCTCCACTATAAACACCCAAGCATTTTTGTGGTTTTATTAAGAGAATTTGATTCTTGGCATCAAGGTCAAGGTTTGTGCTCGTGTTTGTGGAGAAGCACGTATCAAACGTATAACGACTTGCCTTGTTTATGTGATTATGCATATATGTGTTTAATCATATTAATTTATACATGGGTCTAGGGCACGTTTTGTTTCTGCACCATAATTAGATCATCATAAAACCCTATTGTATACTACCTCCGGTTCTTATTACTCGCAACAAAGGAATATTTTATATCTCACAAATAATACCTCTTTGTTGCGAGTAGTAAGAACTAGAGGTAGTATATACTTTTACATTCACCTTAGGTCTAGTGGAGACTCTAGAAAATTGGCTATCGTTTTCATAGAAGATGGTTAGTCTTTACAACGACATATTTGAGTTCTAGAATGCTGATCGTAGCACAATGACATATTAAGTGTTAAACAACTCAACCTTGCAAAAATACAATGGTGGATATCACAAATCCATTGAGAGTTAAACAACTTAACCTCAAAACATTACACACATTATTGTAATGTATCACATGGCCTTTAGCTTACATTTTCCCTCAATAAATATTCAACTTGATTTCATTCCAATCCTTTTGTCAAAGAATATGCCAAAGTTTTGGACTTCGCAAAGTCCAATAATGAAGGTATTCATTCTTAGTATTATCTCTCCTTATTCCAAGGCCCACCTCTCTAGGAAATGAAATTAATGCCTACCTTCAACCATTGGTCCAAGAACTTAAAGATTTATGGGAGTATCGGTTGGGCACCTATGATGCGGAGAAGTGTAGACACCCATTTGTGTCTCCCCAAAACCAAACTCGGTGATGAGTACCTTTCACGTCGAATTATAATCGAATGAAGTAAAAGTGTGGAAAGTCTAGTGTTGCGGATAGTTTTTATTTCTTTTCTTTCTCTCTATTTTTGAAAACCCGTTTTTAAGAAAACAGCAAATTCAGTTTGGTTTGGTCCATGCCCAGGGTCCAATAATGGTGTAGTTGGGTCGGGTTCGAAAAGAGCTTTCCAACAATATATTATAAGCCCAATTTCGATGAATAATGAGGAAGTTATGGCCAAATTACTAAATTGGGTCCGGTTTGATCTTTATATGCGGCCCAATGATCTAGAGGAGGGCCTAATATTGATTTATCATTCCTAATGCAATTAGAATTGATTTTAGTCTTCTAGATTCTTCTAGAAGGTTCTTTTCATTCCTAATTTAATTAGCATTGATAAATTGACTTTAGTTGACTTTTTAGAGTTTTAATCAGAATAAAAGAAGTGTTTTAAAGGAAAATACGATTTTGCCCTTCTGTACAGCTAAATTTTATCAAAATTAAGAAAACGCGTGAAACTGGTTTCTAGCGTCTGGCGCTAATGCTTGGCGTCTGGCGTCTAGCGCTAAGCTGTTTTATTCTCTTCGAAACTCTGATTCGTTTTTTTGTCCATCCGGCTGATTTTTTCTATAAATAGCCTCCTAAAACCTCTGTTTTCCATCATCAACAATCATCAAAAACTATTAATTTTCTTATTCTCTCTAGTTTTCAAGAATCTCTAGATATCTCTCTAGCTTTTGCATACAAAATTCCGCATTCACAAGATCTAGAAACACCTAGCCAAGTTCGAAGTTGTCTTCGCCCTAGACGTGAAAGGTTTTAATTTCTGAGGGTTTGGTCCCAAATCTCATTAAATTATTTAATTTAATTGTTTGATTTATTATTTACCTTGAAGTTACTAATGCGTGTATTTTGTTATTAGAAAGAGGTATGAGGCATCCAAGTAAGTGCTTTAATTGATTTATTGATATTATGATATAGAAATCATGTCTAGGTTGTTATTTTGATTCCTAATATCATGATAGGATTTTTTCTTAATTTGATGTTTAGAATGAAAACAATGATTCCTAGTATCATGTTTAGGGTAAAGAATATAATGTCAATTATGATTTCTATGATGCCTTTTATTGTCTTCCTAATATTCATGTTAGTATCATGTTAGGGCGATGTATTTGATTTTTAATGTTTGGTGACATGCTAGGGTTTGTTATTAATCTTGTTAGTATCATGCCTAGGATCTTGCTATTAATATTATGCTTTAACATGATTATTGATTATGATTATTTTAATTATTATTATGATTGTTATAATTATTTTTATGGTTATTATTTTTATGATTATTATTATGTTGCTTGATGTTATTTATTGTTATTGCTTGATCACACCTTTTATGCATGTTTAAAGGGAATTTGTACTTGTAATCACGCTTAATAAGATAATTAATAATCTTGTTTAGGGTTAATTTGATTATAATTCAAGTGATCGCCAATAATAGATTTATTTGTGCTTTAATATTCAACCAACATAAATAAACAGGTTTAGGGTTAATCCTATTGATTGCATGTTAGTCAGAAAGCGCACATGAATACGAGAAGAATAAAGTAGAGGTCTATTATTAGGGAAGGTTCAATCTCTTTTAGGTAGGATTTGTACCTTCATCCCCGAGCTACCAGTCATGGTTCCAGACCTATTGGAGTTGACGATCTCCTGATCGTTAAGGGGTGTAACCTTCACCTCGTGAACGGTTTACAAGTTCCTAAAACTTGTTGGCGACTCTTTTGCTCTATCTTCTTTCCCTTTGGACGCCACCGTACTTTAGTGTATGATCAAAGTAGGGTTCAAGTTTGGGGTAATGCTTGAAATATTCCCTACAAAAAGCGTCAAACATTTAAGATGCATACAACTTTATAATCAACGACCAGCGACTTTCTAAGTTATGCTACGTTATCTTGTTGGAGCACAAAGAGGAACTTTACATGCCCATATTGTCACTACGAGACTGATCATCATCACTTGAGTAATAGTAACAAATCCTGCTACTGGGCTCATCATCGATGGTTAGATGAAAATCATCCTTGGTGGCATGATGTAGTGTCTTTTAATGGGGAAAAGAAAAAGAGGTCATCTCCAGATCCTTTCATGCTTGTTGGAAAACTGGGAAAACAAGTTTGAAAAGTTACAACCAAAGAAGAAATATGTAGATTGTCCATGGAGAAAATCCTCCGTCTTTCTCACTTTGCCTTATTGGAAAGATTGTGGGTGTCCTCATCATTTGGATGTCATGCACATTGAAAAAAGTGTTTGTAATAATGTGATCGAAACTTTGTTAGACATACCTGGAAGTCAAAAAATCATCATAAGACTCGATTAGATCTGCAAAAAATCTATTTAAGGGAAGAACTGCATCTTGTAGATGTAGGTGACGAGCAGTATGCTTTGTTTCCCAAACCATCATTCTCAATGACAAAGGAAGAGAAAAGCATTTTGTAGTGTTTTGAAGAAGGCAAAGCTGCCCCAAGGTTGTGCATCAAATATTGCAAGTGTGTGCAAGTGAAGAAGGGGAAAATATTAGGGTACAAGAGTCATGATGCTCATATAATAATTCAACACTTACTTCCGTCAGCAATTAGAAAAACTTTACCAAAACATGTTGCTTTTCTCTTATGATATTGAGTGGCTTTTTTAGAGAAATATGTAAGAGAGTCATCAATCCGAAAGATTTTGATCACCTTCAAGCAAGAATTGTTGAGACTCTTTGTGAACTAGAAAGAATATTACCACCATCTTTTTGACATAATGATCCACTTACCGATTCATTTGATCGATGAAATCAAGCGTGGTGGACTAGTGTGATTGGTGGATGTACCCTATAGAAAGGTACCTCGGAAAGTTAAAATCATATGTTAAAAACTGATGCTGCCCTGAGGCTTCTATAGCAGAAGATTATTTAGTTGAAGAGTGTTTGATATTTTGCTCTAGGTATTTGAATGATAGTGTAAAGCGATCTAAGTGGTTTAAAAAAAAGTCAAGAGAAAACTGATTAAATTGAGGAAGAATCACCTTTATTTCCTAAGGCAAGTTATCCTCTTAGGAGGAAAAAGAAAGGGAAGACATACACTCTTGATTCAGACACAATGGCTCTAGCACATCGTTATGTTGTGTTGTTTAATTGTCAAGATGACCAAGTTGAGAATTACATCAAGTGAGTATATCTTTTACTATCTTGTCTATTGTGTTTAAATTTATATTGTTTTATTACCTTACTTATATGGTTAATACTCAAAGGGAACATGAAGAGTTTGTGAAGAAGAAGAAAAAGAAGGTGGAAAGAGGCGCAAGAGCATAACAATGAATTCATGGTTTGGTTTAGAGAAAAGGTTGTGGTGGATAATGTCCTGGATCATATTAAGTGGTTATCAAAAGGCCCTTCTACTATTACAAGGAGGTACACTGGATATTTTTGTAATGTATATAAGTTCTACACTAGAGATCATGATGAAAGGTGTAAACTCAAAATAGTGGAGTCTCTTTGATAGCTTTGACTCTAAGCTTCACGAGTAGTAAGGATCGCAATCTCATTCTTGGTAATGTCACATATTATGGGGCTATAAAATCGATAGTGAGGACAATTATTAAAGTTCATTTAGTGTTGTGTTGTTTGGGTATGATTGGTTCCATGTGGAAGGAGATGATTATGGACTCATTCACATTAACTTTAAGAAATTGTGTTCTAAAGATGACCATTTTGTCTTGGCATCACAAGTGCATCAAGTGTTCTACACTCAAGACGACCTTGAAGAAGATTGGAATTATGCGAACCGAAATTTTCCAAGAGACTTTTTCTATGCCAAGGGGAAATCTAAACACAAATTCAATCTTTTGGCCATTTCCCACTCTTTACCATAATCCCTTTCTCATGACTTCAGCAACCCTACAAATTCCTTTATATTCCCAAGAGCTTCCTTGAGCGGGCTTTCTTGAGAGACTTCTTAATAATATTCTACTTCTAATGACCCCTATATATAAAACCTACTCTTACTTTCTTCTTTTGGCCCTTTCCCACTCTTTACCATAATCCCTTTCTCACGACTTAGCTTCAACAACCCTACACATTCTTTTATATTTCCAGGAGCTGCCTTGAGCGGACTTTCTTGAGAGACTTTTTTAAAAAATAATGTACTTTTATTGTACATAGATATAATTCTTAATCCAAGTCCTCTTGCCTTCTTTGCTATTGCAATGTTAGCTTATTTCTCCAGTAAACGGACCTTTTCTCCTTGGTGGAGGCCTAAATAAATTTCAAGCACACAAATGATATCTTCTTTAGGATGAGGTGTAGAAATTGTATATGGAATGAAAGGGCCATTAGTACTGAATTTACTAAGAATAGTTTTCCAGCTTGTGAAAGAGTATTTTGTTTCTATGAGAGAAGATTTTTAGCTATTTATTTTGGAAACTAAATTTTCAAAGTGGGTTAGAGATGTACCATGCATACAATTTACCTCTATAAAAGTTTTCCTATTGTCAATTCTCTAAGTTTTCTTAGGTTTCTTACAAAAGTTAAAGGCGTGTTTGGGCTATAGAATACAAAAGATTTCTGAGCGCTTATGATCTCCCAAGAGATTATGCAGAATTTATCAAGGAATTTCCTCAGTTCCTTGCATTCTTAGATTCTAGGTTTGAAATGGAGGAGAGCCGCATCATTAGAAAAGAAGAGATGAGAGATAGTTAAACATCTTCTATTGATTCTGCACCCTGAATTCTCTCTTGGTCTTGGAGCCATAAATTTTTTTACCTCCATGCACAAATGAAGTGGTACGGTGATAAGAGATATCCTTTCCTAAATCCTGCTGTTGGGAGAACCATATTGCTGGGTCCCCATTTACCAAGATTAATTAGCTAACATGGGAAACTTGTCGTGGGGTTTCCATGGATGAGTGCATATAGGCGCATAACACTTATTTATTAAGCATGTATATAGGAGGGCATTTTAGGGTTTTAATTTTTTTTTCATTTGATGTTTTTCTACAATGGTACATTTATGTGTACTATTATGCTACAATGGTACATTCATGCATACTATTATGTATGTATAATGTGACATTAAGTATAAGTTGTCTTTAATAGTAATTTTGTGTATTATTATGCACTTAGTGGTAGTTTATGCCATCATATTTTCCACCAAAATCCCTTCCACCATGGCTTACTTTCACGTGACAAAGTTTAACTTAATTTCAAGAATGTCATCATATATGTTAGCAAACATATAGGTGCTATGTGCCTATAATTATTCGGGTTTCCATTACCCTTTTAAAAGTTCTTGTCTGCTAACTCAACTAAGTTAACTCACAAGAAATTCTGTTACCCCAAAAATTACAAGCTTCGAAAATACAAAAAAATTAAAACATTTTGACTTTCACGGAATTTTAGAAAAGTTCATTAGATTTGTTAAAAATAATAGATAGTGGGAGTATAAGTTTGAGGTGAAAGAAGAAAGTAAGAGGTTTTATAGGGGCTATATATTAGTTAGTACTTCGTATAATAGATTATAATTAGCACTGTAAAAAAATTTAAAAATATATTAAAAAAAAACGTTTCACTTATTCAAATATGATTCCAAAAGAAAAATGTTTTATTTATGTAAACATGAAAGGAATAATTACGGAGAACAAGCTAATCCTAATTATCAACCGTTAGTCAAATTAGCAATCAATCCTCGCTCTATACAAAAGCTCTGATCTATGGGGTATTCATATTCTACATCAATTATGGAGTATTAATGAAAGTTGTTACAATGAAGCCCGTGAAACTTTATCAACAGTTGGCTTTGAAATTGCTGCTATACAAGAACATGCTCGATTAAGTACGGCGACTAATACGTAGATTTATCATTTAAAGTTAATTAAATTCAATCAAATTGTTAACTCTTCACTTTTCAAACAACTAATTAATTAATCTTTCCAAAAAAAAGAAATGATCCGTACATATAAAGTAGACGACGTAGCATTGAGAGTTTGAGACCGTAACGCCGTTAAGTACAATTAAGCAATTTTTGTACCTTGACAAAATGACGACTTTCTTCTGCACTGTTACGTACCTTTTTCTTTTGCATTCATTTATAAAAAAATTAAAAAATTTATTAATATCAAAATTAGATTAGATAAAATTAGATTATGCTTAAAAAGTAAGGATTAAGAGGGTCCCATAATTAATAATCCCACCTGTCCATCACCTTCTATGTTTCCTTCTTTTTGATTTGATTGTTACTATAATTTGTTTTGTTGATGACTTAGCATTTGTAAAATGATTATTGTAAATTAAGACTGAGAAAAATAATGAAGAAATTCAATGTTACAAGTCAACTATTTCTAATTATTTGTCTTCTGTTTTCAAGAAAAGTTTCGATACGTTTTTTTAAATGCAATAATTATTATTATTATTATTATTATTATTATTATCATTATCATTATCATTATCATTATTATCATTATTATTATTATTATTATATCTCAAAAACATACAAAGTTATACAACCTATACAAAATTAGTGGGAAATCGAGATACGATTTAAGCCCCCACACCTCTAACTACAGAAAAGCCAATCCTACTAGATATTCGAGCTGCAGCATGCGCCCCAATGTCCTGAGTCTTCAATAAAGTCTGGATCTGCTTCATCAATGTAACAACCTCCTTTTCTAACTCCCCAAGAGAACAAAAAGAGAAAGGAAGAAAGTCATATCCAATTACTCGACAACTGGATTCGTACTTGACCCGCTTTCGATTAGTCACATCAGTCACTACCCGTCAAGGAAAAAAGTCTGAAAGCCCAGACTGTGTCAATGAACAAGACCCTGTCAAGTCAATACAAACATCGTGATGACCACGATCCCATGAATAAAGTAACACATCTGCAAGTCTGAGAGCCCCTTCGTTCCCTCCAGATTACTCAATGTCAACCTCCTTTCAAACTGAAATCACTGACTGATATTTATTAAGCAAACATCAACAAGGGTATCCCGAACAACATTATGCCAGTATTTAATGCCTACAATACCAACAATGCCAGCATGTCGTAGAAGTTATTATTATTATTATTATTATTATTTTATTTTTATTGTATTTATTATTATTATTATTATTATTATTATTATTATTATTATTATTATTATTATTATTATTATTATTATATCTCAAAAACAAAAGTCATACAACCTACAATAAATTAGTGGAAAGCCGAAATATAATCTGGGCCCCACTCCTCTAGCTATTTTTTATTTTTTTTTTATTATTATTATTAGTAGTAGTAGTAGTAGTAGTAGTAGTAGTAGTAGTAGTAGTAATTTCAATATGTTTTGAATATCCATATATGTCTACATTTAAAATGACTAAGACTAGTAATTACTCAAAGTTTTATGCTCCTATTCACTCATATTGTATGTTATCCCTATATACAACACCACTAGAATTTTAACACATCATTAATAAAAGGGAGAAAATTAGGAGTTAAATATAAATTGAATTTTAATGGAACATGTACCCATTATTGTAGCCAATAAAAACATGACAAAGTAAGGTTGTATGAAGGGACCACTTACAACAATTGTATGTGTAGCCTTTACGTAAATTTTAGGAAAAAAATGTCATAAATAATACGGTACAACCTTTAAGCTGTTGAATTAAATAAGATAATTTTTTGTTATTATTATTATTATTATTATTATTATTACAACCTTTGGACTTAGTTTTACGATAACACATCCTTTTTCTTTTTTATTGGTACTAACACATCCTTAATATTACAACCTTTGGACATAGTTTTCTACTATGTCAAACTATTACAACCTGTAGTGATTTACACTACCACACAATAGTAAATAGGGTACTTAAATGCATTATTATTTTGATATAATTAGTTTTGAATATTGTTTTTAAAATCCAAAAAATTACTTACATTATTTTGGTTTGTAAATGTGGGGAAATTTTGGATTTTTAAAATGATTTTTGAAACTAAGTATACCAACATACATTTAAATACCCTGTTTATTATTGTGTGATAGTTGGTAAACACACTGTTGATAGTTGGTAAGCCAATTTCCTTTTGTTGCATAATAACATTAGTTAAGCTGCTTTTTTTTTTTTTTTTTTTTTTGAAGAAATATAACAAACATGAATGTTGTCAAAGTTTAATACGTAAATATGTTCAATTTTGACAAAAAAAAAAAAAAATGTAAACAATATTAGGTAACACTATAGGCCTGTTCACATTTACTTAATTTCAATTCATTTCACTTCAGTTCACCTCTTAATTTCTCATTCTCATAAAATATTCAGTTCAGCTCCGATCAGTTCATTTCAGTTCAGTTCAGTTCAGCTCAGTTCAGTATAAGTGAACAGGCTCTATGTCTAATTAACCTTGTTTGTGTTTATTATTTGATCTGATCACCTGAATTTTTTTTTTTCACTTCACGATATGATCTAATTTGATTGCATTATTTAGTAGAGTGTTTTGTATAATGTTACCCAAACGAAAGCCTACTAATTAAATACCTTTTCTTTTCTTTTTTACTTGAACGGTTTTATTTATCACTCTTGTCAATATTGAACTTTAACCACCAATAACTTAATTATTCTGTATAAGTAAAAAATTATAGAAGTTATGTATTATGATAGTTTTAATTGAGGCGATTCTAACAAGATCCAACATGAATATTTTTTTCCCTTACATATAATTCACAAAAGATGTTCATAAGAGAGAAAGTTTAAAATGGTTTAAACTCATACCTTATGTTTGTTTTATTTCCTCTGTTAATGGTTAATTGCAACAAAGGAATATTTTGTATCTCACAAATAATACCCCTTTGTTGTAATTAACCATTAATGAATGAAGTATGATTTTAAGAGTTTCAAACCCATAACTCAAACCCCCAAGGTATGGGGTTAGAAACTGGGGGGGGGGGAGGTGAGTTTGGCTCATTCTCATACTTTTTAGGTATCAAATAAAAGAAAAAAATTGCATCCCATAATCATACCAAACATATGGTGTTAAAAATCAAGTTCCAAACTTATACTACTATGGTTTCATTCCCGATTCCAACCCCATACCAGTTTGCGAACCAAATGCCCCTGAATAGCTAGTTTAATAGTCAAAACAGATTAAGTAAAAAAAACAGAAGAAGCAGTAAATACATAGTACTGTATTTTATATAACATTTAAGAATAGATAAAGGAGAAAGAGAGAAAAGGACACACCTAATTGCTAAATGTGTATGTATTTTGATAAGATAATGTTAATAGATTGAAATAGTACAACAAATAATGTTGGTGATGAAAAGAGTATTACTTCATATTAGTGATAATGATGCATCATGTGAGAGTTTATATTATGTTCCCTAGTGATTAATCAATTTATGGGTACACATCATTAGTTTAGAGTAGGAGGTTTGTCTTTAGTTCATACATTCAATATCTTAAAAAAGATAATTACAGAGATTAAGGAACAATTACAAAATATTAATTAATATAATTTTCTGCCTAAACAAAACAAAATTTAGAAGCTTTGAATTAGTGAATTTTTTTTGAAAAATAGCATAAAATCGTAGTATGTGACAAATTTATGTGGATTTTGTGTGTAAGGTAGAGATGCAAAATATATACCAATTTTTGTTTGGTTTTAAACTTTTAACATTAACGAGATTTGCGCAATTAATGACATGATCCTTAAATCCTAACAAGTGGGACATATTAATGGGGGCACTTTGGATTGAAGATGACCAATTTTGTACAAAAGGGGATGTACCATGAAAAACACACGTGGGTCCATTAAGGTTAGAGGGCAACTCATTTGGTTCTAATTAACTTAATTTTCTTAATAATTTATTAAAGAGTACTAACCCTAATTTAATGAAACATAAATTATGCCTATATCTGTTTCTCTTTAGGAATTATCTATCATTTTTATAGCAAAGAATATGTGGTTATAATAAGGTGATGATCACTTTGAATAAATACTTTTTTGTATTAATTAATCATAAATCTTATGATGGAAAATTGCAAATGGTGAAATGATAGATCTATTGGGATGAGATTTCAACTATACCTATACACTTTCAAAATAAACGAAAAACTGGTTACATTTTTTAAATATAGTAATGATTTATGACTACTTATACAAATAAAACACTTTTTATAAATAAATATAACTTTAAAATGGAAATGCAAGCAATTAATTTGCATAAATAGTATTCATATACCAGTACATGTCCACTATAAACGCGTTGAATGTGTATAGGAAGATAAAACTGAGTTAATTGGTATAACAGTTTCTCGATCTATCTATCTTATATATCATTGTCCTATATATAAAGGTCAAGAAATATGATGATCAATTTTGTTTTGAAATTGGCCAATAAAAATTAAGTATAGTGTTAGTCATTTTAAAGAAGATTGCTATAGAATTTTTATGTATCAATACTACTATTTTAATGATACATATGTAGTAATAATAATAAGTTTTAACTCTAATGCAAGTATATACAAGAATACAACCATATTGTATAATTTGATTGGAATGAGAAATTAATGAGAAATTGATTGACTATTTCAAATATTCCCCAAATGGAGCAATTATCTATCTCTAAAGAGCTAGATCTCAAGTATAATGAATAATGCTCGAGTTTATTAGTATGTATTGTCTTTATACCTCTTTAACCAATTAAAAAAAAAGGGGGGGGGGGGGGGGGGGGGGTTATTGAATCACAATTAAGATGGCTAGCTATCTTGTTTTGTTATGTGGATCGTCTAATCTTCCTCTGTCTCCAATAGAAAAAGAAAGAGATCGAAAACAAAGTACCAATAGCATAACAAATCATAAACAAAGATAAAGTATCATCTATCACCTTAATCCAAGATTGAACCAAATTTTGGCGTTTGTTACCTTCCAAACATACAAATAGGAGGCCACATGTCACCCTCCAATGGGGGCCAATCTAATTTGGGTAGGAAATGTTATTGGTTGAGAGGAAGAGAATTAAATATTCTTTATAACCTTACCTTAACAAACGTAAACCACCAATGCATGCATTCATCCTTATATTAGTAAGGGAGTTGTTCAACCTTAGTAAAAACTCAATCTTACACACAAAACCTTAAAATTCATGTATCCATGCATGAAATAACCATTCTAGTCCGGATTCGACCCTACTCCGCCCCGATCCGAGGTAAAATATCCGCTTCGAGTCCGAGAAAAAAGTAATCCGAGTTCGACTCCGTTAAAATAATCCGACTCCGAGTCGGAGGAGGGTCGGAGTCGGATCCTACAAAAAATCCGAGAAAAAAATCCGACTCCGACAAATGTCCAACTTTAACGGATTATCCGACTCCGACTCTAATAGATAGTGGATTTTTGTATGGGTCATGGTGGCATTGGGTGTGGGTTGTAAAGGCCCAAATAGCCCAACATCTCAAAGTATATTGAATAATGAAAAAAAAACTCGGAGTCGGGTCGGATCGGAGTCGGAGTCGGAGGTCGGATATTAAAGTCGGAGTCGGAGTCGGATGTCGGAGTCGGATGTCGGATTTAACCTCCGACTTCCTGTCGGGTCGGAGTCGGATTTAGCATAATCCGCTCCGAGTCCGACCCGTTGCCATCCCTACTTCCAAACATACAAATAGGAGGCCACATGTCACCCTCCAATGGGGGCCAATCTAATTTGGGTAGGAAATGTTATTGGTTGAGAGGAAGAGAATTAAATATTCTTTATAACCTTACCTTAACAAACGTAAACCACCAATGCATGCATTCATCCTTATATTAGTAAGGGAGTTGTTCAACCTTAGTAAAAACTCAATCTTACACACAAAACCTTAAAATTCATGCATCCATGCATGAAACAACCATTACAATAGAAGATTTATGATATTTAAGATTCAGTCTGATCTAACTTAAATTCAGATTAGTCGAAATCGAATAGACATTAAACTAGAAACTATCAATATCATAGACAATAACAAGTGTGCAACAATAGATGAAATATTGTAATATGAATAAGAACTCAAATTAAAAGGAGGACCAAAGACCAAATGGGGTACCCTTGCACATGGGATTGTGGGGCATGTACAATATAAGAAGAAGAAAATGGTTTGTTTAAAAATGCTTTACAAAGAGAATCTTCTCTCTCCACTTGGTGGTTGACGAAGCTGGAGAGATTTTCTTTAAAAAATAAAAGTAATGAAAAGGAAGGGCCAGCTGCGCATGTGGGTGGGTTTGTGAGTTTTTGAAGGGGTTTCGAGTTTCATCTCACTTCGTGCACCGAAATTTTAAGGGGACACTTTAGGCCCCTATCTTTACGTAAGAGCTAGTAGAGCTCGTTTTAGTAATATTTTACTCTCTGTTTTTTAAAGTGACACAGTTTGACCGATATAAATTTTAGGAGATTTTATTGACTTTAATAAAATAAGTTGTTAGTGGGATAGGTTGGAGTGAGAAATGATAAAGTAAAGAATGTGAGAGAAAGTGGGGACCATGAAAGGAGTTAAAAATGATAAAGTAAGAAATAGTGGGGTGAAGATATATTATTAAAATGTAAGGAATTTCTAAAAGAGGAAGTGTGTCACTTAAAAAAACACGACCGGAAATAAAAAGTGTGTCACTTAAAAAAAACACGGAGGGAGTATCATCTCGTTTTGTGTGCGGCTGGTAACATTATGTGACCACTTGTAAAAAAAAAAAATTCCTATAACACTGATAAAATAATTCCTATAACACTGATGAAGTAACCTCTATAACTGTTAGGCCCATGTGAAAACCCCACATGTGAGTGGTGTGTTGTTCCACATTGGTTGAGTTTATAAGTGAGAGTTTGTATTTGGATGTGTATCCCACATTGAAGAAATAAAAAGTTTATGCCCACTTTATAAGACTAAGGAGCTACTCCCCTTATTGCCATATGTTTTTGAGGTGGAACCTCCTTGGTCGTATAAAGTGGACAATTCTGATGGATGTGGCCTAGGCCTGTTTATCATTGTATCAGAGCTAGGTTAAGTTGTGTTGTGATCTGGGCCAATATTATGGACAACTCACATGTGAGGGGGATTGTCGAGCTCATGAGAAAACCCACATGTGAGTGGTATGTTGTCTCACATTGGTTGAGTTTATAAGAGAGTTTGTATTGGGATCTGTATCCTACATTGAAGAAATAAGAAATTTGTGTCCACTTTATAAGGCTAAGGGGCTACTCCCCTCATTGCTATATGGATTTAAGGTGGAACCTCTTTGGTCGTATAAAGTGGACAGTTGTGGCGGGTGTGGCCCAGGCTTGTTAATCAGTAACACTACCGAGAAAGCCTTATAACCCTAACGAAGTAACTCGATGGTTGGTCGCACCTTAGCTTGTGGCTAGCCGCATATAAGAATTTATGTTATTTTATTTATGTTTCCGTCAAATTTGAGCTTATAAAGCTCTTTTTAGTACGGAGTAGTATTTTATAAATATGTTCCCGTCAAACTTTTATATAAACACTTCACATAAATGAGCTTACAATGAAAAAAAAATGATTTTAGGCTAAGCTTAAGCGTAGATACCCTAAAATAGTCCGCACGAAGGGGTACTAATGACAGTTATTAATCCTATACTCTTATCATCTTAGCTGTGTGTTACGGCGCCTGCCCGTCTTTTTTTTCTTTTATTTATTTTATAGTAGTAATGCTTTTATTTTATTTTTTTTCTAATTTTTTAAAATGTTTGCAACCACTAAATTATGTTTACTTTGTCTTTGTCTAAGTTTAGATTATGTCAACTCCAATGATTTTAGCTCTAGAACTAGAAAGAAGGCTAATGATTTGTTGCAACTTAAATTAAGAACTTGAATACTATTAGAGGAGAAAAAACGCCAGCTATTTATTGGTGACTAGCTAGAGCTAGCACAATCACGTTTTATTCTAACTAGCCTTTTGGCCCGTTCGATGCACGGGTTCTTATCTAGGTTATTTCATATGTAGGTATGTTTTTCAATAGTTGAAACTTTTGATATGAAATATGAAGTAATTGTTTCATTGTTAAAACTTAAAAGAAAAAAAAAAAAGAATGAGGGTAGAACTGTGGAAAAAGATAAAGGAATTTAGATACGTATATATACATAAAGATTGTAGGGTATGAAATGACATATTGGTTTAAGTTATATTTTAAGTTTATTAGTTGAAAAGACAATTTTTATATAATTCAATTCATATGTATATGTGATGTATATCAATTGGTTCAACTTTATTTTATTATGATGGAAATGAAACACATCATTTTCTTAATTGAATTTGCAAGTTATAGAATGTATAAAGACTTAAACAAAAAGATCAAAAGGGGTGACATGTGTCATATGTAGTAGTGAGTAACTTGTGATGACATGTGTCATGAAAAATTATGGTTTGTATTTTTAAATACTAAGTATAGATATAGATTGTTTTAACTAAATTGGTCAATCTTTGACACCATTAATATATGTCGTATCAAAACATTTTAAATGCTGATGTAAATTACTGTTTTACTTAGGGTTGAGCAAAATTATTTATAAAATTGAAAAATGAAATCCGAAAACCTGTCAATTTCAGTAGAACAAAGCTCAAAGAATCATCAATGGAAGAAATCTGTTATAGAGAGAGAAAGCAGAGAAAGAAAGAAGAGAGAGAAAGTAGAAGGAAAATTATGTTTCCCCACTAGACATTGAGTAAGATTCCTTGACCAAGAGTAGAAGCCAAGTAATGCATTACATGAAGTAAAGCATTATAATGAGGTACTCTGGGAGACTGCATATACTGACTGAGATGTTGAACAGTAAAGCTCAAGTCAGGTCTAGTGTGGGTAAGAAAGTTGAGTTTCCCCACTAGACATTTGTATAAACTTGGATCATAAAATAGATCACCATCAGTAGCATTCAGCTTCAAGTGTAAAGGAAGAGGAGTGACCACATTTCTGAAATGAGATATACCACAATCTGCAAGTAATTCTTTGGTAAATTTCTTCTGGGATAAAGTAATGCCAGAAGAAATATAACCAATTTCAAGATCCAAAAAATAACTCAGTCTTCCAAGATCTTTGATGCTAAAAACCTTTTCTAGATGAGTCCTTAAAGTCTGAATGCCAACCACATCATCACCAGTAAGGAGCACATCATCAACATAGACTGCAACCAGAATAATAAGAGAACCTTGTGTTCTAAGAAACACTGAATAATCATTCTTGGACTGTCTGAAACCCAGAACTTGAAGCTCACTAACCAATTTGGCAAACCACTGTCTTGATGCCTGTTTCAGGCCATAAAGTGATTTCATAAGTCTACAGACTTTACCAGGAGGAACAGAATACCCTTCAGGTGCTCTCATATAGATTTCTTCATGGAGATCTCCATGAAGAAATGCATTGTTGACATCAAGTTGGAACAAAGACCAACCCTTGCTGGCTGCAAAAGCAATAATGCATCTGATGGTAGTCATCTTCACAACAGGACTAAAGGTCTCAGTAAAATCAATTCCAAATTTTTGAGTGAACCATTTAGCAACCAAATGAGCCTTGAACCTTTCAACAGACCCATCTGCATTCAGTTTGATCTTGTAGACCCATTTACAGCTAATGCATTTCTTCTTAGCTGGCAGATCAACAACAATCCAGGTTCTATTATCCTCAAGAGCCTTTAGTTCTTTCTGCATAGCATCTATCCACCTAGGATCTGAAACAGCTTATTTATAATTGACAGGTTCAGAGAGAAGCTTAGTCTTCTCAATGAACTGTTTGGTTGTATTAGAAAAAGCAGAAAAGCAAATGAAATTGCACCAGTAAAGCTGATTAGAGGAAAGAGAAGTATTACAATAATACTTATCCATCCAAGCAGGAGGTCTTCTGATTCTATCAGACCTCTGTAGATCTTGAGAATTCTGAGTAGGAACAGTAGAAGAAGAGGGAGAAGGAGAAGGAGAGGGAATAAAATTTGAAGAAGAAGAAGAAGAAGATGAAAGAGGAGATGATTCTGAACTCAGTGAATGAGAATCAGAAAGAGAAGGTGAGGGATCATCAAAAATGGTGTTATGAAAATGGAATATTTCAGGAAGATTATCATCATGAATAGGAGTAAAATCTGTAAGGGTAAGAAGAAAAAATGGTGTAGAGATAGAATGTGTTTGGGTGGAAGAGAAGTGAAAAGGAAAGTGATGCTCCTTGAAGGTTATGTCTCTAGAAATGAAAAATGTATGACTGTAAAGATCAAGTACTTTGTACCCTTTTTGACCAGGAGAATATCCAATAAACACACAAGCTTTGGCTCTAGGATCTAGCTTACTTCTGCCTTGCTTCAAAGTAGAAGTATAACACAAACACCCAAAAACTCTGAGATAGTCCAAGGCAGGAGGATGACCAAACAATGTTTCATAGGGACTACAATTGTGTAAAACACTCAAAGGCATTCTATTGATAATGTGAACTGCACAAAGAATACACTCATTCCAATATTTCACAGGAAGTTTAGATTGAAAGAATAAAGCCCTAGCAACTTCCAATAAATGCTTGTGTTTTCTCTCAACAACCCCATTTTGCTGAGGGGTGTCTGTACAACTTCTGTGATGCTCAATGCCCCTTTTTAAGTAATAAACTTTCATTTCTCCTTCACACAATTCTAAGGCATTATCAGTTCTGATTCTTTTAATGGAAACAAAAAATTGATTCTCAACAAACTTGACAAAATTTTGAAATACACTAAACACATCAGACTTGTATTTCATGAAAAATACCTAGGTCATTCTTGTGAAGTCATCCACAATTGTTAGAAAAAGCTTGCAACCAGTATGTGTAATTTCCCTATAAGGGCCCCAAATATCCAAGTGTAACATCTCAAAAGCTGAACAAGATTTAATACAACTAGACTGAAAGGGAAGTCTATGTTGTTTAGCAATTGGACACAATTGACAGAAAGAATCTCCCAAACTAACAACATTATTAAAAGAGGAAACATACCCTAGTTGTTGAATAGGCATATGTCCCATTCTGAGGTGCCATAACTTTGTCTGACTTATATCATCTGATTTTGCAACTGCAGCTGTGAACTTCTGACTTGTAAATTGAATCAAAGAATCTTCCAAGTAGTAAAGACCATCCTTCAATTTACCAAGCACAAGTGGCTTCATTGAAGTATTCTGAAGAACACATGTGTTATCAGTGAATATAGCTGAGCAGTGTAAGTCCATGCAGATCTTAGGAATTGAGACCAAGTTGAACTTAAAATCAGCAACATAGAGAACATCTTTTAGAATAAGCCCTGAATTTAATTGAATATCTCCTTTATAGTTCACAAGAACCTTATTTCCATCCGGAGTAGTAATGAAGTTATTAGATTCATGAATCTTGTGTAATGAAGTGAAAACAGATTTGTCATGACAAATGTGATCTGTTGCCCCACTGTCTATTATCCAACTATCAGATAAAGAAGATAATAGACAGAGTTTACCTGCTACATTAGCAGATTTAGTTGTGCCAGCAACTTCATTTCCTTCTGCAGAGTGCCTTTGCTTAGCCATACTGTCTGGAGATAATATCATCCTTCCTTGATCATCAAAACTGAAATCAGAATCACTGGATTGAACTGTAGCAGCTGTCTTCTTAGGCCTATCAAACTTGAAGTTAGGAGGGTAACCATTGAGTTTGTAGCACCTCTGGATACTGTGACCAGGAACTTTGCAGAAGTCACAGTAGTAGTTGATACTCATATTCTTCCTTTGAAAAGAATTATCAGAAGGAAAATTAGAATCAGTATGCACTCTAGGTGTATTATTGTAAGGTTGCTTGTTCTGGTAAGAAGGCTTAGTGGTTCTGGTATTCCATTTATCCTGAAACCTCCCTCTGCCCACAGCAAGTGCCATAGCATCTTCAGAAACATTTAAACCTGGATCCTTGTTCTCCTTGTTCAATGACCTGTGCTTTTCATCTTGCATCAACAAACGATAAGCATGAGATATAGAAGGAAGAGGTTGCATCAGCAAAATTCCTCCTCTGACCACTTCAAATCCATCATTGAGTTTCATCAAGAACTGAACAAGACGCTTATCCTGCTGAGATTTGAGCAACCTTTGTGTCAAAGCACAAGTACAATTGGTACAGTTACAGAGAGGTAAAGGATCAACATCATCCAACTGATCCCAAAGTCTTTTGAGTTTAGTATAGAAAGTAGAGACATCATCATCTCCCTGTTCTGCCTAATTAATGGACTGTTCCAAAGAATACAACACAGTGCCAGAAGAAGCTCCATATCTCTCTTCAAGATTAAGCCAGATCTCCCTAGAATTGCTAAAGTACATGACACTCCTAGCCAAATTATGATCTAATACACCTAAAATCCAGGAAATTATCATACTATTACACCTTTCCCAGGCCTTAAAGTCAGGTGAATCAAAATTAGGCTTAGAAATCGATCCATCCACAAAACCTAGTTTGTTCTTGGCTGACAAACTAATGAGCATGGATATCTTTCAATCTCCATATCCATTTCCATCAAATTTCTCAGAAACAAGCTTCATACCGGGATTATCAGAAGGATGAAGATAAAATGGTGAAGTAGGATTTTGTGAAGGATCAGGTAAAGGTGTATTGTTCGCCATATTATCAGGATTTAAAGGAAAATACGCACAATTCAATTTCAGGCAGAAAAAATTCCAAAAATTCAACGAACACAACAATCGCAATCAAGATCTAGCACAATCAGAAGAACGAGAACAAGCAACCAGAAATACGAACGAAAAATTACTCAGCACAAACAATCTGAACAAATCGACGAACAAATCGAAGAACAGATGAAAATTCTGAAGAACAAAAGCAAAGAACTAACCAGAAATTCGTCAATTGTACGAATTATAGAACGAAAGCAAGGAAGTAATCGAACAAGTGAGATCCACAGGAAGATCGCTGCTCTGATACCATGTTAATTTCAGTAGAACAAAGCTCAAAGAATCATCAATGGAAGAAATCTGTTATAGAGAGAGAAAGCGGAGAAAGAAAGAAGAGAGAGAAAGTAGAAGGAAAATTATGTTTTCATTAAATGTAATAATGAGTACAAAAAGGAATTTATATCAGCTGTAACAACTTAGAGTAAATAGCAATTACAGAAAATATGATCTGGCAGAATTAGTTGTAACTAACTCTTTGCTGACGTGTATTCCACGTGGTCAATAGCTAATGGTTCAACAAAACCAAAAACCAAAAATCCAAATCCGTATATTATTTGATAATCTACCATAAAATATATATTATTTGAAAAATCAAAAATCCAAAATCCAAATGCGTATTCGATATCATGATTTGTTACCAAGTACAATTACCATCACGACACATTTTTAACATAACGAGAATCCGATAACGATATATTATGCTTTTTTTTTTCCATCTAAATATATTTATCCGAAATCTAAACTTGTAGTTTAGTTGATTTAAATGTAATATTGTTAGTAACTTAGTCGAGATCATATGGTAATGTACTTATCTAGTGTTAAATGATATTATAAAATTCCCTACGTTTTTAAATACTTGCTCCATTTCTATTTTTTACACTATTCATCTATCTTACTTTGACAAATGTTTGTGATTTATACATAAGAAAAAATAAAGTCTTGTGGGTACTTGTTGGAATCATCTCAATGAATAGATTATTAATTTTCAGTTGTTAGAATTTATACTTATTGATAATTAAAGATATTAGTGATCAAAGATTATCATCGACATGCATGTCCAAGAGAAATGAAGCAAGTATTTAAAAACGGATGGAGTAATAACTAAATTATAAAGTCTAATTACTTTTCCCTATTGGATATTATTTCGGGTATCCAATATCCGATCCAAAAATTCAGATATGCAAAGTTCAGGTTCCAAACTTACAAAAACACTTGCGTGGACCTGGTCCACAATAATATTATTGTGGACCCAAGGTCTATACACACGCAACTGACATTATTTTGAATATAGTGACCATTATTTTTAACATAGTAACCTTATTTTTTAACATAGTAACCTTTATTAAAACTACTACAACGTTTAATAATATTGTGAACTTGAAATACGACGCTATTACCCTAATTTTAGCATAGTCGCCTTTATTATTCATATTGATCAGTATATAAAATATTTCATTACAAAAATAACCACTTAGGCCTATATATTACCAAAATGATTTTTATTTCAACATAGTGACCTTTTTTAAAATTATAGTGACCCTTTTTTTTGTTAATAAAACAACCATACTTTCTCTAATGTTAGTGGTCCACAATAAATTAGTGTGAACCAGGTCCATTTAAGAATTTACACCAAACTTATCGGTTCAATTCATGGATATCATTTTTAGTGTCATTAATTACAGATTACTCAACCCGATAGTGGTAATAGTTTGGGTACCTAATTCATGATACTTTTACCTAGCTAAGTTAAATCATTGCATGGTACGTTTATTTGAAATATTTTGCTTAAATTGGTCTAGTCTCTAACACTTTTAATTAATGTAATATTGAAACAATCTATTTTTTTTAACGGTAAGATACCAGAGCCCCCCTCCTATAATATCATAGGAGGGGGATGAAGATTGAACACCGGTCACTCGAGAGGGGGGATGGAAGGACTAACCATTTTTTTGCTATCTTTGATTCTCGATTGAAACAATCTATATTTGATGTAAATATAAACCACCTACTTTGTTTTAAGAATAATTGCACCATTTAATTAAAATTATTATGTGAGAAAATCACTAATCCCTTGACACACCATCTTAGTTTAAAATCAATTTTCCTCCTCTTTTTATTCTTAACTTTCTCATATTTTGACAATGACATGTGTAAGATATTATTAGCTTTCACATTTTCTCATTCTAGCAATTCCCAATATATATATTTCCTCCGCTTTTTTTTTAATTGCAACTTTGGGGTATTATTTGTGAGATATAAAATATTCGAAAGTTACAACTGAAAAATCGGAGATAATATATATACATAGATAGGTTCATGTGAGAACCTAGGTGAATAATAAGAACTAAGAAACAATCTCAGTCTTTGATCACACTTCATCTAATAGCTTACGTTTCACCCGCTCTCATTAATGGCATTTTAGTAATTTCACAACTTTTAAAACTTTTTTCTAGTTTTTTTTTTTTTTTTTTTTTTTTTTTTTTTTTTTTTTTTTTAGGAAAAAGATATATGCAGCCCTTAGGGCTGCATATAAGAAGCTAAAAATGGAAAGGAAAGACAATAAATAACCATTTATTACACCGATTTACTCGTGAATTGTCGATAAATTTCCAACTTAATACTAAAAAAGAAAGTATATTAAATGCTTATATACAGCCCTAAGGGCTGCATATAGCATTACCCTTTTTTTTTATTATTTTTTTTTTACTTTTAAGGAAATTCCATTTACTTTATGACCGAGTTCATTTACTTTTACTAAATTTTCATTTACTTTTAACATAAATCAATGAAAACTATTCCAAAACAAAGTTTTAATCAATAAGATAAAAAATTTATTATTAAATTTGTTAGTTGAAAATAATTAATATGTTTTCTTCATTAAAAGTAAAAATTAGTTGTGCAAGAAATTTCAATAATTAAGTATTTACTTTTAAAGCAAAAGTGTTTACTTTAACAACATTTCTTTACTTTTAAGCTATGAATTTAATACGCAGTTCTTATTAATTATTCGCTTAGTATATATAGGGTTGGGGTTGGGATCCAATGAGAAGTTTCTTAAAATGAGAAGAATGAGAAGGGTTAAATGTGCATATATTTTGAACTAAATGTGCATAAAATTTATACTAAATGTGCATAATTTATTTTTGACTTGTTACTTTTTTTCAAATTTCTGGGAAAACGAAAATTTATGCTCATTATGCACAAATATATGTATATTGAATATATATAAATATATATATATATATATATATATATATATATATATATATATATATATATATATATATGAAAGGGATCCGGTGAGAATAGGTTCATATGTGAGAATTCATACTTATATGAGAATTGATTTTAAATTTAGAACATACGAGTAAAAATTTAGAACATGTGTTTGAAATTAAAATTTGGAACATTTGAGTAATAATTTAGAACATTTATGTGAGTAATATGTTTAGAACATTTGATTTAAGAATTAGAACAAGTGATTAAAAATTTATAAAATCTACTTTATGAAATTTTAAACATATGAGTAAAATTTAGAACATCTGATTTAAGATTATGAACATGTGAATAAAAATTTGGAACAAACTGATATAGAATATAGAAAGTGTGAGTAAAAAATTTAGAACATACGGGTAAAAAAATAGAACATATGCTTTAAAATTTGGAACATATAATAAATTTGAGCTTGGTTTTGCTTCTAAAAATAACGAACCTATCTAATGTGAGCGTGGCTTTCTAAGAAAAATTAAAACATTATAGATTCGAAAAGAATGTTGTTCATGTTCGATTGATGAGTTTGAAAAGAACAGTAATCTCATCATAAAACAAAAAGATTGAAGGCGGTATCACCAAATTAAATTTGCGCATCTTGACTTTAACAAAGACAAGAAATTTTAATCATAATGTTTGTATTACTGATATTATGATTGCGGGAGGGTGTCAGAGATATGTGATAAATTCAATACAAGAATTGAAAATATATTTGTGTAATATAATTTTCATATTGATTTAGGTAAATAATATCTTTAGGGTATATTGTGTTAAGATATGATTTTAATTAAGAGTAATATCTTTAGGAGATTTTGTATGATATCTTATGAGAAATTGTAAGATGTTAATGATAGTTTCCTAATCACCAAGATTTGCTAGCTTATTATTATAAAAAATACTTCATGAAACAAATAGTGAAAGCCAAAACCTTTTATGTACACCCAGTTGCAAATAGATGTTGGTTCATCCAAGTTTAATTTTTCTTTTTTTTTTTTTTAAAAAAATAATTTTTATAATGAGCAAAAATTTATTAAATGGGCAGAAAAAATCCTTGCATCCGGGTATATATAAGTTTTTATTAAATGAAATCATAGTTAAAGCCGAATGATAGAACGAATTACACCTCTTGACTTCTTGAGCATACAAATCCTAACAATAAACTGAAAAGAAGAAACATACGCAGTCTAATATTTTTTATTTTTTTTTAAAAAAAAATTCTAAGTATAGATATAGATTAGTAATTTATAATCAAACTTAGAAATTTAAATTAAACAATTGGATGTGATAATTATGAGAAGTTTAATTTTATATCCCTAGTGTCCACACAAACCAAGCCTAAATTAATTTAGTAAAAATAATTTCATTTTAGTTGAAATAACTACAAATTAGCCAAATTAATGCCCTGTTCTTTTAAGCTGCTCTATTCTGCTCTGCTAAAATCTGCTCTGCTTAAAAATAATAATTAATGATAATAATAAGTAATATTTGATAATAATAAGTAATATATAAAGATAAAACTAATTAATATTTAATAATAATAATAATAAATATTTAATAACGGTAATAATTATATTTAATATTTAATAATTAATATTTAATGATAATAATAATTAATATTTAATAATACGAATAATAATTAATATTTAGTAGAAATAATAATATTTAATACTTAATAAAATTAATATTTAATATATAAATAATAATAATAATAATAATAATAATAATAAATTTTTAATAATAATCTGCTCTACCCAAGAGCTTAAAAGAACATGGCCTAAGTCTCATTTAGTTATATTAACTTTGTTTAAATATGCTTAAATAATAAAAACTTTATCATAAGACACTAGACCGTTTTAAGTTAATTTGGCTATGCAAATTTGCATAAAACTTATTTAGATATCTTATCATTTAGGAACACAAAATATGAAACCGTAAGAAAATCTCTAATCACGTGAGCTATCCCTCACTTTCGTAGTATTGACTTCATGGAATACAACTAAAGCTCTCTATAAGACTTTACACTATAGGCCCTTTATAGTTAATACCCTCAAATACAAACAAATAAAGAAAAGAAATACGGAGCAGCCGTAAATGTACCATACACAAGATACAACCGGTTATTCGATCCATTAAATAAAGTAAAATATATTAACACTAGGAAAGGAATCAACGAGGCTTAAAAAAAATAAGTGCTCTTCTATAAAAGAAGCACACCCTGTCTCTCTCAACTCCCTCTTCTCATCACCTTCATTTTTCCCCTTAAAATCCTCTCGCACTCCGACGACAGAGGACTACAGCTATCTACTACATTACGCGCTACTCTTCCAACTCAAACTCAAACCTCATTTACCAACCTTCACTATATTTCTTCCTTCAATTCACTTTTTTTCTCAAATTAATAATCTTCCCTCAAATTATTACACCCTTAATCAATCATGTCTTCAATTTCAACAACATCATCACCAAATAACAATAATAATGGGTTCCAAAAATGTAACAAGATCCGTCACATTGTCCGCCTCCGTCAAATGCTCCGTCGCTGGCGAAACAAAGCCGCTCAACGCCGCATCCCCTCCGACGTCCCCGCTGGTCACGTCGCCGTCACCGTCGGCTCCAACTCCCGTCGCTTCGTTGTCCGAGCGAGCTACCTTAATCACCCCGTTATTCGTAAATTATTAGTTCAAGCAGAAGAAGAGTTCGGGTTCGTAAACCAAACTGGACCGCTCTCTATTCCTTGTGATGAATATTTGTTTGAAGAGATCATCCGGTTCTTGAACCGGTCTGATTCCAAAGGCCGGTTTGTTAATCTTGAGGATTTCCAACGGTCGTCTTTTTGCCACGTTGGATTCCGTGGGTCCCTTGCTGATTCTCGTCCTCTGCTCGAGAAATCTGTCTGGTAGTAATGAGCTCTCCGAGTCGAGCTAAGCTGAGTTGACCTGAATTGACCTGGGAACGACTCATTTGAATTTTAACGCGGAAATTCTTGTATCAGACCGGTCTAAGCGACTTCACATTATACCTGAATTAATTTTGATTTGGGTAATTATTTTCTTTTTAAACATATACATGATTAATTAGTCTAGGAATTTTTTTTAAATATATAAAAATTGTATTTAGGAAATTGGGGCGAGTTGGGGTGAGATAAAAGAATGCGTTGTGATGGCGGAAAGTGGGGATAATTGAGTTAACCACCGAGTCGTCCCGGGTTCCGATCGGAGTTTGAATAAGCTCTTCCCGAAGACAAAAGTTGAAAGTTGGCCCGATAATTGAAAGGGTTACTATTGTAAATTCGACCATTATTATTACTATTATTATTCAGATTTATTCATATTGTGGGAAAAATATATTGTAGAATTTTATTTTATTTTATAATCAAACATTCAAACTCATACTAGTACATGTTTTTTTTTTAGTCCTTTGGTAGTTTGAGTAATTATCAAAAATTATGCAAATAACAAATTCAATCTCATTTGGGATGAATTTGTTATTTGCATATTCAATTGATTAAAGTTTCGAAATTTTTGATCTAGTATGTTGTTGACGATCAATATATCACTTTTCAAAATTTTAACCAATTAATTTAATCAATTATCCAAACGATGCTATATAGTTTAGATCATTGTCTTTATATTTACTCGACACGATAAAATACTACTCTTAGTAATTTTTTCCTAGTTGATGAGTTGTTAACTTGGTTAAGCTGCTTGCTTTACTTGGCTACAATGTCAAACGGTGCTTAAATGATCAACGGAATATTTGAAAATTTGAAGCAAATTTGCACCTAAAACGAGCAATTAGAGCTCCCCTAAATTATGCTCATGTAATGTTGATCTCAATTATTATGAATTGAATAATTAGGATTGTGTAAACAATTTTGCTTGTATGATTAGGTGGGCCATGGTTTAACCACGTGAAAGTAAGCAGCTCATGTTTGTTGTACTTCACTTACATCAGCTTTCTTTGGGAGCTTGGGGCCAAAATGAGTGTATTTTGCACCTTTAATGACCCCAATATAACAAAAGATATCCTTAGAGCTAGGAACGAATTGGGCCATGTAAGTCCATGTGCAAGACCCACAGTCCGTCCCACAGCCCAGCGACTTGTATCTAGAAGTCGTAAAGGAAAACTTGTGTCGTGTCGATCTTTCAAAAGCGGGATCCATACACGACCTTACTCATGTGTTGTACAAAACTATCAAGGGGTGTTTGGTTCATTTAGTTGGAATGGATTGGTATGAAACCCCATATTATAGAACTATGGGTTCTAAAACTCATAGTAGTCTACAGTTATTTGGTTTAATTATTGGAATGAATTATAGAACTATGGGTTCTAAAACTCATAGTAGTCTACAGTTATTTGGTTTAACACTGTGTTTGGATAGAACTTTTGGAAGGAAAGAGAGGGGAAGGAAGATGAAGGAAGGAGAGGGGTGAAGAAAACAAAATCCCTCTTTTGAATAACAGAGAAAATGAAGGAAAAGAGAGTGAGGGAATTTGCTTGTTCTTTGTAATTTTACCCATGGCTACATTAATGTGTTTGTTCTTGTGATAATATGAATTGAATTTCTCAATTTTTCAAAATCAATAATTCACACATCAAAATTTCAAAATATAAAATTCTAAAAACATAAAATCCTTGCATATTAATTTTCCAAAAAAAAAATTCTGGAAATCAAATTTTCTTCCCTGTAATTTTCCAAAACAATATTTTCTAAAAATTGATTTTGAAAATTAAAACCAAAATTTCTGAAAATCGATTTTCGAAAGTCAAAACAAATTTCTGAATGTTGGTTTTAGAAAAAGAAGACCGTATTTTCTGAAAATTAAAATCAAAATTTTTTTTTTCCAGAAAATCAATTTTTGAAGATCATAAGCAATTTGTAATCAGATTTCATTATCAATCGATTTTTGTAAATCAAAACCAGATATGGCGGTGAATGTTGCGGTGGAAATGGCGGCGGAAGATGACGACAGGTGGTGGAGACGACAAACAGTAGCAAGGTGGAGAAAATAAAAAGCAGTTTCCTTCCAAATCTTCTTAAATTTGGAAAGATTTGTTTCTTAATTGTGGAATCCTTCCATTTTTCTTCCTCCCAATTCCCTCACCTCCCATTTTTGCTATCCAAATGAAGGAAAGCTCATCCCTTCCCTTTCCTCCCCTTACCTCCATTTCTCTCCATCCAAACAAGTTGTAAGATAATGGAATGTGAATCTTAGGGAGTTAGGGGGAGGGGTGGGTATGGGATTCCATGGGTATTGGGGAAGGAATTAGAACCCCTTGGAAATGATTCCATTACTAAAAACCTCAACCAAACAAAAAGTTAGATAAAATGTATTCTAACTCCATTCCAACCACTCCAAATGATCCAATCAAACGACCCCTAAGTTTTCTTGATAGTATTCCCTTCAATTCTAAATTACATTTCTACTTGTAGTATTTATTCCTCACATAATAGAGAAAAGTAAGAGTGTAATTTAGGGACGGAGGGAGTAATTTTTAAATTTTTGTCAATTGGTTGAAAAATAATTGGTTGACATATGATTGGCCCGTCAAACTATTACAAAAATTTTGAAAATGGTTTTTCTTTTGACCAATTTATGGCGCATCATGGTATCACTTGTGGTCGTATCGTACTGAGTTTAAAAGGGTTTGTTCCTAGTTGGGCCAAATTTTGGAAGAGCCAGCATGGCCCATGCCAAGCGACGTTGTAAAGAGGACTGATTCAGCTCTTATCTCAATCACTTACTTTAAAAGTTTTAAGTGATCAATGGTTCATGTTGTTGATCCAATTTACAACATTCATTTTCCTTTCAACTAAAACATTAAAATGAAAGCCAATAATAAACAATCAATCCAACCAAATAAATAAAATAATTTTTTTTTTTTAAAAAAAAACATAAACATTTTATGAAAACCATAATAAATTTCCAATTGTTTACAGTACATCACATAATTTGAGCACCAATGTTATCATAATCGAGTAAATATAAAATGTGGGTACTAAACTTCGCCCAAAGTTGCAAATTGGGTACTCAACTTTGCTTTGTTGCAAGTTGGGTACTAAACTTGGGTATTGCCTGAATTTTGACCTTTAACAACAGGTTAACAGGTTACTAAACATTAATAACATAAAAAAAAATTTAAAAAAAAAAAAAAAAACTTCAATTGAATTAATTAACCAAAAAATTCATCTTTCCCCAATTTTCTCTCTCCTATTCAACCTTTTTTAGCTCAACTTTCTTTCTCTCTGACCTTAAAGAAACTAATTCAAGGTGAGTTTCGTCGAATTTGTGGGGTTTTCATAGTGGATTCCGTTGAATTTGTGGGGGGTTTCGTGAGTGCGTTTCGTGGCTTGGGTTTTGTGAGGTTGGTTGGAATTATGGGGGCGTTTTTGCGAGGGTGTTAGTCTAGGTTTCGTGAGGGTGGTGGCCTGGGTTCGTGAAGGTGGTTGGATTTTTTAGGGCTTTCATGGGGGTGGTTGAATTTGTGGGTTTTTCGTGAGGGTGGTCGGATCTGTGGGCGTGGGATTCATGGAGGTGGGAATTTCGTGGGGGTGTGGATGCAGTGGTGCTGTGGTGGTAGTCAAAGAAAAAAAAATTGTTGATTTTTTCTACATTTTTTTTTGTTGTTTAGTTGATTTTTTCTACATAAATGGCAATTCAAAATCTCCCATATACTAAAAACATTAACCAAAAGTAAAATACCTTTCACTTCAATTCATTATCCCAAACAACCTACCTACTAAAATTTAAAACCTCATTAACCATTTAAATCAATTTTGCATCTTCAATAGTTAAAATAGATAAACAAAGAAATTTACTTCCACTAAAAATTGTGCTAGTTGTAATCTGATCATCAGCAAAAAATTCGCGAAATTAAATTAAAAAAAACTTCGAATTGCACTAATAATTATGTGCAAATATCAAAGGTAGAAATGTTGAAAATATTATTGCATAATTGAAAAATAAATGGAGGTTTGTTAATGGAGGAAGAGAGAAAAGGAGGAGAGAGAGAGAAAGAGGTTGAGTTATTTTAGTTTTTTTCATTTAATAGAATGCAATATGGTAACCTGGTAGTGTAGGTTACTTGCCAGAAAAGAAGATTCAGGCAGGTCATAGTACCCAATTTGCCAATATTGAAAGTTGAGTACCCAATTTGCAACAAAGGCCAAAGTTGAGTACCCAACTTTTATATTAACTCTATCATAATCAATAAAGGACATAAAATAAGTTATTCAACATCAAATAAGAAAGTTACGAGCAAATTTATCATACTTATACGGGGCATAAGCCATAAGCTAGCCTTACCCGATCTTGTAACTACGACCTTTCGATCTTTTATGGTGAAGATACAACAGCCATGAACTCCTTGTTAGATTCAAGAGCTCTCATGTAAGCACTCGACAAACTTATCTCGGCATCTACACTTCCTCCGCCTTCGAATCCCGGGTAGACAGTAATTTTGCCATCAAACTTATTTGCAAATCCACTGCGAACTGCAATAGGTTTCCCAAGTCCCGCAAACTCATTTCCATATATGTTAAATCGAGGCGAGCTTCCTACTTGTACTGAGTTGCCTTCATCCTTCTCCAACTTTTGATCAAGACTAAATACGAAAGGAGACTTGAGCCATGAATCAGCAAAATCGTTTACTGTTTTGTTGGTAAGGTTAACCACTGACTGGTGCACCACTGATGCAGTCCACCCTAAGTAATTCTTGAACAATTCTCCAACTGTTACAGTTGATGTTAGTACTACAAGTGAGTTGCCGAAGTATTCTTCAGGCAACGACGGGTTTAATCTTGTCCTGGTATTAGCAGCTAACTTGCAGTGGGTTTGCTGGTCTGGTTTCAATCCTTTCGCTTGTACCATAGATTTCCAGAGAAATGCCGCGAGAGCTTGAAAGGATGAAATCACGATATTGTTGTTGCTTATTTCTTGATTAGCCCTTGCCTTGAGTTTTGCTATTGTTTCTGATGAGAAATGGAAGAATCTCTCTTCAAATGGTGGTGGGTTGAACCTATAGCCAGAAAATGGTAAAAGTAACAAACAATTTAAGTCAAAATATGTGCGTAAAATTAAATTAAATTGTATGTAATGATTTCTTTAGGTGCTTCAAAAACCAAAATATGATCAAATTTGTTATATATATACTAGGTTAAGTCCCGTGATATGCACGGTTATTTTCAATAACTATTCTTTAATTAACGTTATATTTAATTGTAAAAAAAAATTTGTTAAGTTATTAATTTGTAAAATGAATTTATTATAAAAGTCTACTATTAGCAAAATAGATGTTTTAAAATAGGTATAAATATTTTTTTTTTTTGAATGGTGGTATAAATGTATATTTGTATATATTTCACCAACAAATTTATATCGTTTTCTTCTTGTAAACCAAATAAAATTTTAACAATATGTATTTAACTAGTAAGTAGATATCTTTTTGCTCATTATTATTCATTCTCTCTTATGTAGGTTGCATTTTTTTTTCTCAATAATCAAATGACTTAAAATATTTTTCATATCACTATTGGCAAGCTTTTTATACATGATTAAATATAAAAATCTTTTAAAAAAAAAAACAAAAAATCCTTATTTTATTAATAGTAAAGGGGTAGTACATAACTCTACATATGTCATAAATTGTATTAAAAAGTTTATGATATCAATATATATTGAGGGATACCCAGTTAATTCACCAGATAATTAAACAAAATTTGTTTATTTGGGGGTATAATTGTCTTTTCAAGTACCAATGGAGGGGTATATGCGTCTTTTCATGTACTAATTGAGGGATATATGTGTAATTTCCTCACCAAACAGTAAAAGCAAAAGGCAAACAACAATTGGAAAACTCACCAAAAGTACAGAATAAATGACTCTACTTTTTCAATATATTTACAAAAATGCCATTAAATTAACAAAAATTTGTTTATCTGGTAGATTAACTTGTATTTTCCCATATATATTTAAAAGGATACATTAAATCTTTTCTATTTATTTTATTTTATTTTGAAGGAAAATCTTTTGTAATATTTTATGATATATATATATATATATATATATATATATATATATATATATATATATATATATATATATATATATATATATATATATATATATATATATATATATATATATATAAACTAAGGGAGACATCAGAAAATGACACGTGTTATTGCTGGTATGTCTTTTAGTATATAGCTATTGATTATTGATTGATTGATGATTTTAGGATAGATAATTTGCTCTTTGATGTATGTACTATTTCACATGTTAAACATTCATATAATGCTGTTGCACATCTTATTGCTAGAGTCTTATTTATTTTTCCGCAAAATATTTTACTTTAGCAGATTTGGACCTAATTTAATAAAATGAGCGCTATCTTGTCTTTAAAAAAAAAGGTTTTTTTTTTTTTTTTTTTTTTTTTTTAATTTATTTTTTATTTTGAGGCAGGGTACCAAATGATTTCTAACGGCACAATTGTTTGAAAACATTCAAAACTTCAAAAGTTTGCAACCCCAGGCAAGAAAAAAATAAAAATAAACGTGGAATAATTCAGCATATTCGTCTTGCCTTGCTCAACTTTCTAATCTTTCCGCACCCCCCAAACAGAACTACTGCTTTCAATGATCTTTGATACTATCAATAATTCAATGTATTGTCCATTTCACCATGCTTTGTCATTAAAATTACCCAATACCCATTTATCCCTTCTCTATTTTCCCCTCAGCCACAACCACCATTCTATTTCTCCTCCCAACATATCATATTCGTACTTTTTCCGTTTCATAATAATCACAATACTTTAATTGACACACATGTTAATGCAGAACTTCACTATTAATAATTGTAATTATATATAATTAAGAAGTATAAAAACATGATATAAACTAATCTAAAAAAATTTTATATGACAATATATGTTTTTCTATATTGATAAAAAGTATAATTAAAGTAAGTATGTGAATAGTGCAAAAGTCTAAATATTGCAATTGTTACGAAACCGATGGAGTAATTTTTATATTTATGTAAGAAAAAATAGTCATATAACAAATTTTCATATGTGGTTGGCGACATAATGTGACCAGGATTACTTATTATGAGTTACTTGGTCGGTAATGTGTTACTCGGTTGGTTAGAGTTACTTATTCAAAGGTTACTCGGTCGATCAAAGGTCAAAGGTTTTACACTGAAAACTCCAGAATAATAAATAACCCGAACACCCAGTGTAATAGTCATATAAATACTTCTATGTAATTACAGTTAATAAAAAAAAAAAAAGATATACAGCACACTATATATAGTGTCTGTTTGGGTACTATAATGGGTAGGCCCCATTATAGCCTCATAAGACCAAAGGGCCTAAAAGGTCCAAATAAATCTTACATTGCTTGGGTCCAAAAGCCCACTCATAACCTCTATATATACCATACTTAGGGCAAAGGTAAAGGGGTTGGTCACTCTTACATTAAAATGACCATGAAACACCTTTCTCTCCTAAAAACCTCTCTAAAAAATATCCATTGTTTGGCACTAACTTGAGCGTCGGAGGCTCCGCCTCGGGGTCCACACCCGGGGCTCGGAGTTCATTTTGCAGGTCCGACGAAGGCCCACATCCGAGGCACATCATCAGCCCAATGGGGCCCGGTTAGCCATTTTTTGCCGAAACAGTGTCAAAGGGGATATGGTGCATGGTTTATGATTTTTTTTTTAACAGACATAAAAACGTTAGAAAATTAAAAAAAAAATGGAGAAAATATAAAACAAGAGAGCAATAGAGGACACTTACCCATGAATGAATTCGTTACGATTGACATATGGAAAAAAAGTGTCTTTATAGCCATAACCATCAGGAAACCAACGATCATGGATAGGCGAACGAGAGATACTAATATCTTTTCCATTAGCACGGTGTATTTCGGACCATACATTCCAAAAATGCCAATACGAAGTTCCATCAACAATAGCGTGATTCATCGAACAACCAATGAATATCCCATCAATCAATTCCGTAACTTGAATCGATAACAAAGGCCTCGTATGGCCGTCGAAATTGAGTTCCCCATCGCTTAAGTCAAAGAATGACCTTACCACGGAAGGTACATTTGGTGTAACAATATCCGATATCGTTACATCTAATTTAGCATGGACAAATCGAACACCCGAGCCCTTATTACTATCGATGAAGACCAACATGCGATGTTGGTCTTCATCGATGATGGACTCAAATTGACCAGCAAGTGGATAGAAATGAACAAGAGTAAGAGCAAGAGAGTTTTTTAGGCTTTCTAAGAGATTTTCAATGAAAAATGGGTCGTCATTTTTTGGTTTAGTAAAAAGAAGACCCTTTTGATTGTAATGGCAAGAAAGAAACATTAAATCCATTGGAGATAAGTAATAAGGTTTCTTAGCCTCTTTTGTTTCATACTTTGGCTTAATGAAAGACTCAGAAATTTGGATTAGTGAAGGAAATTCCATTTTTATTTTCCTTTCCTTTCTTCCAAAAATTGTTTGCTGAGTTTTTGTTATGAAGTTTATATGGAAGTGACATATTATATATACTGTATGTTCCCATAACTCCCAGTCTCCCATAAATAATGCAATTATTGGTGCAATATTAATGAGAAGCGTAACTTTAATGTCTCCCTTTTTATTTTTATACTGTACGGAGTATTATTTTCGTGAGACTAGTCAAAGAGTTTGGGTGACGAAATTTTCTCACATGAAATGTGATGTTGTACACATGATGCTACATTTGTTTCATAATATTCGACTTAAAATACATGTTTTTGTAATAATTTTTCTTATAATAAATAAAAATATATTATAAATTATTATATAATAATCTCCATTTTTTTAGGAATACATGTTTATTTTATCACGCTTATATTGTGTACGAATGAGATTCACGACTAATATCTTTAAATATCAACTAGTTTTGTGCCCCGTGTGATGCCCGAGTTGTTTAATGAAGATAAATTTTTAATCTATATGTCAAATTTTTAAATATATCATTGATACAAAATTAGTTAGGAATTGATGTGCTTTTATGACGATTTGCTATATTTTATCAAACAAAAATTTTAACAAAATTATAATTCAATTTGTACCTCTAAAATGTTGGTATTTTATTGAAAATAAAACTCTAAACTAACAATTTTATCCTAAAATTATATATCTAAATAGAATTTTAAATTAACTTTTTAATCATCTATTTAAATCCATCCAACGTGGCGCGACACTTGGCGAAAAGTTGAAACGCCAAGTGTCGATGCCTCGTGAACTGGCTAAAAGTTTAGCTTTATATATTAGTTACTAGTCTTGTGCCCCGGCGATGCCCGGGTAGTTTATGGACTTTTAAGATAAAATTATACTACGTATTATAATTCAATTTGATTGAAAATAGAATTCTAAATTAACTCTTTTTGCTACAAAGTCAATCTATATTTATCCAACGTGGATACTTGGTGAAAAATTAAAATGTTAAATGATGTTGTCTTGTGGCCTAATTATAAATTTATTATTTGATATTTTATCAAAAATATCACTACAAGAAAATAACCTTTTTGTAGCGATTATTTTAACCTTTAGTATCGATTGTAATTGCAACAAAAAGCTTTCCCAACGAATGGTCATTCGATACAATATCCCCCGTTGCCTTAGCCTTTAATAGTGGTTTTCAATATCGCTGGGGTTGGCCTCAATAATTGATACGAAAAACTACATCCAATCGTGGTGATTATTGTAGCGATTACAATCGCTATAAATGTTCAACTCATTTTCTTCAAAAAAAAAAACATGCGTATGATCTTTACAAGATTCGAACATGCAACCTCAAACTCTTATATTAAATGTTTCACCAATAAGATATGACATATTTTATGTATTCTTTGTCAAACAATATTTATATATCTAGTGTTGAAAAGGCTTTTCGTATCGATTTTTAGGATTTAGTGGCGATTGTAAATGATACGATTTCTCAAAATTATATAAATGTGTAAAAATAGTGTGGATATGTATTATTATGCTTTCTGTATCGATTTTATATGGGAAAACCATGGCGATTGTAAAAATGATACGACATCCTTAATTATTTCACAAACATACTTGCATATTGTAGCGAATGAACAATCGCTACGAAAAGTGATTTTTCTTGTAGTGTATAACTCTAAACTAATAATCTTATTCTAAAATTCTATCCTATAGAATTCTTACCTAATTTTTTTTTATCTTATGAAATCTATCCAAGGTGGCGCGACACTTGAAGGTTTTTTTTATCACATGAAGTCTATTTAAATTTATCCAAGGTGGCGCGACACTTGGCGAAAAGTTAGAATGCCAAGTGTCGTTATTTCGTGACCTGGCTAAAAGTTTAGCTTTATATATTAGTTATATGATATGATAAGTTAAAATTATAAAAAGTTGATATTAATATTAGTATATACATCAAAACAATTCAAACAAGATCCTACACGATGACTATGTTTATCATAGTTATAAATCACAAATGTCAATCAACGTAAATTTAGGGAATAGTGTCAAATGTTTAGCTAAAATAACAGAGAACTATAATGTTTTGATATTATAAAAATGGAAAATGATTAAATTTACACTTGAAAATCATAAAAAGTTAAGAAATTATTAAAATATAAACACTAATAACACTGATTTACGCGTGTTTTTGTCATGAATTCCTAATTTGATACAATTTTCAAGAGTATATTTAATGCTTATATATAGCCCTTAGGGCTACATATAACGTTACCCAAAATGAAAAATGTATACTACGTATATTAATACTAATATAACAACATTTGAGAATTGAATTAATTTACTATCAATGTTAATGGATGAATTTTGCAAAAAAAAAAAAAAAAAAAAGGTCAAATTTTAAGGTTCAACTATTTTGAAACATATTAATTGATGTTTGTACTTGTAGGCGATGTTTGAAGTGCGACTACGTTAGCATTTTGAATATTTTAAAACAAATTTAAGGTTCAACTATTTTGAAACATAACATATTTGTTGACATATGTACTTGTAGGCGTCGTTCGAAGCACGACTAAGTTAGCATGTTGAATATGCTTGGCACTCATAGGAAGTGAAAATTGACACTATACGATTAGGGACACGATTGGGGACAAAGCAAAGTACAAGAGAGCCGCCAACAAATTTTTAAGGAACTTATAAATTGTTTACGGATCATTTAAGGCAACCACGAATAAGGAACAACGATAGGCAACACCGATTGACCCGTGAAGGTTACACCTCATTCATAATCCATGAGATTACTAACTCCATATGGTTCATTCGGAACCACAAAAGGACAATCGGGGATGATGGTACGAAGTGGTTCATTCGCCCGTTTTGATTGGCCTCTACTCGATTCTAGTAGTAAAAAGTATTTCATGCTATCTCAAAGGCATAAAAACAAAGATTCAATTTGCTCCAAACTAAAATTAGACTGAATTGGTTGAATGTTAATGCAAAATATAATTCTAAAATATTGTGATCACTTAGATTAAACAACAAGATTAAAAAAGAATCTAAACCGGTCATCCAAATTATCTTATTAAGAGTTATATTCAATTACATATTCCCTTTAGACATGCAATATGGTGATCAACAATAAACAATAGAACAACTATCAACATTGGAAGCAATTTAACTATAATAACATTAGTCAAATCAAAATAATAATAGACCTAATCATGATTCTAGCAATAAGAATAATAATAAGAGTAATTAAGTTAATAATTACTCACGTTCCACGCTTCTTTAAATTGCTACTTAATGAATTAAAACGAACTTCAAAGAATAATAAATAAAATTGAAATAAGATTAAAGGAAAACAGAGTTGATTTGGTCCATACCTTCAATCAGTTCTACTTTTCGCGCCTTGGTTTAAGTATGGAACTTCGGGTGTAGTTTGGATTCCTTGGAGTTCTTAGGGAAGGAATGGTGAAAGAATAAGGGAGGCTAGTGTTATTAGGCTAGAGCATAAGAGAGAGAGAAAGAATTATTTGGTGCTTAAGAGAGGAAGAGATGATTATTTGATGCCCCAAAACAGGTGAAATCAGCTTTGTACTGAGAAAATATGAGGGGTGAGGTAAGGAACCCTAAAATTGAAGGCCCGCGAAACAAAACCCTAGAAAATTGTTGTGTCACGGGAGAATTGTCGTGACGCGACAAGTGTTGCCGTGGCGCGATGGATCTTGCCATGTCGCAGCATTTATGTTTTCTGGAATTTCATCCAACTTCATTTTTATCTTTTATTTTGCCTTAAATACGGGATATTTTAGGCGTCGTTTCAGTTGTTCCGGACTTATTTTAGGTTTAGGGTTTTATTATTTATTAATCGGACTTGATTAATAAATAAAACAAAATGAATTAAAAAGGGTTAAAATGGTTTGGGCTAAAATGTGGATTGGACTATGTTTGAATAAATGTTTGGACTGATTTGTTGTCTGATTTGCAGGCTATATTGGACTGAATATGGATTTTAAGAAATCTTAAAATTAAATACCTCAATTCGACTAATAATGGCGGTGAAAATGGTTAATAATGACTGAATTAGTTTACGATCAATTTCGTACTCCCTCCGGTCGTTTTTAAATACTCCATCCGTCACATATTACTCGCAACAAAGGAATATTTTATGTCTAAAAAATAATACCCCTTTGTTGCGAGTAATTCGTAACGGATGAAGTGTTTACAATATTTAATTCAATTCTCTCAAATTGTTGGACCCAATAGAATTGTTTTTTTTTTTATTACTTTTAGATTCTCTCTTCTCCAATTTATCTTCCACTAACCCCACTAATTCCATATTTTATTAATTTCTCCTATTTCTCCTAAAAACCCCGCATAGAGAAATGAAGTAAGTAATTAAAAACGGAGGGAGTATTTGTTAAAATTGTCTCAATGTATAGTTAATACATGTTAAATACAGGCTTGGGCTGCCTTTTTAGAGTTATTAGTCTTATTACCAAAATCATCCCAAAATATATGGCAATATATAAGAAGAGTAGCCCCTTAACATTATAAAGTGTTTTACTCTCTTTTCTTTTAACCTACTAATGTGTTTTCCCCCAAGAATCATCACACGTGATAGGAAAAGAGACCTTATATTTGAAGGGTAGTGTGAATAATCCTCCCTAACAACGCATGTTACATGTCCCCTTAATTCTTTTTTATAAAACATATATAATAGACGATATATTAATTAATTATAAAGTTTTACAAACCATGATCCTAACAGTTTATTAACACAAAGCCTCAAACAGTTAACAAAATATGAGGTTGATACATAGCACTTTTTAATTCTGTTTTATTTTATTAATGCACTTTGTTCCCATAAAATATCATATGTTATATGTGAGGGGTGAAGTGCTAACGAAGCGTAACTCTCTTAAACTACACATGTACTAACCCTTTAATTTTGTCACATGTAATGCTTCGTGGTGCTAGAACACATTTTCTCAAAACCCCCCCTCCCTTCCTCCCTCCCCACACACACATGAATAAGAGTATTTTTAAGCCTTTAACGGTCCTTAACCACGAATGTATTGTTAATACAATGTTAAATACAGTTGTGCCACACCCATCACTAAGAGAGGGAGTTTACTTCACAAGTTTAAGGAGTAACCATCTTAGGCCCCGTTCTTTAGAGATGCTTTGCTCTGCTCTGCTCTGCTGAAATCTGCTCTGCTTTGCTGAAATCTGCTCTGCTCTGCTCTGCTCTGCTTTAATCTGCTCTGCTCTGCTCTGCCCTGCTCTGCTCTACTTAAAATTAATACTTAATATTAAATTATTATAATAATAATTAATATTTAATAATAATAAATAATTAATATTTAATATTTAATAATAATAATAATTAATATTTTATAATAATAATAATAATAATAATAATAATAATAAATAAATAAATAATATTTAATAATAATAAATAATTAATATTTAATTATAATAATAATTAATACTTAATAATAATAATAACAATAATTAATTATTGATATTTAATAAAAAAAAATAAAAAAAAATAATAAATAATTATTAATATTTAATAATAATAATAATAAATTATTAATAAAAATAATAATAATAATAATTAATATTTAATAATAATAATAATAATAACAATAATAATTAATATTTAATAATAATAATAATAATAATAATAATAATAATAATAATAGTAATAATAATAGTAATTATACTAACAGTAATAATAATATTTGTAACTAATAATATTAATTATAATAACAATAATTGATTTTTATAATAGCAATTAATATTAAGATAATGACTAATATTTAAAGATAATACTAATTATTAATTTTTAATAATAATAAATAAATAATATTTAATAATAATTATAATTAATATAATAATAATTAATATTTAACTTTAAAAATTTAATGATTATAATAATAATGCGATAATATTAGTAGTAGTAGTAATAATAATAATAATAATGTTTTGAATTTCTCTCGTTTAGGGGTGTTTAGGGTAGGCTTCCACGTCCTTTTTCCGGCGCAATTTCCGGCGATCAGGGACGATCGGGTCAGGCGAGTTCAGGCCAGGTGGTTCCGGTGGGTCTTCGGTTTTTTTAGGGGCGAAATTAAGGTGGTTTTGGGCGAATTTGGTGCAGTTTTGAGGCACAATATCCTCGCAAGTTTTCAGGCAGCATCTCCTTGTTCAGGCGAAATTAAGGTGGTTTTATAGCTGGTTTCCGGCGACTTTGAGGCAGGTTTTCAAGGTGTTTTTGGGGCTGTTTACAGGCAGGTAATCGGGTCAGTTTTCAGGCAGTTTTCGAGGTGTTTTGGGGCTGTTTACAGGCAGTTTTCAGGCAGTTAATCGGGGGGCTATTGGGTCAATTTTTCGGGCTGTTTTCCTATCAGATTCTGGTGTTGCTTGGGTCAACTGGTGCAATTTTCAGGCGGTTTGTTTGGTGCAATTTTGGCGTTGTTTTGGGTGCTGTTTGAGTGCATTTTTCTCCAATTTCCTGGTCAGTTTCTTTGGTTATTTTGAGGTGCAAATTTCTGGTCTGTTTGGGTGGTGTTTTCGTGCTTTTTGGGTGCTTTTTGCTGGTCATTTCGGGTGCATTTTATTGTGCTTTTGGGTGTAGTTTGTGGTGGTTATTTTGGGTTATTTAAGTGCTGTTTTTCGATTGGTATTTGCTCCGACTTTGGTGGTGGCTGTGTAGCCATGTCGGTGAAGTTTCATTGTCCCTTTGTGGGTCTTAGTGGGTGTCAAGATGGGAGTGGCAATGGGCTTACAAGGCGTTCTTTAATCAAGCATATTCATGATCGTCATTGTTGTACTGGTGCGTGGGATGTTACACGTCAGTCTCTTACTTCTAATTTGGCTGTTTATACTGAGGCGGAAGTTACTTTTACGCGTATGGGGATTTGGTTTTGTGGGGTTTGTTACAAAACTCATACGCTTCGTTCTTGGTGTCGTCACGAGAGGGGTGAGGATGTATCACCCCCTGATGAAGGAGATGGTATTATTCGTTTTGTGCTTCATAATTTCTCCAAGCCACAAGCTCCCTCTTCTTCGACTCGTATTGGACTTGTGGATGGTTTGGCGCGAGATCAGTTTTGTGGTTTTGACGTGGCTCTCATTAATGCTTTGCTCTCAAAGGGGTTTCGTACTGTGAAATCTATCCCTCCTAAGTGTCGTTTGGGGTTTTCTTGGATTCTGAAAAGTGCTCTAGATAAGGTGATCTCTAACCCTAATGACATTTCTAGTTGGGTATCGTTGTTAGTGTTACCTCTTTGCACCCTTAAAACCTTTCGGCCGCGGAGTAGTCGTGAGTCAAGGTCTTCCGTAAAGCGTCGGCATCAAGAAGAAAGTATTTCCCGGGCTATTTGTTCTTGGGGTGCACCAGGTGGTAGTGTGCAGCTTGTGAGGGAAACTTTGGCTGAGGATGCTCCTACTATGTCGGTGGTTGATGATGAGGACCTTGATTTGGAAGAGCGTAATATCAAGCAGTGTCGTAGGAAGATTTGTGATGGTCATTACACCGCTGCAGTCCGGGTTCTTTCTTCTTCAGGTGTTGCTCCGTATAATGATGTCACTCTTGCGGATTTGCTTGCAAAACACCCTTCTTCTTCACCTCCTTCCTTGCCTGCTGATATTCCTGTTGATCAACTTCATCTCATTGCTTCCTCTGCTGTTGTTTTAGATCGGATTCAGAGTTTCCCGCGTGGCACATCGTGTGGTAGGGATGGGTTACGTGCTCAACACCTTATGGATTGCTTGAGTGGTGCAGCTGTGGCTGTCTCAGACGAGTTGGTTGACTCTATTATCGGGGTGGTTAATCTGTTTCTAGCTGGTAGATGTCCTATGGAACTAGGAGAGTATATTGCTAGTGCTCCTCTCACACCCCTTGTCAAGCCCGGTGGTGGAATTCGTCCTATAGCTGTGGGTACCGTTTGGCGGCGTCTGGTTTCGAAAGTCGGTGCTGTTATGGTTGGGCAGTCTTTGGGAAGTTACTTTGATGGTCTTCAATTTGGCGTTGGGGTTTCTTCAGGCGGTGAGGCCATTCTTCATGCTGTGAATCGAATACTTGAGGTTCGTGGATCTGATGTTGGTCTTTCAATGTTGTTGGTGGATTTTCGTAATGCCGTCAATCTAGTTGATCGTGCGGTCATGTTACGTGAGGTCCGTCGTCGTTGTCCGGGTATTTCGCAGTGGGTTGAATTCTGCTACTCTAATCCAGCTAGATTGTATTATGGGGACCACACCTTATGGTCGTCTCAGGGGGTGCAGCAGGGTGATCCCCTTGGTCCTCTGCTTTTTGCTTTGGTTTTACAACCCTTGGTGTGTAAAATCAGAGATACTTTTGATGTATGTCTTCAGGCTTGGTATTTAGATGATGGCACTATTATTGGTGACACGTTGGTGGTGGGGAAAATTTTGCAGCTGATTATGGAGGAAGGGCCTCTTTTTGGGTTACATCTTAACGTGGACAAAACTGAAGTTTTCTGGCCTACAGAAGACCCCCGAAGCAGGCTTTTGGGTGTCTTTCCACCTAACATTGCTCGACCTTCGCGTGGTGTTAAGTTGCTTGGTGGTCCTGCTAGTTCTGATTCTGGTTTTAGTAGTGAGCTTGTGATGCATAGGGTGACCAAGACCATTGCGCTTATGGATAAGGTTGCTACGCTGGATGATCCTCAGTGTGAGCTATTGTTACTTAGGGCTTGTACCGGAGTTTCTAAACTCTACTTTGCGTTGCGTACTTGTCCCCCTAGTACTTTTGAGGCGGCTCAGTGCACTTTTGACGAGGCTCTTCGATCTTCTTTGGAGCGTATTGTTACTGCTTCAGGACCTGGGTTTGGCGATTGGCAGTGGCGGCTTGCCACTTTACCATTTGCGTTTGGAGGGCTTGGTGTTTATTCTGCAGGTGATGTTCGGCATTATGCTTTTCTTGCTTCTCGGTTGCAGTCTACTGGGTTGCAAACAAAGCTTCTACGACATGCTGACATTGTTGGTCATGGTCGAGCTTTTGAAGACGCCTTAAGTTTGTTTAATGGCGTGGTGGAGTCTGATTTTTTAAGTAATCCTAGTGAGGTCGCTGCCCCAAAACTTATGAAGAAATTGGCAGATATATATTTCACGAAGGTTACCGATTCTGCAGAATCCACCTTTTCATTATCCCCTCGTCTATCAGCTTTGTGGAAATCTCAGCAGGGAGATCACACGTCTGCTTGGCTTCGGGCCGTTCCTATTTCAGGATTGGGTCAGATTATGAATGCAAAGACTTATCGATGTGTATTATGCTACCGATTGGGTGTTCCGTTGTTCTCTGCCTCGACACCGTGCTCTGCTTGTTCGAGGGTTTTTCCAGGGGATATTTTTGGCGATCACGCGGTGTCGTGTGCTGGTATCGTGGGTATTAAACATAGACATAATGTTGTTCGGGATACCCTAGTTGATGTTTGCTATCGTTCTGGGATTTCAGCAAGGAAAGAGGTTGATAATGGGTTGTCTGGAGGGAACGGTGATGCCCTCAGACCTGCTGATGTGTTACTTTATTCTTGGGATCGTGGTCGCGATGTCTGTGTTGATTTGACAGGATCTTCTCCTTTGACACAGTCAAGGTTATCTGACTTTATTCCTGGACGGGTTGTGGCTGATGCAGCTCAGCGGAAGCGGGATAAGTATGAGGCTCGTTGTCAGGCGATTGGATATGGGTTCATTCCCTTCTCCTTTTCTTCGTTTGGTGAATTAGAGAAGGAGGCTATTGCGTTGCTTAAGCGAATTCAGAGGTTCTCGACGACGCAAGACATTGGAGCACGTGCTGCAGCTCATATTTTTACTAGGGTAGGCTTTGCTATAGCTAGAGGAGTGGGGGCCCAGATTGTATCTCGGCTTCCCACTAATTTATTGTAGGTTGTATGACTTTTTGTTTTTGAGATATAATAATAATAATAATAATAATAATAATAATAATAATAATAATAATAATAATAATAATAATAATAATAATAATAATAATTAATATTTAATAATAACAATAATTAATATTTAATAATAATAATAATAATCGTAGTAGTAGTAGTAATAATAATAATAATAGTAGTAGTAGTAGTAGTAATAATAATAATAATAATAATGATAATAATAATAATAATAATAATAATAATAATAATAATAATAATAATAATAATAATAAAATCTGCTCTGCTCTGCTCGGCTCGGCTGAAATCTGTTATGCTCTGCTGAAATCTGCTCTGCTCTGCTCTGCTTTGCTTTGCTCTGCTGAAATCTGCCCTGCTCTGCCCAGAAGCTCAAAAGAACAGGGCCTTAAAACCATATAACAATATGATTAGTAGCTCCTTAATTAGCTTTAAGTTATATAAGGTAGTGTTTGGAAACCTTGATTTCATTTGAAAGGAAAGAATTCAATTTTAGAATTTGAATTCTTTAAATTCAATTCTAAATATCATGTTTGGAAAATTCTAGAATTTATATTCTAACATTTCAGTTCCACCAAAGTATTTGGAGAAAAATGCAATTAAAATTCAATAATTAAAAAATATTCAAAAAATTTCTGTACTCCATAAGGTAGAGTAAGTATGAAATCATAATCAGTATTAATTTTTTCAATCCCTTGATTCTTAAATTTTTTTTACCCCTATTTCATTTCTCTCTCCTCAAATTGCTTTGCTTCATCATCTTTATCGTGTTCGTCGGAGCCGACATCGATAATCTCGATATTGTTTCAAGGTAATTAAAAGATATGCTATTATACTTGGTGAACAATTAGCTTCAATCTTTAATGGAAGATAGAAATTAAAAATAGATTATCATTCAAGAGAAGAATAATGGTAGAGGAATGAGATTACATGAAGGGAAAAAAAAAGCAATCAAGCATAGTCGTCGAAATTACGAGACAATCAAGCATAACAGTTAATTCTTCCATTATTGGTGGCCGAGAAGAGAACGAAAGAGCGGAAGGGAAACAAAACAACAGCAATGACATGAGTTTTCCAAGAATTTGAAATGAGAGCTTTTGTTATTGGATTTAAAATTTATTAACATGGACATGTTTCTGTAAAAGGTTGGATTTGACATGTTTCTTTAAAGGGTTGGATTTGTGTCAAATCCAATTCCAAATTCTAAATGTCTCCAAACAAGTTAACTGGGACGAATCCAGAATTTCAAATGAAATTCTGATTCACAAACAAACCATGAAGTAATTAACTATGTCATTTTTCATAAATGTTGGATACTTACCGGTCTTGTTTGGGAATGTTATATTTCAAAAATTAATATTACAGAGTAATTTTTTTCTAATTTAAACATAATAATTAAAGAGATTATTGATCAAAATTCCATATTTGCAAATATATCCGTTAAAATAAGGCGCTCATTAAAATAGAGGGAAGGTATGATAAGATGCAATTGCATTTTTTTTTTCCAAACGCAAATATATGTTGAATTTGATAAAAGGTTACTTTTATCAGTACTAGCTTAGATCCCATGCAACGCACAATCTTGAACAAAAATTTCATAATGAATTGCAACCTTTAGTAAGTTTTACAATAGTTTATATATAAAAAAGAGAATTGTTTTTTATATAAAAATAGTTATGATAAAAACATCAATGTTGGTGCTCACTTGATAACTCTCTCCATCCCTAGCTATTTTGTTGAAATAATTTGATCTGCACAAGATTTTAGGTAATAATAATATATCTTATATATTTTGAAATTATAATCATTTTGATAGATTAGATAAAATTATATATTGTACTATATTTACAAAAAAAAAAAAAAAAGGTGTACTTGTAGGCATCATTCGAAGCGCGCCTACGTTAAGCATGTGTGAAAATGCTTGACACTCATAGGATGTGAGAATTGATGTATACGATTAGGGACAAATAAAGTAGGGAGACGCCAACAAATAAAATCAACAAAAAAAAAAAAAAAAGGAAAGACTTTTTTGAGGGAAAAAAATTAATATGGATGACATGTGTAACTTCTAGCCTTTCTTTTAGTTTTACTATTATGTTATTGATTGATTAAAGCAAATTTTAGTGATTTAACATTTGCTACTACATATCTTTTCCATATTATTTTTATTTTAAAAAACCATTGTGTACTTCGAGTATATAATAATATTAATACACAATGTATAAGTTTTTGGTAACGTTAATATATTTTGGATTACTTCTAGTTTTCTTGGGGATACTTAAAAACTTGATATGATTTTAATGTATATAGGTCATGGGATAAGAAAATAATATAAACATTCATACATTAGAGGATTATATTTATACATATATTTTAAGTCTTCTAAAAAGAGTAACTTGATTGATAAAAAAAAAAAAAATGGTACTTTTATTTATAGGTAAATTTGATTCTAATAATCCAACCTTTGCGTGGTCTTATTTTATTAATTCAATATTTCGATTATTCCACTATAATCCAAGCTTTGGGGGTGATTTTTTTTAGACCAAAGTGACCTGCTACTTGTTCTTCAGGTAATTTTTTTTACATTTTCAGTTTTTATTAATTCATAATTCAATTATTTTTAACATGAAAAAAATGAATACCATCCCTTCTCCCATTGATTCCTGCCAACCTATTCCCCTTCCCCTCTCTTTCCACCCTTCGATGAGCCCTCCCCCTAGCCACCTCCTTGCCTCCCTTTCCCCAACCACAACCACATCTACCCTACTCCTTAACCGATCACCGCCATAGCATGTCTTGACACCCATAGAATTCGCTACGAAAACCACTCTAAACACCCCAAAACCCAAAAATCGCAGGTAAGGTGCGGGTTTTCAATGGTTTCAAGCAATTTAAGGTTTTGAGGGAGGTTTCAACATAGATGGTGGGTGGGGGGTTTTTGGGTTCGAGGGTTGGGTTTCAACGGGGGTAATGGTGTAGGAAGCCTTGCTGCCGTGTTTCGTGGGGTGGGGTTCCTTGTTGTCGGAGGTGGAGGTGTGGTGGCCGCCTACTGGGAGATCTCTGGCCGGAAATGAGAGCCATTCATGGAGGGTTTTTTCTTTTTCGATGGAGGCATGAATAGGAAAGAAGAAGATGAAGAGGAAAGGAAAAAAAGTTTTTATTTTTATTTGGAAAAATTACCCGGAATAATCCCACCTTTAGGGCTTCCGCGATAAATAATCCCACCATTGAGATTTTTTAAACTAATCCCACCTTTATACTCTATCCGCTTAAAATGTCCCAACCAATCATGTAACCAGTTATATTAGGTTACCTAAAACATGGCAACTTGTGAGTTGTGATTGGTCAGGAAAAAAAAATTAAATTAAAAACTTTTATAAAAAAACCTTTAAAAGTAACAAAAAAGTTCAAAAAATAATTTTTTTTATAAAATAACACCGGAAAAACCCATATTCTGATTATAACACCACATATTGTAAAACATTTATTATAACACCACCATAAAACCCAAAATTTTGATTTCACCATCACTCGACTTCTCCATCCAAAAAACTGTTAATGGGTCCCATATTGTAAACGTGTCAGTTTTTTATTGGTCTAAACAAAAAAAAAAAAAACCAGAAAAAAAGAGAATTAAAAAAAACCTAAAATCTTAACCCCAGCCACCATCAGTGCCGCCCACCCTCAGCCTCGATTTGGTTACCCACACTACAAGAATCATGTCGAATACCGACGGATGGTTCCGACTGACCTAAAAATCCACCGGAAAAATCAATATCTCTGATGGATTTTCTTTCCGTCGTAATATTTCCGACGAATTTAAAAATTCCGTCGGAAAATATGTTCTTTCCGACGGAATTTTCCGGAACCCTAAACAACTAACCCCCCCCCCCCCTTCATTTCAACATTCCGCCACTTCTCTCCCCCTTTCCCCTTCACTTTCTCTCTCCTCTCCTCTTCTCTTCTTTTCTGTCTTCTCTTTCATCCTTTCCTCTTATCTTCTTCTCCTTCTACATCTTATTTCTTTTGTTTTATTTCTCCTTTCTCTCTCTCTCTTCGTTCTCACCTTTCTCCATTAACATCAAGCACCAACGGAATAATAAATGCAACGCTACAACAACAAAGCCTACGACGACCACCGATGTCAATCACCACCAACAACGGCGCAACAACAACAAAGCCTACGACAACCACCATCCCGAGCCTCCCACTCCCAAGGTTTTTGTTTTGTAGATCTAGTTTTAATTTAGGCTAGATTGTAGATGTAGTTAATTGTTTTGTAATTGTTATGTTAATTTATGAATTTTATTAGATAATTGTATATTTATATATCTTGTAATAAAATTATCATTTTTTAAAAATGAAACTATGTTTAAACATGTAGATCTAAAGGTTTTGATTTTATATTGTGTGGTATTTTTTTCGATTTTATTGTTAATTTTAAGATTTTTGGGCTAATTTTCGATTTTTAGTGTTAATTTTCTATTTTTTGGGGGGATTTATGTTTTGTTGGGATTGATTTTCGAGCTTTTGGGTTTAATTTTCATTTTTTAGTGTTTGATTTACTGAATTTAATTTTTTTTTGGTGTTTTGGTATTTTTGGGATTGATTTTCGTGATTTTAGGATTGATTTTCGTGTTTAGGGGTTCATTTTGGTGTGGTAGTGTCGGTGGTGGTTGGGGCTGGTGGTTCTGGGTGGGAGCTTGTGGTTCTGGATGGGGGCTGGTGGTTGTAGAGTGGGGGTGCAGTTTTTTTTTAATTTTTTTATTTGAATTTTCCGACGGAATTTCCTTCGGAATTTTCCGGCGGAATAATATCCGTCAGAAATTTCCAACGGACTTCCCCCGGGCCAGAATTTGTCGTCCGACAAAAATTTCCATCGGATAACCTGTTCCGACGGAAAACACCAATTTTCCTACAACACCTTTTTCGACAACCGCTTCCGGCGGGTTTTCTGACGGAAAACGGGGTGTTTTCGACGGAATTTTTCCGTCGGAATTCAGCTATTTTCTAGTAGTGCCACACGGTTCTTCAGCCCCTATTTGATTAGCCTTTGGCACCGACCACCCTCGACCTACGAAACCAGCCAGACGACCATCCTCGACCCTCGAAACCAGCCTGATTGTACCCCAAACTCAGCCTTGATTTGGTTTTAGGGTACAAGTTTGGTTTTTAGGTGAGGGTGAGAGGAGTGACGGTTTGTGGGTTTGGGTATGGTTCTGGGTCGAGGTTTTGGAGGTTCGGCGACAAGTTTGGGTATATGAGACGAGTTTGGCAACGGTGGTGGGTTAATGTGCTGCCGTCGAGTGTCGGCTTCTTGGTTGGGCTGGTTTGGGTGGTTTAGCAATGGTATCGGGTCGGTAAGACGACGATAGGGCTAGGCTGGTTTGGGTTGGGGCATAGGTGGTTCGGCGACGGTTTTGGCTCTGGGAGACATTGATGGGGGCAGGGTATGGTGACAACCATTGTAGGGTAGGCGTGACGGGGGTGGGAACCGGCCCTGGTGTTGGGGTGCGGTAGGTGGGTTAGGATTATAGGGTTTTTCCTTTTTTTTTTTTAAATGTTTTTAAAAAATTTCTTTTTTAAAATCCAATAGTTGATTGACACATGTACTGTGTAGGGCCCAGTTAATGGTTTTTTTTATGGCAAAGTTAACTGGTGGTGAAGCCAATTTTTGGGGTTTTTTTTTTGTGGTGTTATAATAAAAATTTGTGGTGTTATAATCAAAATTGTGACAATTTTGTGGTGTTATTTTCTAATTTTTCCCCAATTAAAATATATATATAAAAAAAACCCAGCTAGCATGCCGGCAACCCTCGTCTTTCGCCAGCCCCTACTGCCCCTTTCCTTTCCCTTCCCTTCCCCTCGCCTTGACCCCACCACCAGAACTAATCCCCTCTCCTTTGTTGTTCTCCTCCGACCCCATTTTCACTCTCTTCCTCTCCCCTAACTTCTCCTCCACCATTGACCACGTTCGATCTGAGATCTCTAACCCACAATTGTGTTCGATCGAATCGGATGAGGATTCGATCTGAGATCTCTGACTGGTTGTTTTGGTGCGGTATGTGGGCTGATGGTGAAGGTGGATGGTGGTGTGCGTGTATTCCGTTGTTGGGTGGAGGCTTCTTGGTGTGATTGATGGTGCTTGGAGGCAGTAGTGGTGGCTGCCTTGCTTTTGGTTGTTGGCGAGGCGAAGTAGGGGATGATGGGAGTTTATGGTTGTGAATGAATAGGTGTATGCGAAGGTATGGGCTGATGGTCTGGTCTAAGCACGACGAAGGGTCTGGTTTAGGCACGGCCACACGGCGAAGGGTCTGGTCTAGGCGCAGCGAAGTCTGGGCTGATGGTGGCGGTGGACAGGTGGTGGTTGTTTTAAAATGGTGGTGGCTATTATAAATTTTTTTAAAAACCTTTTAAAATAATTAATTAAAATTATTTTTAACCAATCACGTGGTGACACATGTAAATTAAACTTCAAAAAAAAAAATTTACCTAATCAATCGGTTATAGCCTTATAGGTCACTTAGGACCATTTGAGCGGATATAATATAAAAGTGGGATTTTTTAATTAAATCCCAAAGGTAGGATTATTTATCGCAATCACCTCAAAGGTGGGATTATTACGGGCAATTTTCCTTTTTATTTATTTTTTTATTAAAAGTTTTTACTTTTTTAAAATCTAAAATATTTCTCGACAAATGAAAATGCAACATGCGGTGACCTATTAGTTTAAGTGACGTGCTTGACCTAGAACATCCCCCCAAAGCTTAGCTTGGCCTTGGTTAATGTGGAATAATCTAAAGGTTAGATTACTAAAATAAGACTGCGCAAAGGTTGGATTATTAGAATAAAAAATTTCTTATTTATATTCAAGTAACTTTTGATCTTCTTAGGGCATGCTTGGATTAAAGGAGATATATTATTAGGGTAATAAAATTCAAACTAAGCAAAAAGAAAGTGAATATAGAGGAGGAGAAAGTGATGAAGTGATTAAATAGAAAATTATGTATTGATGGTGTGGTATGAGATAAAGAAAGAACTATTACCCTCATTTTAGGGGTAATAGTTACACTAGGGGGAGGGTGGATAACTTTTACCTCATTTTGAGGGCTTCATCTCTTTCTTTTTCTCATGACACAACTATCTTATTTCATTTGTAAACACTTTATCTCTTGCAACATCTCTAATCATAACTAATATTCAAAGCAAAGCTTTTAGCTTGGTCACAAGGCAGCGACACTTGGCGTTCTAATTTTTCGTCAAGTGTCGTGCCACGTTGTATTGATTTAAATAGATTTCAAAAAATAAAAAAGCTTAGTTTACAATTATATTTGGATATAATTTTAGGATAAAATTGTTAGTTTAGAGTTTTATTTTTGATAAAATACCAATATTTGAGATGTACAAATTGAATTATAATTTTATTCAAAAAAGTTATTAGATTATAATTGTTAAAAAACTTATCATATGTTAAATATGGAAGAGAAAATACAGAGAGATGAGGGAAGATTGTTACGTTGTATTTCATATTCCATCTAGTACGAGATATATATAATGTACATTACCTAGGGTTCCATCAATGGATAAGACCAAATACCCAACTCTAGAATATTCTAGATTGTACATGGGATAATAGTCATCCATATTTAGATATTATCATAACACTCCCCCTTGGATGACTATATATTGAATAAAACAATAACTAACATTTACTACAAAACCCGTACAAAATAATACACTATAATGCGCATAAGATGCTGCCTCGTTAAAAACCTTACCAGGAAAACCCAGTGGGAAAAAACCATGGTTAAGGAAAAAAGAGTGCAGCGCGCATTAACTCCCCCTCATGACTACATCACTTGAGATCTTTAAGACGACGCAATCCAATGTCGTAAGCTAACTTTTTGAATGTTGCTGTCGGAAGAGCCTTAGTAAATAAGTCTGCTAAATTCTCACTTGAATGAATCTGCAATACATTTATATCTCCATTCTTCAGAAGATCATGAGAGAAGAAAATTTTGGGTAAGATGTGCTTTGTTCTGTCGCCTTTGATGTATCCTTCCTTAAGTTGAGCAATACAAGCAGCGTTATCCTCATATAAAGTTGTTGGTGCCTCTTTCCCAGATGATAAACCACAAACTTCTTTTATATGTTGAACTACCGACCTTAACCATACATATTCACGAGTAGCTTCGTGAATTGCTAAAATCTCAGAATGATTGGAAGAAGTAGCTGCAATGGTTTGTTTCATGGAACGCCAAGAAATGGCAGTACCACCATATGTGAACACATATCCAGTTTGTGACCGACCATTATGAGGATCAGATAAATAACCTGCATCTGCAAAACCAATCAAATTTTCTTTGGAAAACTTTGGGAAAAATAAACCCATATCCTTTGTACCTTGAAGGTAACGAAGTAAATGTTTAATCCCATTCCAATGCCTTCGGGTTGGACATGAACTAAACCTTGCTAATAAATTAACTGAAAATGATATGTCAGGTCGTGTATGACTTGCAAGGTACATTAGTGCTCCAATTGCACTAAGATACGGTACTTCAGGACCAAGAATTTCTTCATCATTTTCCCGAGGTCTGAATGGATCTTTCTCTACTTCAAGTGATCTTACAACCATAGGGCTGCTCAATGGATGTGCTGTATCCAAAGAAAATCTTTTAAGAACCTTTTCTATGTAAGTTGATTGATGCACAAGGATTCCATTCTCTAGGTGCTCTATTTGTTACCCCAAGCAGAATTTTGTCTTTCCTAGATCTTTCATTTCGAACTCTTTCTTTAAATAATTTACAGTCACTGGAATCTCTTCAGGAGTTCCAATGATATTCAAATCATCAACATACACTGCAATTATAACAAATCCTAATCCAAATTTCTTTATAAAAATACATGGGCTGATAGGATCATTCTTATAACCTTCTTTCAACAAATACTCACTTAGACGGTTATACCACATACGCCCAGATTGTTTCAATCCATAAAGAGATTTGTTCAATTTAATACAGAAATGTTCTCGAGAACTAGATATTGCTGCTTCTGGCAGTTTGAATCCTTCTGGGAGTTTCATGTAAATGTCATTATCCAGTGGGCCATATAAATAAGCTGTGACTACATCCATCAAACGTAAGTCAAGTCCTTCTCTTATTGCCAGACTAATAAAAAATATAAAAGTTGTTGCATCCACCACAGGAGAATATGTCTCCTCATAATCAATACCAGGTCTTTGTGAGAATCCTTGTGCAACTAAGCGTGCCTTATATCTTACAACTTCACCCTTTTCATTTCTCTTTCGCACAAAGACCCATTTATATCCCACTGGCTTTACACCTTCAGGTGTACGGACTACAGGTCCGAATACTTCTCTTTTTCCAAGAGATTTTAATTCTACTTCAATTGCTTATTTCCATTTTGGCCAATCATTTCTTTGTCTACATTATTCAATGGATTTTGGTTCATGATCCTCATTATTATCCATAACATCTAATGCTACATTGCATGCAAAAACATCATCGACGTCGATTTGATTTCGGTTCCATGTAATTCCAGACATGATATAATTTACGGAAATTTCACCAAATGCCACTGAGCAATTTAAAAATTCACCAAATGCCAGCAGACTTTTCAGAATTCACCAAATGCCACCAAGTTTTTAAAAAATTCACCCAATGCCATTAATGATCAACGGCCGTTAACTCCGTTAATAATTAGGGGTTAATCATGACACGTGTCATGATGTAGGGAATAATTTCAAGCCTTTAAAATCCCACTAGCTTGAACCCCACTGTGATCATACACTAAAGTACGGTGGCGTCCAAAAGGGAAGAAGATAGAGCAAAAGAGTCGCCAACAAGTTTTTTAAGGAACTTGTAAACCGTTCACGAGGTGAAGGTTACACCCCTTAACGATCCAAGAGATCGTCAACTCCATAAGGTCTAGAACCAAATAAGGGTTCGGGGATGAAGGTACAAATCCAACCTAAAAGAGATTGAACCTGCCATAATAATAGGCCTCTACTTTATTCTGCTCGTATTCATGTGCGCTTTCTGACTAACATGCAATCAATAGGTTAACCTTAAACCTGTTTAATCTATGTTGGTTGAATATTAATGCACAAATAAAATATTATTGGCGATCACTTGAAATTATAATCACATTAACCCTAAACAAGATTATTAATATCTTATTAATCGTGATTACAAGCACCGAATTCCCTTTAAACATGCATAAAAGGTGTGATCAAGCAATAAAGAAATATCAAGCAATATAATAATCATAATCAATCATTAGAATAAACATGAATAACAATAATCATCATAAAAATAATAATCATCAAAATAATAATAATCATATTCATAATCATCATAAAAATAATCATGTTCATGTTAATATTAAAGCATAATAAAAATAGCAAGATCCTAGGCATGATACTAACAAGATTAATAACAAACCCTAGCATGTCACTAAGCAATAAAAATCAAATCTTTAACCCTAACATGATACTAACAATCATAAATATTAGGAAGAACATAGGAAGCATCGTAACAATCATATTTGATATTAAAATTACCCTAGACATGATACTAGGAATCATAATAACAATGTAAACATGATGTCTACATCATAAATCCATTAAAGTACTTACTTTGATGCTTCGTACCTCTTTTTAATAACAAAATACACACGTTAGTAACTTCAAGGAAAATAATAAACAAACAATTAAATCAAATAATTGAAATAGAGATTAGGGACCAAACCCTCAGAAATTAAACCTTTCACGTCTAGGGCGAAGGCAACTTCGAATATGGCTAGGTGTTTCTAGATCTTGTGAATGCGGAATTTTGTATAAGAAAACCAAGTTTAGAAAAAGGATGAATGAGAGAGATGAATGAAAACTGAATGAAGGTGAATAACTTGCGAATTAGGAGAATTGGTGAATGAAAACGGAGTTTTCAATACGATATTTATAGAGAAAATCAGCCAAAAAAGATAAATTAACAAAACAGAGTCTGACGCTCAGGAAACAAAGCTGGCGCCAATCCTGGCTAGCTGGCGCTAGGCACCAGCACTAGCGCCAGGCGCCAATGGCTAGCGCTAGGCGCCAAGCCTGGTTCCAGGCGCCAAGGCCTGGGGTTGGACGCCAAGCTTGATTTCAACGCGTTTTCGAAAATCCGATAAGTTTACCGTACTGGAGGATAAAATAATATAATTTCTTCGAAAATGCTATTTGATTTTAATTAAAACTCTGAAAAGTCAATAAAGTCAACTTATCAATGCTAATTGAATTAGGAATGAAAAGAACCTTGTAGCAGAATCTAGAAGACTAAAACCATTCCTAATTGCATTAGGAATGATAAATCATATTAGGCCCTCCCCTAGATCACTGGGCCGTATATAAAGCTCAAACCAGGCCCAGTTTGGTAAATTGGCCATAATTTCCTCAGTATTCATCGGAATTGAGCTTATAATATATCGTTGGAAAGGTCTTTGCAAGCCCTATCCAACTACACCACTATTGAACCCATATCATGGACCAACCAAACTGGATTGGCTGTTTTCGTAAAATAAAGTTTTCAAAAACAGAGAAAAGAGAAAAGAAATAAAAACTTTCCGCAACGCTAGACTTTCCACACTTTCGTTTCATTCGATTATGATTCGACGTGAAAGGTACTCATCAATGGGTTTGGTTTTGGGGAGACACAAATGGGTGTCTACAGAAGCCCCCACTTTGACTGAGTTTGGAGAAACGTAAGTTTCGAAAACGAAAGTCAAAGTATCGATAGGGACGGAGAATGATTCAGAACGTTCTGCGATCCTAAACCACTCTTGTAACGCTGATACATGCAAAACTAGCGTTAGTTAAACAGATAGAAGAGTTAAGAAACGCGTATCTTGCACCGTCGAGCACACGTCTCTGAAAGTAACCGATTTGCTGCCGCTTTACTGTTGTTTTGATGACCTCCTGCAAGCTAGAGAATGCCATCCCGCTTGAAAACCGCTACGCCTGTAGCTGCTTCCAATATAGAAGATTGCTTCGCCTGAAACTATCCTCTCCGCAATGATAATATTCCACATCCTAGGAACATTATCGAAGATTATTTCTCTTGAAACAATCCTCATCCGCATTGACAATATTCCACATCCTAGGGAACATCATCGAAGATTATTTTTCTTGAAATAATCCTCATCCGCATTGACAATATTCCACATCCTAGGGAACATCATCGAAGATTATTTCGCTTGAAATAATCCTCAGTTGCTCGTGACAACCCTCCTCAAGCTAGGGAACGTTGTCAAAGATATCTTCTCTTGAAGTCATCCTCATTTGATGCGATAATTTTCCAAAGGAAACTACCGAAGATCCACACCTGTCGATCTTTAAAAGTTCGCCTGAACTTTGCTTCCGCTATGCCTGTACGTCGGCGCTCTTGTCGCTTTGAACCTGTATATCGGTGCTCTTTGCTCTTGAACCTATATGTCGGTGCCTTTTGCTAATGAGCCAATGCTTAGGCGCTTTAAGCTAAGTGAGACGATCTCTTATCAGGTCGATCACTTTATGTAATCAAGCCGATTACTAAATCATGTTAAATTGCTTAGAGGGGCTAACTGGCGTACCAAGGAACCCAAAATATGTTGCAGAAGGCTAGCACAACCTCAACAGGTGGCTGGATGCTTTGGCGTCGCTGAAAGACCATCGGCGCCAGCTATTTGGTGCTAGTGCCAGGCGCTGATGTTGGCGCCAGGCGCCAAGCCCAACTTGTGACGCCAATGCATAGGGACTGGCGCTTGCACGGGAATTTCTTTAAATTCCCATTTTCTCTTCATTTCGCTGCTCTGTTCGTCGCAAAACTGCTCGAGGAAACCGAAAGCTTCAATTGCTCATTGCTTGCTCGTTTTTCAACCGAATTTGCTCAAATTTGTTGCAAATCAAAGCTCTTCTCATCTATTTTCCCAATCTATGTAAGTTTTCTTCAAACTCACATCATTTTTTATGAATTCTTGGCATGAATATTCACGAATTTCATGAAAATTCAAATTTTATGATGCTCAACTTGCTTTGTTTGTTAAGTTTTATGCCATGAAATTGCTTGATTATGTTTGTATATTGCCTTGGGAGTAATTTGAGACTTGTTTGACTCAATTTGGTGAAGAAATAAGCAATTTGCCATTGTTGGACCTCTTAAGGTCGTGAAGAACAATGTGAATCGTTCTTGATGTTTTTGCGAGCAATTCTTGTTCAATTTGTCACAATAGTTACTATAGTGTTGCAAGAAATTGTTTGATTGCTTGAAAAATGCTGTCATGCTCAATTTGAATTTGTGCTCTGTTTTAGTACTATGTACTCTGTTTTTGCGAACATAGTATCATGCAGCTAGGCGAACCTTAGATACTATAGAACCTTAATTCTCGATAATTTTGCACAATGTAGCATGGCTAGAAAACGAGGCTCGGGTTCACGGTCCCGAAACACTAGACTGGAGCATGAACCCGTAGAGGACGACGCCACGCCGTCCACTTCACTCGGTCGACTTCCGGAGTGGGATGAGCGGACTCTGTTCTTCGCCCCTGTCCACCACATTTCCGAGAGGGTGAGACGGGGTACCGAGCCCGGGAGGACACGGCATCACGGCTCTGACTGTGACGGTTTAGGCGATTTGTACAGGATACACATCGCCAAGGACCTTGAGACGAGGCTCCTATGGGAGTCTTGCGGGCTAGCTACTCTGTTTGAGACCTTTGAGGCTATGGTCGCCTCCAGCGGGGGTCATCACGTAGTGCGCGCTTTGGTGGAGTTCTTCTGGGACACCACCTACACCTTTCATTTCCCTTGGGGCGAGATGATGGTCACCCCTACGGACTTCAGTCTCATCACAGGACTGGAGTTCACTTCTGTGCCACTGCCGTTTGACGGTGGGATCGACGTCTTTTCTTCAGAGGTCGAGGAGTTGTTGGGGCCGATTGCTATTCGGGCCCGAGCTGAGGTTGAGGCGACTCAGTTCAGTGCTAGGGGAATTCGCCGCTCGACGCTGGCAGCGGCTCTTGATGACGATGCGACCACCTGAGAGCAGCGGGTGCGCATCTTTGTGCTGATGTTGTTGTCAGGGACATTCTCTCCTGACAAGGGTAGTAGGGCATTGCTTTACTACCTCCCTGCTGTCCGTGATCTCCAGCGGATCGGGACTTATGACTGGGCCAGCTTGGCCTATGCTGACTTCGTTCGTGCGCTGAGGGACTCGTGTCGTCACCGGTCCTTTAGGACGAACGTCGCTTTGTCTGCTTTCTGGAAGGTCGTAGAGGTAAACATTATTTCCTATAAAGTTTTAGCCCTACATATTAGTTAGCATTTATTCATACTTTTAACTCCTTGTAGATCTGGTTCTACGAGTACTTTCCTTCCATTGCGCCGGCGAGACCATCGCCGCGGGGATTTCTGGTGAGCGCCTCTTGGGGCGGCCACCATGTGGACATGTTTACTGCACGTGTCCGGAGCTGGATTATCTCGGTACGACTTTTATCGTTTATCTTGCTTTTCCGCAGTGCTTTAGATATATTCTTGCCTGATTGATGCTTTTTATAGGGACCTGAGGTGGTATACCGACCGTGGGGCGGTTGGACAGTCCCTGGATTAGCCACACAATACTCTGCTGAGCGTCACTATTTTCTGGGGACTTATGGAGCGGTCGCGTACTTAGGAGAGAGGGTCGCTAGACAGCACTCTTCTGATGTCTTCGTCGTTCCTGTCGCTCCACCACGTCATATGTTCGACGAGGCGCGGTTGTCGAGCATGTCTGAGGGAGCTGGTACCCCTTGGCGGTCCCATGCGATCCTCGGGCGGTGTTATGCTGAGGAGCTACTACCTTTGTTAGCTCCAACCCCTGTACCGGCTGAGGATGTGAGGGTAAGATTCTTAGCTTTTTATTTTTCGCTAAGTAGCCCCCAAGTAATACTTTACTGATTTTTTCTATTTTATCAGGACGGTGCTGCTGAGTTCGTGCCACCCCGTATGTCTATCCACTACCAGAGGATGTACGGGCCGATCGAGGAGATGATTTCTCTGGCTCCCGAGGGCGAGCGCTTCGTAGAGCGGTCGATTCCTCGCCACCAGACTCGAGTAAGCCTAGTTTTTTCAGAATTTTTGTGTTCATATAGAATTTTTGTGTTCATATACTCGAGTAAGCCTATGGGGCTTTAACGAAGAAGTCTCATTAATCCATTGGAATTGCTTTCTTTTGAATGCGAGCGTCCCTACGTGCTTTCAACTTGTCCTGGGCTCGCTTGAGATCATTCCGAGTCGGTTCGAAACTAAGTCCGAAAGTATCTAGCTTAGGGAGGCCAGGTGACTCCAGCGATTTTGCGATCCCTTTCTTCTTTCCTAGGGTCATCCCAGGGAAGTGTCCTTGTTTCTTCAGCATGGTGTTGACAATCATTTTGGAATGGGGGTCATGGCAAAGAGATGTCCTTTCATCCTCCTGGATTAATGAGACTTCTTCGTTAAAGCCCCATAGGTCTTCATCATCTTCGTCGTGCTCCACGTTAATGATTGGATTTTCTATGGATTTTATTCTCATTGGCGAAGCATCGATAGTGATTAGAATCCCTCCAACTATGGCTTTCACTTGTTGATGGAGAGATGAAGGGATGACCTTTAGATCATGAAGCCAAGGGCGTCCCAACAACAAATTGAATGAGGCTTTGATGTCTACTACTTGAAAAGTAGTAGCATGTTCTATTGCTCCTGCCGTTACATTTAGGGTTATTTTGCCAAGAGCTTGACGACGAGTATTATCGTAGGCTCTTATTCCTTGTGTGGACAGAGTTAAGTCTTCGTCCCTTATGCCGAGAATCCTCGCAGTTCTAAGTGGACAGACATTGATAGCCGATCCATTCTCTACACGAGTCATGGGAACATTCATCCTTTTGCAGACTACCGTGAGGTTTAATGCCTTGTAATGTCTGTCACCTTCTGGGGGTAAATCTTTGTCAGAGAAGGTGATTAAATTAATCGGACTAGGAAGGTCACTTGTGAGGAAGTTAGCTAGTCCCTCAGGAGTAGTGTCAGAATCTATCCCGATTTTATCCAAGGCATTCATTACAGCCAACCTATGTTCTCGAGATGTTGCCAGAAGTTTCCACACATTCATCTCAACTTTTGTCTTCTTAAACTGTTTAACAATATCATTGTCTTCGATGATAGGTATGGGAACTTGATGTACGGTGGGAATAGGTTGTGTTGAAACGGGAGGTTGCATCCTCCCGGATCTTGTGAGGACGTCTATTGATGAATCTTCTTCAGCCCAAATGTCATCTGTGGTGTATGATACAGAAGGTGAAGGTCCTACTATGTCCTTTAAGTAGACATCTTCTTCATCACTGTCCCAAACTCCATTAACGGTTATATCCTCTTCTTGTTGAACTTGGACTAATTTCTTTTCATCAATCATTTTTTGTACCAAATCCTTGAACTTGAAACAGTTTTCTATGGTGTGCCCCCCTGATTGATGGTACTGACAGTAATATCTATCTGTCCTTTTTAATGACTCAAATGGTCTCGGTTCGAGAGGTTTGACCTCGCCACTCTCGGAGAGCATTTTGAACATTTGCGCATACGGGATCCCAATTGGAGTGTAGATTCTATTTCTCTTCTTGGGTTTTTCAGTGACTTGTAAGGGAAAGTGCTTTGCCTCATAAGTCGTTCTCACTGGTGTGAATTCTTTTTTAGGTTCTTCTTTCGGAAGTGGAACCTCATCGTATTTCTTATGGAGTTCGTTCATAACCTTAAGAGCTTTACGTAGTAGTTGCGATGCCTCCTTCATAGACAGTGTGAGCAATTGTATGTCTTCCTTATTTGCCAGTTCTAGAAGGCTATCTTTGACATCGAAAAAGATCTCCTCTTCTTTTTCTATGACATTGATTTCTTCAACAGGTTTAATGAGAGATGAGGGGTCGATCTCGTTTTCCTCGTCGGAGATAGCCAGAGTATGAGCTAAAGGTGCATTGTCGATGCTTGGCTTCTTACTGGCAGGGGGCAACGATTGTTTGTTGTTGTCGATTAGGTCTTGGATAGCTTCCTTAAGCTTCCAACAACTTTCAGTAGAATGGCCCCTACCTTGGTGATACTTACAGTGTGCATTGGGGTTCCAGTTAACCGACCTCTTCTCGACTGGTGGGTCCCCAAATGGTCCAATAGGAGTTATAAGACCTTTTGCATTTTATCGGTCAAATGCGGTGTCATAACTCATGCCAATAGGAGTGAAGTTCCTCCTAAATGGTTTCTTCTGTCCTTGGTTGTTCATGGCGAGAACTTCTCCTAAATTAAAGGTGCTAACGTTATTTGAGTGGGCAGTTTTGGAAGAAGAAGGATTGTCGTTCTTCTTTCCTTTCCAGACACTGTTGGAGTTATTGTTGGCAGCTTTTGACTTAGCCAAGTCATCTTCAATATTGATCCCAATGTCATTAACAGCCTTAATGGTATGGAGGTTATTTTGATATTTAAGATGCTTGGAATATTTTTCTTGGAGATTTTTGATAAACGGTCTCACAGACTCTTTTTCTCTTGGTACCTCAATCATTTTAGCTGAGGTTTCTCTCCACTTGTTAAAGAAAGAGGTGAAGCCTTCATTCTCTTTCTGTTTGAGGATTTCAAGTTCTCTATGGTCAGTCTCGACTTGAATGTTGCACTTGTACCTATCAACGAAAGCGTTTGCTATAGACTCCCAGGTAGAGGTCTTTTCTTTCTCGAGAGAAAAGAACCATTGTTGGCAAACGGTCTCGAGGGATAGTGAGAAAAGAGAAGGGAAGACCTTCTTATCAATACCCTTGATACTCATTATTGTTTCAAATGCTCTTAAATGGAAGTATGGATTGTCAATTGCTCTAAATTTTGGGATGTCGTTGGCGTTGAACTTCTGCGGAAGAAGATCTTTGTCCACCGAGACCCCTTGTGATGTAAGCTCTTGAAACTTGTAGTCACTAGACAACTTTCTTAAACTCTCTTGCATGAGGTCCATTTGTTGTTGCTTCACGGGATCGTCAATCCTAAGTGCGAGAAGCTTCAGTGTCTCAGTCGCAGTAGCTAGTTGGTTCTTAAGATCATTGACTTCTTCTTGAGTTGCCATTATAACCTTTTCTTTCCTCTTGCGAGCTATAGGTTTGTCGAAAAGTTGGACTTGTACGAAGAGGTTATCTTTGATTAATCGTCCTTCTTTTCTTGACCACGCGCTGTAAATTAAAGCATTTTGCGTTTTAATTAATTGACTCGAATCAACTTGACTTTATGGTTTATTTTAAGGGAAAGAGAGGAAAAAGAAAAAAGGGTGCATATTTTTGGCAAAAATAACGTACATATTTTTAGGGAACTAAGTATTATTATTTTTATGTTGGAGGATTAATATCCGACTTACCCCCCTAAAAAAATGACGAAAAAACGCGCACACAAGACTCTCTTAAACATGGTCAAAGTATGTGTATTGGTGTGTGCATTGAGTGTAAGTGACATGCTTGGACTCTTGTGTAAGACCATGGGACTTAGTGCCTAAACTCGATCATTGATTCAATTAAACATTATTGACAGCAAAATTAACTGAATTAAACAGGAAACTGATTAATTAGACCTTAGGTGATGACTCGACAAATAATCCGAACTGTCGGCCAAGTGACAGGACTGGCGTCACACTGTGGAGGTTGGCGCCAGACAACATAGCTGTCGTCAGGCGCTACACACCATAGTGTGGCGCTACAGCTTAGACCATGGCGCCAATAGTGGAGCTTTGGTCTGGGACCGTTTTCGGTGTTATTAGTCAACTGGGGTATGCCTAAAGTCGTACTAGGTCAATTCCGATTGAAAAAAAAAAAGACTTTATTGACTCAAATTAAATAATTAATTAATTAGACAAAGTTCTTTAAGTCAATAATTTATTTACTCTCAACACAAGTCAACAAACGGTTAAGAGAAACATAGAATATATATGCACAACAAATAATGCGCAATTAGTCAAGTAGGCACAATATGATGCAATGCGTTCGCAACCTAACCATGGCTCTAGTTCTCTAAAGTTCGGGATATGGTTTAGTCAAAGAGGGTCCATGGTTAATTGTCCGGATTCACCGCGCGGAAGCCTAACCGTGAAGGGTTGGCGCGAGAGGATGGGACATCGCGAGTTTTAGAAAAAAAAACTCGCTTCCATGGTTTGGTGAATTCAACATCTCGGATTTACCCTTTGTTGCACGGAGCGTTCAATCGGGTAGATGGAGCATGAATTCCCAGAGGGTTATGTCCATATGTAGAACACATATGGGTTTCAGAATAGTGAGAAAAAATTCAATCAGGAATTAGGATCGAGCAAACAATACGAAAAATCGGTCGAAATTAGAACGCATATTTAATTTCTGGCTCGGTATTGGGGGAAATTGGCGCCAGTAATCAGAGACTGGCGCCAACTTTTAACTGTAGCGCCTGGCGCTACGGCTAAAAGTGTGGCGCCAAGCTCTGGCCCCTGACGCTACTTCCCACATGCCTCAGCAGCTTTCTGTGCTCGATAAAATCTTCCAGTTTCGCGCGGTGTTATTTCAGTCCTAGTTGTGAAAGACATTCCTCAAATTTCCTACGTGTAAAATCCTATGTTTTTTACTCATTACGGATGGTCTTTCCAATGAGATCCTTTTTATGCATATGACAATAATGTTAATCAAAATTACACACATGAAATATTTAGAACTTTTCGAGTCTCATCCACTCATTCTAAATCATTGCCGAAACAAATTCAGGAATTAAAATAGAAATCCTCCCCGGAGGAGTCGCCAAAAAACTGTAGGGAATAATTTCAAGCCTTTAAAATCCCACTAGCTTGAACCCCACTGTGATCATACACTAAAGTACGGTGGCGTCCAAAAGGGAAGAAGATAGAGCAAAAGAGTCGCCAACAAGTTTTTTAAGGAGCTTGTAAACCGTTCACGAGGTGAAGGTTACACCCCTTAACGATCCAAGAGATCGTCAACTCCATAAGGTCTAGAACCAAATAAGGGTTCGGGGATGAAAGTACAAATCCAACCTAAAAGAGATTGAGCCTGCCATAATAATAGGCCTCTACTTTATTCTGCTCGTATTCATGTGCGCTTTCTGACTAACATGCAATCAATAGGTTAACCCTAAACCTGTTTAATCTATGTTGGTTGAATATTAATGCAATAATAAACTATTATTGGCGATCACTTGAAATTATAATCACATTAACCCAAAACAAGATTATTAATATCTTATTAATCGTGATTACAAGCACCAAATTCCCTTTAAACATGCATAAAAGGTGTGATCAAGCAATAAAGAAATATCAAGCAACATAATAATCATAATCAATCATTAGAATAAACATGAATAACAATAATCATCACAAAAATAATAATCATCAAAATAATAATAATCATATTCATAATCATCATAACAACAATCATGTTCATGTTAATATTAAAGCATAATATAAATAGCAAGATCCTAGGCATGATACTAACAAGATTAATAACAAACCCTAGCATGTCACTAAGCAATAAAAATCAAATCTTTAACCCTAACATGATACTAACAATCATAAATATTAGGAAGAACATAGGAAGCATCGTAACAATCATATTTGATATTAAAATTACCCTAGACATGATACTAGGAATCATAATAACAATGTAAACATGATGTCTACATCATAAATCCATTAAAGTACTTACTTTGATGCTTCGTACCTCTTTTTAATAACAAAATACACACGTTAGTAACTTCAAGGAAAATAATAAACAAACACTTAAATCAAATAATTGAAATAGAGATTAGGGACCAAACCCTCAGAAATTAAACCTTTCACGTCTAGGGCGAAGGCAACTTCGAATATGGCTAGGTGTTTCTAGATCTTGTGAATGCGGAATTTTGTATAAGAAAACCAAGTTTAGAAAAAGGATGAATGAGAGAGATGAATGAAAACTGATTGAAGGTGAATAACTTGCGAATGAGGAGAATTGGTGAATGAAAACGGAGTTTTCAATACGATATTTATAGAGAAAATAAGCCAAAAAAGATAAATTAACAAAACAGAGTCTGACGCTCAGGAAACAGAGCTGGCGCCAATCCTGGCTAGCTGGCGCTAGGCACCAGCACTAGCGCTAGGCGCCAATGGCTAGCGCCAGGCGCCAAGGCCTGGGGTTGGACGCCAATCTTGATTTCAACGCGTTTTCGAAAATCCGATAAGTTTACCGTACTGGAGGATAAAATAATATAATTTCTTCGAAAATGCTATTTGATTTTAATTAAAACTCTGAAAAGTCAACAAAGTCAACTTATCAATGCTAATTGAATTAGGAATGAAAAGAACCTTCTAGAAGAATCTAGAAGACTAAAATCATTCCTAATTGCATTAGGAATGATAAATCATATTAGGCCCTCCCCTAGATCATTGGGCCGTATATAAAGCTCAAACCGGGCCCAGTTTGGTAAATTGGCCATAATTTCCTCAGTATTCATCGGAATAGGGCTTATAATATATCGTTGGAAAGGTCTTTGCAAGCCCTATCCAACTACACCACTATTGAACCCATATCACGGACCAACCAAACTGGATTGGATGTTTTCTTAAAATAAAGTTTTCAAAAACAGAGAGAAGAGAAAAGAAATAAAAACTTTCCGCAACGCTAGACTTTCCACATTTTCGTTTCATTCGATTATGATTCGACGTGAAAGGTACTCATCACTGGGTTTGGTTTTGGGGAGACACAAATGGGTGTCTACACATGACATAATTGGACCATTTATCTTAATTCATAAAAATTAAAAAAAAAAACAAAAAAAGTTAAAAAAAATTAAAAAAAAAAAACAAAAAATAATAATAAAAAAAATCCTCAAAATTTTCCCAGCCACCCCGACCACCGCCAAACACTAACCCCTCCCTTTATCTCGCCGGAAAACGGTCGGTCACCACCGGAACCACAAACAATCGGCCGGCCGGCCATGTAGCTCCCCACCTGACCCACCGCCGACCCCCAAAACCACCCACGCTGCTCGTCCCGACCCTAAAAACCACCTACACATCCACCCCGACCCCAAAAACCACCCGTAAAAAGCCCCTCCTCCCTTTCCCCACCCTCAAAATCAGTCGTCTTGACGGTGGGAGAAAGGAGGAGGGGCTTTTTAGTGGTGGTTATTAGGGTCGGGGCAGTTGTGTGGGTGGTTTTTGGGGTGGGTGATGCTCGTGTTTGCGCTTTTATGGGGTCGGGGCAGTTTGTGAGGGAGGTTTTGGGGGTCGGCGGTGGGTCAGGTGGGGAGCTACATGGTCGGCCGGCCGATTGTTGGTGGTTTCGGTGGTGACCGGCCGTTTTCCGGCGAGAAGAGGGGAGGGGTTGGGTTTGGCGGTGGTCGGGGTGGCTGGGAAAATTTTGAGTTTTTTTTTTATTATTATTTTTTATTTTTTGTTTTTTTTTTATTATTTTTTGTATTTTTTTTAACTTTTTTTGTTTTTTTTTTAAATTTTTATGAATTAAGATAAATGGTCCAATTATGTCATGACACGTGTCATGATTAACCCCTAATTACTAACGGAGTTAACGGTCGTTGGTCATTAATGGCACTGGGTGAATTTTTTAAAAACTGGGTGGCATTTGGTGAATTCTGAAAAGTCCGATGGCATTTGGTGAATTTTTAAATTGCTCAGTGGCATTTGGTGAAATAGCCGTATAATTTATTGAAATTTCTTCATTATCAGGTACCTGAATTTCTTCTTGTATCATGTCCAAAGTCTTTTCTGGAGATCCTTCAGAAATTGTTTCTTCAATTTGACCATCATCAATCAATGCTCCTTTTCTTTTTTGAGGATTCTTATCTTTGGAACCTATTGGTCTTCCATGTTTCTGGTGTGGTTTAGATTCATTAGCAATTTTATTTTGTCCTTCCGGGACATCTATTTTAAATGGAGCATTTACAGCTGGAATATGTGACTTGGTCACTCTTTTTGGGTCAGCGAACGAGTCTGCCAATTGATTCGCTAAACTTTGTAAATGAATTATCTTTTGAACTTCCAATTCACATTGTTTAGTTTGAGGATCAAGATAGGATAATGATAATTCATTCCATTTAATTTCCTTTTCCAGCTCTATCTTTTCTCCCCCTAATGTTGGGAAAAGTGACTCGTTAAAATGACAATCTGCAAAACGAGCCGTAAATAAATCCCCTGTTGTAGGCTCAAGATATTTAATTATTGACGGGGATTCAAACCCAACATATATCCCCAACCTCCTTTGAGGGCCCATCTTAGTGCGTTGTGGTGGAGCTATTGGAACATAAACCGCACATCCAAAAATTCTTAGATGGGAAATATTTGGTTCCTGACCATAAACCAATTGTAATGGGGAGAACTTGTGATAACTTGTTGGCCTAATGCGAATTAGTGCTGTTGCATGTAATATAGCATGTCCCCAAGCAGGAATTGGGAGATTGGATTTCATAAACAATGGTCTAGCAATTAACTGAATACGTTTTATTAATGACTCTGCCAGACTGTTTTGTGTATGAGCATGTGCTACAGGATGTTCAAAATTTATCCCAATGGACATGCAATAATCATTAAAAGCTTGAGATGTAAATTCACCAGCATTTTCAAGCCGAATAGTCTTAATGGGAGTATCTGGAAAATGTGCCCGTAACTTGATCAATTGGGCAAGTAATCTCGCAAACGTCAGGTTACGAGTTGATAACAAAGACACATGTGACCATCTAGTTGATGCATCAATTAAAACCATAAAATATCTAAATGGTCCACATGGGGGATGTATGGGCCCACAAATATCTCCTTGTATACGTTCCAGAAAACTAATTGATTCAAAATTAATTTTAGGTGGTGATGGGCGAATAATCAACTTGCCTTCCGAGCAAGCAGCACATGAAAAATTATTATGAAGAATCTGCTGGCTCTTCAAAGAATGTCCACATGAATTCGTAATTATTTTTCTCATCATTATTGAACCGAGATGGCCTAACCGGTCATGCCAAACAACAAAATCATCAGTAAACTTCTGGTTTACTATAGCATGAGCTTCAATAGCATTGATTTTTGTGTAGTACAAACCACTAGAGAATGTAGGTAGTTTCTCCAAAACATGTTTTGAGCCTTGAGTTATATTTGTGATTTGAAGGAATTTGTTATTTTCTTCATTGATTGTCTCAATATGATAACCATTGTTGCGAATATCCTTAAAACTTAATAAATTTCTTTGAGACAATGGGGAGTATAAAACATCAATTATTTTAATTTCAGTTCCCCAAGGCAACTTTATAGTGGCTCTTCCGGAGCCCTCAATGATATTTGTACTACCCGATATGGTACTCACATTAGTTCTTTTCATCATCAAATGAGAAAAATATTTTTTATTTTTAAGTATTGTATGAGTAGTTGCACTGTCAGCAAGACATAATTCTTCACCATTCATAGCAAATCGAACTTGAGTTATATCCATGTTCTTCATGAAATAAAATACATGTCAAAATATTAAGTATAAAAATAAAGATGATAAAATACATAAATCAATAAAAACACTCAAATAGTTCTTAAATTTATAAAGCAAAAGTCCTTATTACAATGAAAAAAAAAACCTTAAGTAAATCACTAGAATGAGCAAACATAAGTCTAATACTTAAAACTGACACAAAACAATATAATATTAATTATTCCCTTCTGGGGCAGTGATGAAATCAGCAACTTCTAAATGAGTTGTATTGCCAAAATCAAAATTATTCCCTTCCGGGGAAGTAAGGAAATTAGCAACATTGAAATGATTTGCATTGCCAAAATCAAAATCACCTTCACCATCTTCAAGAACAAGGTTTGCCTCAACTTTCTTTCCTTTCTTCAAAGATTCTTGGTAAAGTTTAATAAAATGTTTTGGAGTTCTACAAACCCGAGACCAATGACCTTTTCCTCCACAACGGTAACATATATTGTTATCACTTTTCTCCTTTTCATCCCTACGTTCCCACTTCTAATGGGAATGTGAGTTTGTGAAATGACCTCCACGACCTCTAGGGGTGTTCAAAAATACCCGACCCGTTTGACCCGACCCGCTGACCCGCAAAGTACCCGACGGGTAATTTTGATTTTTTTCCCAATTTAGCGGGTCGGGTACCCGACCCACTAAAATATCAGATTTGCGGGTCGGGTAATGGGCCGGACTGTGAGTGTTGCGGGTACCCGTTAAATACCCGGTATTTTTTTTTTTTTAATTTCTTAGCTGTAACTTAATTACTCAAATTAGGGTTCCTCACTTTCTCAGACAACTAGACAAGCAGGAGCAGCGCAGCCGCACTCGACACTCCATTTTTCCTCACTCCTCTTCTCTATCTCAATTCCCAAACACTCAAACACACCGTCCTTCCTCCCTCTCAGGCGAACGTCCTTCCTCCCTCTCAGGCGAACATCCTTCCTCCCTCTCAGGCAAACGTCCTTCCTCCATCAGTCCTCACGGTCAGCCGCGTAAGGTTGGTATTGTTTTCGAATTTTTTTGGTTAATTTCTTTGCTTTATAGTTTATATTCGTGATAATTCCTCCGAGCATTATTATTTTTGTAACCTTTGCCAAGCAGCGCTCCAAATTGTAACATACTATATTAGTTTTCTTTTTTTTTTTCTTTGAGTTGATTTATTTCGAGCTTTAGATTGGGTCAGTTTTCAATTGTGCTTAGTAGTCAATTATAGAAACATTGGTTATTGAATAGGGTTGCAATGGGTCACAAATGTCACAATGATTTAAAGTAATTTCGAGTAGAAATTATAGGTTTTGGGTTAGTTTTATTATACTCAAGTTATTGAAGCTTTGCATGTTAATTCTTTGATCAGAAAATGTCTACTGATGACTTGATGGGGGCAAATTCGAATCAGACTAATGGAGATGACGAATCTGATGACTTTGAGATCTTGGAGGAGGCTTCATCAATGCCTAAGAAAAACAAAAAGCAGCTTGGGAAGGAGCCAAAGACAGAAAATGTTGGAGGTAAAAGGAAAAAATCCTCTGATGTTTGGGATCATTTTCATGAGATTCCTAATGATGAAAAACATGCTAAATGTGCTTATTGTGGGCGAAAAATTACTTGTACTGCTAGAAATGGAACTAATGCTATGAAACGTCACAGTAGTAGGTGCAAAAAGTCTCCCTGTTATGTTGATAGAAATCAAACACTTTTAGATTTTGAGTCTAGAACTAAGATTAATACTGATGGGAGTGTTGAGACATTTAATGTTCCTAAATTTTGGAGATTTAATCATGATGAGGTTAGGAAAGCACTTGCTAAAATGTTGATTGTAGATGAGTTGCCATTTGCTTTTGTTGAACGTGAAGGTTTTCGTCAATTTTGCAAAGTTGCTATTCCTGATTTTGTTATTCCCTCACGTGCTACTATTACGAGGGATTGTTATGGTCTTTTTATAGAACAAAGGAAAAAGTTAAAGACTTCTTTCAAGAAATTGTCTTCTAGAGTTTGTCTTACTACGGATACATGGACTTCTGCTCAAAATTTGTCATATATGTGTCTTACTGCTCATTTTATTGATGATGAATGGAATTTGCATAAGAGAATCATTAACTTTTGTCCTGTTGCTGGTCATTCTGGGGAGCTTATTGGTAAATCTGTTGAAAAGTGTTTGTTAAAATGGAATTTGAAGAGGGTTTTGACTGTTACGGTTGACAATGCTAGCTCAAATGATTTAGCTATAAAGTACTTGAAAAAAATCTTTAACCTTTGGGATGGGAATATGTTGAATTGTGAGTGTTTGCATATGAGATGTGCTGCACACATATTGAATTTGGTTGTTAAAGATGGCTTGAAAGATGTGAATGTTTCTGTTCTCAAAGTACGTGCTGCTGTGAAATATGTGAGGTCTTCTCCTTCTAGGTTGTTAAAGTTCAAGTCTTGTGTACAAGAAGAGAACATCACTTGTAAAGGCCTTGTTTGTTTGGATATTGAAACAAGGTGGAATTCCACCTACTTGATGCTTAAAACTGCATTAGTGTTCAGAAAAGCCTTTAAAAATATGAAAACTAAGTTCTCTCCTTACACTAGAGAGCTTATGAAGCAACCGGTGGGGGGTGCTCCCGATGATGAGGACTGGGACAAAATTGAAAGTTTTTTGCCTTTTCTTGAAATCTTTTATAATGCCACATTGAAGTTGTCTGGTTCTCGTTATGTGACGGGTAATACTTTTGTGGAAGAGATTTATGATATTGGGTACACCATAGATAACTATGCTAATGACCCGAATGAGGATGTGAGGAAAATGGCAAAACAAATGAAGTTGAAATTTGATAAGTATTGGTCAAATGTTCGTAATATTAACATTTTGATGTTTATTGCCTTGGTTCTTGATCCAAGGAATAAGATGAAGTATATGGAGTATGTTGTGCGTAGTTCCTATGATGTTAGCAATTCTTTTATTTTATGCCAACGTATTCAAGATGCATTGAACTCATTATTTGATTGTTATGCAAACAAAGTGAAACCATCTTCTTCTAGTGTGCCTATTATTCATGGTGAAAGGGGTGAGATGGAACAACAAAGGGGTCTTCTTAATGCATCTCGATTGAGGAATAGCTTTGTGAGGGAGAGTGGTAATGAAGATGCTTCCAAAGGAATCACCGAATTAGAGAAGTATTTAGGGGATAAACTAGAGCCTAATAATGGAGATTTTGATATTTTGGCATGGTGGAGTGCACAAGGAAAAACATATCCAATTCTTATGACAATGGCTCGTGACATTCTAGCAATTCCGGTTTCTTCCGTTGCTTCGGAGTCCGCTTTTAGCACGGGGGGGGGGGGGGGTGTGTCTTGGATTCCTTTCGCACTTCTCTAAGTTCTAAAATGGTGGAAGCTCTTGTTTGTGGCCAAGATTGGATGCGTCATTCTAATACCCCTATTGCTATTGAGGAAAGCTTGCTTGAGTTGGAGAATATGGAAGAAGAAGGTGATTATAACTTTATTTATTACTTGCTTTTTATCCTTTGTGATATTCTACAATTGATTCATGTTTTTTTTTGAATGATTTATCTTTTGTAGGGATTAAAGACTTGGCATCGGAGCAACCAACAATTATCATTGATGAAACTATTGAAGCTTCGGATGTCACAAGTGACTAAAATTATCCCCTCTCCCATTTAGTTTGATTTGTGGCTTAGAGACATTGTTTGGACTTTGTAATTTGTTGTTTTAATTTGATGTAGACTCTTTAAACTCTCTGACTATGGCTAGTGCATTCTAGACACTTTGAACTTTGGTTTGCATTTTGTACTTTGAATCAAAATTTGTTTGAGTTATGAGAATATTTGTACTAAAACAGATGTACAACCCCATATAAGAAGAATTGCAGGGATTTGCAGCAGCCATCAGGTTATTTTTTTGGTGGAAGCAGATTTTTAATGTGATTTTAGTTTGTGGTTGAAGCAGGTTCACTGTGAAGTGGATCAGCAGGTTCTTTTTATTTTTGAAACAAAAATCAGCAGGTTCTTTTTTTTTTTTTTGAAACAAAAATCAGCAGGTTCTTTTAAATTTTTGATAGATAAAAACATCACTTTTTTTTTAATGAAAAAAGTTAATTTTTTTAATAAAATCAGCAGGTTTAACCGTTTAAGTCCATATTATTAAAGGTTTATTATTTTTTTTTTTATAAAAAACAAACATATATATATATATATATATATATATATATATATATATATATATATATATATATATATATATATATATATATATATATATATATATTAAAATTTAGGGTACCCGAGGAGGGTACCCGGTAAAAACGGGTACTCGATAAGCGGGTACCCGCTTTTAGCGGGTCGGGTAATGGGCCGATAGAATAACTACCCGCACTTCCGGGTACCCGCACTTTCGGGTACCCGAAAACCCGGGTACCCGGTTATGAGCACCCCTAACGACCTCTACCATATCCACGTCCACGACCCCGACCGCGCCATTGGCCATGACCACGACCTCTACCTCGACCACTACTGCTGGAATGGTCTCTGTTTTTAGTTTCTTTCCCGTTATGGGCTGTCACATTCGCTTCAGGGAATGGAGTAGAGCCAGTAGGACGTGATTCATGATTTTTCATTAACAGCTCGTTATTTTTCTCAGCCATAAAAAGACAAAATATTAATTCAGAATATTTTTTAAAACCCTTTTCTCTATATTGTGTCTGCAGGACAATATTATTAGCATGGAAAGTGGAGTATGTCTTTTCAAGCATTTATGCATCAGTAATATTTTCTCCACATAATTTCAATTGAGAAGTTATTTTAAACATAGTTGAGTTATATTCACTAACAGATTTAAAATCTTGCAATCTCAAATTCAACCATTCATAACGAGCTCTAGGGAGTATCACTGTTTTTTGGTGGTCATACCTTTCCTTTAGATTACTCCAAAGGATTTGTGGGTCTTTCACAGTTAAATATTCATTTTTGAGCCCTTCATGGAGGTGATGGCGAAGAAAAATCATGGCTTTAGCCTTATCTTGAGGTGTTGCCTTATTAGCCTCTTTTATTGTTTCACCAAGCCCTTTAGCATCTAGGTGTATTTTAGCATCTAACACCCATGATAAATAATTCTTTCCGGTAATATCAAGGGCCACAAATTCGAGCTTGACAAGATTCGACATTTTCACTATACAAAATATTGTTCAAAATTAGATCTCATAAAATATCAAACATGATATATATATATATATATATATATAGTGTACTACTCATAAATATATACATAAAGGAAAACAAAACATGATAATTTACAAATTTCTTAATTATAAACACAAAGAATACGAATAGATATGCTTATAGATCCATACAAATATGAGACATGATTACACTTGTTTTATATGGACTTAAGAAAATAAAACAACAAAAATATGCAATTCGGTAATTCGGCATTAACAAACAAAAGACCAAAACTTTCATGATTGTAATCAACCAAATCTTATCCAGTTCAAAACAATCTATTGGAATATAATTTTAGTCTATACAAAGTGGAGGTGGAGGTAATTACACTCACCTCAATTGGATGAAGTGTACGTATATTTTGCAATTCGGCAAATTGAGGTTGGTGCAACAAGCCGGCTAGCAATAATGTTTTCTCCGATTTCCGATAACTAAAGCAATGGTGCTGATAACGTGTTAAATATGAAAGAGAAAATACAGAGAGATGAGGGAAGATTTTTACGTTGTATTTCATATTAAATCTAGTACGGGATATATATAATGTACATTACCTAGGGTTCCATCAATGGATAAGACCAAATACCCAACTCTAGAATATTCTAGATTGTACATGAGATAATAGTCATCCATATTTAGATATTATCATAACATCATATAAATTTATTTTTTATATCATAATATTTTTTGGAGTGAAGGAAGTACTTCAAAGCGTAAAACATTCGTTTATAATATATACTAATCGGTTAAAAATAATATAATCTACAATCTAATAGAATTTAGACCTATCAATTACGGTAGGCCATGAGTCATCTCGAATTGGATCACTTTAGGTTTAGAGTTAAAAATTGTTCAACCCTTGCCCAAAGTTTTGGGTATGGGTCAACCCAATGGACTTTGAACGTTTATTTTATTTAGTTTATTTTTTTGCTAATTTTTTTTTTATTTTTTTAATGTATTAAATCAAACATTTCCACTAACATTATTATCAGTCCTTACATGCTTAATAAATACAAAATCATCACAAAAGCACATCAATTTCTAACTAATTTTGTATTAATGATATATAGTAAAATTTGACATATAGATTAAAAATTTATCTTAAAATTCAATAAACAACCCGAACATCAGACGGGGCACAAAACTAGTTACTTATGTATTTTCAAGTGACTTTTATTATTAATATATTACCCCCAATCTAAGCAAGGCCTTAGGGTACTTAACTTTACAACTAACCACTGTATATATATATATATATATATATATATATATATATATATATATATATATATATATATATATATATATATATATATATATATATATATATATATATATATATATATATTGTACATTAATTATATATATATATATATATATATATATATATATATATATATATATATATATATATATATATATATATATATATATATATATATATTGTACATTAATTACTTTGATTAATTGTACTAAATTAATTGCATTTTTGCATGCTTCAAAAAATAACACTAATATCTTTTCTAATAATTTTTTTTGGAAAATAATATATTTCTTATTTTAAAAAATTCAACTTGATTAGGGGACTAAGGCCTCGTTCTCTTCACCTTATTTTTGCTGAATTGAAATTATTTTTACTGAATTGAAATTATTTTTGCTGAACTTAAATTATTTTTACTGAAGTGAAATTAATTTTACTGAACTAAAATTATTTTTGCTGAACTGAAATTAATTTTACTGATTCCATGTTATATTTCTTCTTTGAAGTTACTGATTTTTGCTGAATTTAAATTATTTTTACTGAACTAAACTTATTTTTACTGAACTGAAATTATTTTTGCTGAACTGAACTTATTTTTACTGAACTGAAATTATTTATACTTAATATAATTTTTTTAAGGTGAAGAGAACAGGGCCTAAGGGTCTGTTCTAAGTGAATATTTTTATTTGATGAGGGTCATATTTCGAACATCTAAAGCAACATGAGTTTGATCATTTCCATTTTATTAGCTTTCTCAATAGAACAACTCCATTATTTCCAATTTTTTTTAAAATAAAATTTAAATTTAAATAAATTATAAAAGACATTATAATATTGATAAGAGCCCACACTTTTTGGCAAGTGAGACTCAGAATTAAGTATCTAAACTTAACAATTTTATTTTGGAGTTGCTAAGTTTAGATATTAACTTATTCATATCCATTGCAAAAAGTAGTATCTCTCTCCTAAAAAAACTCATTCAAGTCTCACCATTGGAGAGAGTCTAAATACCCCATAGATCAGAGCTTTTTGACCAAAGATTGATTACAAATTTGACTAACCGTTGAAAATTAGGATTAGCTAGTTCTCCGTAATTATTCCCTTCGTGTTTTAATAAATGAAACATTTTTCATTTGTGATCATATCTAAATGAGTGAAACATTTTCTTTTTTAATAATTTTTTATATTTTTTACTAATAATATTCTCTCTACTTTTTTAATAATACTATGGTGGCTTACGCGTGCGATGCGTGCAAAGGGCTAGCTCTTGCAGAAAAGTTATATTGACGTGTATTTAAACCTTTGGTTTAAGTGGTAGACTTGGCGTTTTAATACGTACTACTACCTCCGGTTCAAATTACTCGCAATTTTGAAATATTTTATATCTCACAAATAATACCCCAAAAATACGAGTAATTTGGACCGGAGATAGTATTTGTTTTATGTCCCTGTGTGATGTCTTTGTAGAAATATAAGAAATCCTCAAATCAACCAAAATCTTTTATGACACCAAAAAGGTACGTAACAGTGCACTAAGAAAGTCGTTGAAAAAAAAAAAGGTCCTTTCGTCAAGGTACGAAAATTGCTTAGTTGTACTTAACGGTGTTACAGTCTCAAAAAATGCTTACGTCCTCTACTTTACATGTACGGATCATTTTAAGTTTGACGGCTCTTAAATCTTAATTAGCTCGAAATGAAATGTGATTATTTAAATACTCGATCCGTCCCTAAATTACATTCCTCCTTTCTATTTTTGATATTCTAAAATTACATTCCTCCTTTCTATTTTTGGTAAGTTTTTTTAGTAAATCAACTCTCTTTTTCTGTTTTATATTTAATGTTTTCTCACTCATCCTTACATAATCTCACTCATAATGCTTGTGCCAAATTACAATGAATATGATTGGTTAAAAATTTTCAATTAGGAACATGTGATTGATCCTTTTTTATTTTTTGCAAAGGATTGATGACATGTCATGAGTAATAACTAATCTATCTTCGTACTTTCCACTGCATTATCTAATTATTGTTATTTGTCTTATTCTTTCTTCCTTAATTCCCGTGTAAATTTCTAAAGAGCAATATAATTTAGGGACGGAGGGAGTAATTAGTTTTTTGAAAAGGGAAGAGTTTACGATTTGATTGAATTTAATTAACTTTAATTGGTAAATCTATGTTAATGGAGCATGTTTTTGTATAACAGGCTTAACAGCAATTTCAAAGCCAACTGTTGATAAAGTTTCACGGGCTTCATTGTAACAACTTTCTTTGTACTCAATAATTGATGTAGAATATGAATACCCCATATGTCAGAGCTTTTTGACCAAAGAGCGAGGATTGATTAGGGATGTCGGTAAGACCCCAGTGGGGTGGGGATGGATCTCGGTTTGGTGGGTTGTGGGGCGGGGATGAGGATAAAAACTATACCCGTCATGGGTGATGGGGCGAGGCCGCGAGGGTGGATTTTAAGTTATACCCGTTCCATCCCCGCCCTACTTCGTACCCACCCCATCCCAGCATCTATATATCTTTAAAACAAAATTATTTATTTTTATACTATTTTATAAAATATTAACATGAAATAAAATATTAATTATAATACTTTGTACTACATACACTTATATTATAAACAAAAATGTGTGTAATATTAAGAATTTATTTTTAATTGTAATCCGTATTAATTACGTAGGATTGTGTATTTGAGATGCAGAGATTAGGCGGGTCTTTGGTGGGGATTAGGCGGGTCTTTGGTGGGGATTAGCCGATTAGGTGGGGGTGGATATCCAAGTGGGGGGTGGGGCGGGGATGGTTTTGGAGTTGTACCCGTCGGGGCGGGGATGGAGATGAATTTTAGACCCACCGCGGGGATGGGGATGGGGATGGGGATGGGGATGAGGATGAAAATGTTAGGTGGGGATGGGGATGGGAAGACCAACATCCGCCCCGCCTTGCCCCATTGACATCCCTAGGATTGATTACTACTGTAATTTGACTAATGGTTGAAAATTAGGAATTTAGTCTGGTAAAAAAAAAAAAAGATTAGGAATTTAGGACTAGCTTATTTTGTGTAATCAGGCCATGTTTAATTCACCTTTTTTTTTTTTCCTTATTTAAGAAAAATAAGTTAAGATCAAATCAGATCGAAAAAAATAAGTTCAATTCAGATCATATCATCGTTTTTGTGTGTAGTTTTTTATCGCAAAATATCTTTAATTTCGTAATAAAAAAATTATGAAAATCACATATTAATAAAATACACATTATTACGAATCTAACAAAATCCCACTTGATATATTTTTTTAGTATAGATTATTGTATATTTAAGGTCAAAGTCTGGTCAAATTTGACATTGAAATCAGATCAAATCAAATCAGACCAGATTAGATCAGATAAGCAAAAATAAGGTGAACTAAACAAGCCCTTATTCCCTTCGTGTTAAAATAAATAAAACATTTTTTCTTTTGCGATCATATGACAATAGTTAAATGTTTCCTATTTTAATAAAATTTTAATATTTTTCAATATAATATTCTCTCTACTTTTTAATGATATTCTACTAACTAATGGTCCCTTTAAAACCTCTTTCTTCTATCTCCTCAAACTTATACCTGGTAGAGGAATAATCGGTCGTTGGACAATCACCCTACAACCAAACAATATTTCTACCTAAAGTAACCTAAGACAAGTCTAGGGTAAGTAAAGAATCGTATCCACAGGGAATGGGTCAAGATTAGAACACCAAGAATATGAAACGGTTGTAAGTTAGCTCGGTCACTGTAGACACCTAAAAATGTCTCCCCAAAACCAAACCCGATGATGAACAACCTTTCACCGTCACTATTGGTCGGGTTCAGTATTTATCCCCGAGAGTGCTTAAAAAATCGTATTTAATTAAATTCAATATCCATGGGTCAGTCTTGATGTTTGGTCAAAGCATAGTTTTTTTTTTATTTTTTTTTTATTTTTATTGTTTTATTATTTAATTTTAGCCCAAACCTTTTTTTATTTTATTATTTATTTTGGCCTAAACTTTTTTATTTTATTTACTTATTTTCTTATTTTAGCCCAAATAATAATAAAAACATAAATGGCCCGAAATTATCAATCGACACTTAAAATGCTGAACGAAATTAGGGTTAAAAATGAATTTAGATGGAAAAGCGGACTGAAAACACCCACGTCACGGCAACAGTGTCCTTTCCGCGTAAACCCTTAACGCGTTTTCTCCCCCATTCACTAAATATTTCTCGCGTCACACAAAAGTACACCGTGTCACGGGAATGTTTCCCGTCTGACGGTTGGATTTCCCGTGTCACGGTACACTTTGCCGTGTCGCAGTATAATTTTTTTAGGGTTTTTATCATTTTAGGGTTCCGTGTGTTCCCTCATCACATTTTTTCTATAAATACCCCCTCATTTCTGATGTACGGGGCATCAATTAATTCTCTATTTTTCTCTCTTCTATGCTCTAGCCTAAAAACTAGCCTACCCTTTTTCTTTCAAAATTCCTTCTTCAAGCACTCCTAGGAGTCCATATTTACTCGTGGTTTTGTCCTTAAGCCAAGGCGTGAAAGGTAGAACTGTGTGAGGGTTTGGCCCCAAATCAACTCTACTTAATTTAATTTAATTTAATTATTGTTTTATTATTATTTCCTTGAAGTTACTAACTCGTTTATTATTTTGTAGTCGCAAGCAAACAGAATCAAAGTAAGAATTATGTTCTTTTTATTTCTATTATTTTTCTAACGATTTTATATTGTTGGAATTATTGTTAAATTTCTTCCAATATTAATGTTTATTCTATTTTTATTTTTGATCACCATATTGCATGTTTAAAGGGAATATGTAATTGGAAATCACGCCTAATAAGATAATTTGGACATCCGGTTTAGGATCATTTTTAATCTTGTTGTTAAATCAAGTGATCACAATATTTTAGAATTATGTGTTGCATTAATATTAAATCAATTTAGCTTAATAATAGTTTGGAGCAAATTGAATCTCTGTTTGTATGCCTTTGAGATCGCAGGAATGCTTTTCACTATAAGAATCGAGTAGAGGCCAATACGGGCGAATGTGGCTCCATAACTCACTTCGTACCATCATCCCCGATCCTCCTTTCGTGGTTCCAAACCATATATGGAGTTAGTAATCTCATGGATTATGAATGGGGTGTAACCTTCACGGGTCAATCGTTGTTGCCTATCGTTGTCCCTTTATTGTGGTTGCCTTTTATGATCCGTGAACGGTTTACAAGTTCCTTTAAAACTTGTTGGCGGCTCCCTATTTTGCTTTGTCCCTAATCGTAATGACAATTCCCACTTCCTATGAGTTCAAACATATTCACACATGCTTTAAACGTAGGCGCACTTTGAACGACGCCTACAATTTGGCGACTCCACTGGGGAGGATTCTTGGTTATTTATCGATTTGAGTGATCGGTATTTAATTAAGATGAGTGGATGAGACTTGAAAGATTCTTGAAAAATATTCCTGTGATTAATTTGGCATTTTCGCATAAGCATAGACGTTTTAACGTCGAATTTAGGTCTGTCCCGTAGGAAAAATTGAATAACTTGATTGCGTACGAAGGAAAACAGGGCACCAGTCAGATTTTCTAACTGCCATGCCACGGCAGAATCTGCCGTGTCACGGTGTAGTACAACGTTTGACGGTGTGCAGTACCGTGGCACAGGAATCTCTGCCGTGTCACGACAGTCCTAAAATCAGTATGGTGGCTTGTTTTCTCTTCTCACAGTCAACTTCCTTCGATTTTTCTGAAAAAACGTGTGTGTTCTACATGCGTCTTAGCCCCGAGGGATTTAAGCTCTATCAACCTAAAAACACTCATGGCAATAAGGGTTCATCCGAGTTATTAAATCCACCCAAACCATGGAGTCGAGTTCGATTTCATTACGAACTCGAGGAGCCGCCAGTTGGCATACACCCTCAAGGGAGGCTGCATTGCTAACGCGTCCAAACTCTTAACCATGGTACCCTATTGACACCCAAAGCTTGACCAATAGTTGAACATAGATCTTGACCCTAGGTTGCAAACTTTTTTTTTCATCGTGACTAAATCACTAGGCGAAAAAAGCATTTGGCCACCGGTTCAAAACCCCCTTATGCCACCGGTTTTGAACCGGTGGGCATTTGGGGGGTGGCAATACTCGTATAAAAAGCCACCGGTTCAAAACCGGTGGCAAAAACAAGTATTGCCACCGGTTAACCGGTGGAAATAGCACTTCCCGGTTTTTTTTTAAGGGGCTATTGGCACCGGTTCCTGTTCAAAACCGGTGCCAATAATGGGCAAAAAAAATAAAAAAAAAAAATTTTTTTTTTTGCATTTTTTCCACTTAAATTGGTAAATAAACACTAACATATATATAAACTTACATATTTTCATAAATAAATGTTGTAATATTACAATTTTTGTCTAAAAAATTAAAATAAAATAAATGTTGTAATATTACACTAGCAGAACAGCAGCACATAAGGAGCAGCACAGAAGCAGAACACCAGATAAGGAGCAGCACAGAAGCAGAACACCAGATAAGGAGCAGCACAGAAGCAGAACACCAGCAGCAAAGTCGGCATATAGTGCGAGGCAGCAGCAGCAGCAGCAGCCCTGCGAGGCAGCAGCTGCACCCCTGCGAGGCAGCAGCTGCTCTGCGAGGCAGCAGCTGCACCAACAGCCTTGCGAGGCTATGCCCCTTGTAATTTTACCAGATTAAGTATGGAGAATAAATGTACCACTTTCTGAAGTTGGTGAAGGTTTTGGTTCAGGCTTCCCTACTAGCTCGAATGCATAAGATAGAAATGTCAGAAAAGAAAAGGGAAATAGAAAGTCCTCACAACTGTGAAAGATGAGCACTACTAAATTGTAATTATCCATTTTATTATCTTCAAATCATCTAATTATATTTATCATGCTAAATAATGAGCACTACTAAAGATGTTGATTAAATTTCAAAATTAATGAAATTAATAACATTATGCTCACATAAGAAGTTTTCTGTCAACAACCAAACTAGTAGTGAACATCAAGAGACTATTACAAAATAGTAGGCCAAATTTGCAAATTTTGACAGGTAGATATGTAATGGACTATAATGTGAAATCACCTTTTTAGACCAGTCATACAGATAGCACAACCTCAATATCACCAGATATTATGGGAGAATTAATGCTATTTCAACTCAAAGAACTACAGCTTCCCGCATTATAGCTGATGCAACTACTACACATAAGCAACGAATGAATAACAATGCTAGATACAATCAACATAAAACACTACCACTCCTTACCTATTTACTTCATCATCTTGTAAGTGAGCAAAAGCATATACAATAAATACAATAAATTACATTTCTTTATCCTCCCCATTAAAGAGAGCGCAATATCAACCTAGATTCTAATGCCCAAAACAAAATATTTAATTATGAAAATTAAAAATAATAAAAAGGAATTTACCTTGCAATGAATCATGTCAAGAAGATCAGCACCAGCTTTTGAATCACAAACATCGTTTTGTTGGCTGTAATCAAAATCAAACCAACCAAAATTCAGCAAAAGAATCCAAAAAAAAAAAAAAAATCAGCAAAAAAAAAAACCAAAATTAACTCAACAAAAAATACAAAAAAACACATTTACAAGTAAAATACCATGTGCCAAGGAGTTGCTTTAATCTGGGGAAATCTAAAATATATCATGACACAGGCTACACAATCATACGAGCTTCCAATAATCTTATACCTTGATAAAATAATATGAATTATAGATACTTATATCAGGCATGAACTAACTACAAAAACCAAATGATGAACTGAAATCCAACTAAGCTTCTGCATTCTGGCAATAAACCTCAAAATCTTATGGTTCATTTCATATCAAGATCCCTATCGGAAAAGATACACCTTTTAAAAGTTTTTATGCACACAAGAGCATTACAAAATCTCTCTTTAACTTCCTTCTAAACCAAGATCCAAACAAAAAAATACTACAACCCTTTCCAGATAGAAGGAAAATACAAACATTCCCTGTCAAAATATTGCATTTAAATTTAAATAAGAAAGACAACACAACAAATCATCACATTACTATACCATCACAAATAATTATAATATGTAGCACAAATTGAAACTAACAAATGCAAAGTGCAGGGGCCAGGGAGCACAAACTTATAAGACACAAGAAGCATACACAGTTTGATGTTGTTCCGAATGCACTGAAGTAATGTAGAGATGAACTCATTGATACTTGGACTCTTCATTATCTTCCCTTCAATTTCCAATCTCAGCCCCTCAATATAGGTGTAGTGCCAAATTCGTAAATATCCAAATTGATAATTGACACCTGTGTGATTGACATGAGTAGTCAGTCAAGTATTAGTTTATCAAGTATCATGTTAACCTTCCAAGAGACAATATTCGCACTCAGACTCAACACATTATGGTCTTACGAAGAAATCAGAATATTGATAAAAATAGTAAGTTCAAAGGAATCAAAATATATACCCATACCATCAAGTCCATAATGAAAAAATCAGTCAAAATATACCCACCAAATCAAATTAAATGACAACCAATATAATATTCACAATACATCCACAAACCAAACTACTGAAATTTTAAAGATTGAAGTATAAAATACTCAAAAATACTCACAATTCAAATACTCCGTATACCCATAATTCATTTTGTATGTCACAGTTCCAAAAGCTCAAATTAACAAAATCCTAGATCAATCGAAATTATTGAAACAAATTAACAAAACCCTAGATCAATCGCAATAAAACTGAGTTGTGTAATCTGATTTCAAACTCCGAAACTTACTATCAAGTCTGCTAAGGCTACTAAAACCCAATTAAACCCATAATCTAAACTAAGTGAAAACACTTGAATATCAAAATTACAAGAAAAATCAAAAAGGGGGTTCTGGGAATCAGATCGAAAATTACAATAATCATCGAAGTACAGCGACAAAATCAAACTCGAAATCAACCATCACATACAAATTCAAACTCAAAAACAATAACCAAATCACAAAATCCAAAATCAAAACCCTAAAACTCAACGAATTCGAAACCCTAACCCAAATTATACAAAATTAACAAAAAAAAAGAGGGATGAACCTTGTGAGGAGCAGCGTCACCATTAGAGATCTAGGGATCGTTCTCCAAGTTTTTTAAGGACTTGCTTTGACATCTTCATTAGTGACGAATGCGGTGGTGCGGTGGCTGTGGGATGGTGGTGCGTGCTGCGCTTCTTGTGGATGGTGGTGCGGATGTGGTGGAGGGAGTGCGGAGGTGGTGGATGGTGGTGCGGTGGCTGCTGTGGCGTTGTGGTGGAAGGGAGATGAAGAGGAGTCGTGGTTTGCTCGAATTTGCAGAGGGGGTTTTTTTTTTTAGAGTGAAATACAGAGATTTTCCTGGGAGAGAGAAGAAGTAGTAGAAGAGTCGGGGTTTTTTTTTTATTCAAATATTGCCACCGGTTCAAAACCGGTGGCCTTAAGCATTTTTGCCACGGGTTCGGTTTGAACCGGTGGCAATAATTGTTCCCATATGCCCGCCCATTTTTTAAACCACCGGTTTACAAAAACCGGTGGCCTTTAAGCGGTGGCATTTTCAATTTTTCTACTAGTGAATGCTACATGGTTTGTTTGGTGCTAACCCTCATGTGTTTACTATTTTTGTTTAACCCATGACCGAGGGTTTTTATTCCCACATAGTAATTAGTACGAAGCTAAAATCTGGAAAAAGACCTAGAACTGAGCACTGTGTCACGGCAAGTCCTGCCGCGCCACGGTGAACAGTGCCGTGACCCGGCGCTTTCTACCGTCTGACGGTAGACAACACCGTGTGACGACAGTCAGCACCGTGACACGGTGCCCAGGAGAAGTTTCCCGTCAGTCTTTTTTTTTTGTTTTTGTGCATATGTATGTGGTTTATGTGTCCAGTTTGGTGTCACGTCTAGTTGTACGGTCATAACACACGTCCATAACCTCACTTAATCACTCACATGTCGTGTTCACACACTTTATTCCGTTGGTCGTGCACCATTTCATGACCGTATTTTAGGGTAGTCTTTTGTCGTTTTTTTTGTGTCGTTTTTTTTCGCAGTAAGTCGGATGGTATCCTCCCATATATTTTATTTATTTTTTAAATCAAAAAATAAATAGAATTTCAAAATTATAGAATTTCAAAATTCAATTTTTTTTTTCCGGATAGGTTAAGGTTAAGTTTGGTCATTAAAGGTGTGTTTGTTTCGGTGTCACAGCACTTGGTCAAGAAGCAGGGGTAGATTGTTACGGTTCGAGTCAATACCTCAACAACCTCTTATACCAAAGAGGCGTACAAGGAAACCACCACAATCATCTCCACAAGATCCATCTCCAGTCTACTTTCAACCAATGGCTACTAAGGAAGATATCAAGAACATCAACATGACAATTGAAATGTTGTCTAACATGATGCAAACACTCACCACTAGAGTCAACACGGTAGAGCAAGACAATCAGAACAATGTCCCTGCCGCTGCAATGGACAAGATTAAGGAACAGATGAGTAAGATTTCTGAAGAATTCAATTATGTGGAGCAACCTGTCGTCTCTTCGTCCATAAGGGACAAGCTTCCTGAGAAGTTCTCCACTGCTGACATTCCCAAATTCAAGCCTACTGATAATCCGCTTTTCCATTTGAAGGCCTTTTCTGCGACCATGGTTCTTAAGGGAGTAGATGTGACACTCTTCCCTACGGTGTTCCCTATTTCCTTAGAGCATGCATGTCAATAATGGTTCTACTCTCTAGAATCCAAACATGTTGCGACTTGGGAGGATGTTTCTGAAAGCTTCATGAATCGTTACAAGTGTAACATTCAGGCCAAGACTTCTGAACGTGAACTCTCCATTCTCAAACAGAAAGAGAATGAAGGCTTCACCACTTACTTAAGCAGATGGAGGGAAACAGCTGCGCTCTTGGTGGATCCCCCCAAGGAAAAAGAGATGGTTCGCTTGTTCATTGCCAATTTGACTCATAAGTACAAGAAACACTTGAAGTTTCTGCCTCTAAGTACCTTTGAAGCTGTATACGATATTGGAATAAATATCGAAGATGAACTGATGAAGACTGCTGGTAGCAACAATAATAACAACAACACTTGGAAAAACAAGAAGAACGACACTCCTTATTCTTCGTCTTCCAAGCCAAATAATGCTACCAACAATATCAATATCAATGATGTGCTGGCCCTTAATGCTCCTCCTCAAAGATTCCAAAGGCAAAGGAGGGTTTACACGCCTTTGGGAATGACTTATGATGCTGCTTTTGACCACTTGCATAGTCAAGGACAGATTATGCCAATTGGTCCGTTTCCAAAACCTCGACCAGAGAATAAGACCGCTAGCTATGACCCCAATGCTCATTGCAAGTTTCATCAAGGCAAAGGTCATAATACTAAGAAGTGTTGGAGGTTGAAGGATGTAATCCAAGACCTGATTGATTCTAATCAACTTCCTGTCCCTCCAGGGGGCAAGAAGCCTAACATTCAAACATGTCCTCTTTCTGATGCTTTGGCTATCATGGGAGATGAAGTCTCTTTTGATTCGTCAATACTCATTCAAACTGTGAATGAACCTCTGCCGGAAGTTGTATTTGTCTCGAGCTATGAAGAAGTGAATGGAATTTGGGATAGTGACGATGAAGACGTCTATCTCAAGGATATAGCCTGTTCGTCTCTTGGCACAAGTGAAGATGTTTGGGGAGACCTTGAGGTCAAGATTCTCACTAGAAGTGGACGGTTGCAACAGCCTAGTGCACCTCCACCTCCACCGCAATCACAACCAATAGTTGATCCCATCGACCCTGTGAACAACGATGTGGTCAAACAATTACAAAAGACCAAGGTGGAAATGAATGTATGGAAGCTTTGGCCACCTCTCACGAGCATCGAAAGGCTGTGATGAATGCTCTGGTGAAGATATGAGTTGATGATGATATGTCTCCTCAAGGACTGGTCAACTTTCTCACTACTGAATGTCCAAGTACTAGGAATTTGATTTCTTTTTCTGACAAGGATCTGCCCCTGGAAGGGGACCAACATAACAAGGCCTTACACCTAACTGTGGTGTGTAGGCAGATGAATGTTCCTATGAGCCTGGTTGATAATGGCTCTATAATCAATGTATGCCCACTCCGCACTGCAAAGAAGTTAGGCATAAAGAATGAAGAATCGACTTCGTCTACTCAAGGGATTCGCGCTTATGATAATACTCGTCGTCAAGCCGTGAGTACTATCATACTAAACATAACTACTGGGGCCATTGAACGTCGCACCAAGTTTCAGGTGGTGGACATTAAGGCTTTTTAAATCTGTTGTTAGGACGCCCTTGGCTTCATGAGCTAAAGGCGATCCCATCGTCGTTGCACCAGAAAGTGAAATCCATAGTTGGAGGGGTTCCAATTACCATTGATGCCTCTCCCATGCGCATTCAAGTTATCGACACTCTTATCGTCCATGTCGAACATGACGAAGTAGATGAAGATCTTTGGGGGTTTTCACTCGATGATGTTCTCATGATCGAAGAAGAGGAGAAGTGTCATCTCGACTTTGATCCTTATTCAAACACCAATATTAATGCCATTATGAAGAAGCAAGGGCATTTCCCTGGAATGACCCTCGGACTCAAAAAGAAAATGGCTGAACTTTGGGACCATCCTGGTGCACTCAAGAAAGATACCTTAGGCTTGGGATTCAAGCCAACAAAAGAAGATGTGAAACAAGCCCTCTTGAAAATGAAGTCTTGCAATAACGCTCGAATCATGAAGACAGAAATGGCCATGGATCCATATCCATTCACCCTCAATGGCCAATATATTAAAGAAGGGTAAGACTTCCCATGTTATGAAATCCTGAGCCTTTCGTCCATAATGGGAGGCGAAGAACTCTTCACAACTGAGAAATAAGCTAGCCCAAGCTCTAATGATCCAAACATTAACCTTCTTTTTGGACTAGAGAAGAATGAATCCAAGCCTGTCTGCAATGATAATTCCGAACTCATTCAAGCTGTTATATCAAGCAAGGATTTTGACCCCTCTGAGTTAATCGTCCAGGCGGATAATATTTCAAAGGGATGGCGCAAGACAGTGAAGATCACTACGCCAAGCGGAGAGAAGTTGGAAATAACAGCTGGCGAAGGTCCTATGTTTGATGAGTCTGAGTCGTCCGAGTCCGAGTCTGAGTCTAAGTCTGTAGACGAGTCCTTAAGGTATGAGGCCAACCCTCTTTTTGCTATAGAGTCCAACCCTAAGTCTCTTCTTGAGTCTTCTCTTTCCGGCGAGGTCGCGGCTGACCTTGCCCCTCTTGATGTATTGACCGATGAATTCAATAAAATGAGTACCTTTGCTTACGATGCGTGTCATTCCCCTAACCCTGATCAATATTGCTTTCCTAATGATAAAAATGACAAATAAATAATAAAAGCAATGGAAGAACACGAAAATAAAACGACAGTTATCGAAGATACAGAAACAGTTAATATTTCCAATGACACGACTATCAAAGAAGTAAAAATTGGATTAACACTAACTCAAGATGAACGCAAAGAGCTAATTAACTTGCTTAGTGAATTTGTTGATGTATTTGCTTGGTCATACCAAGATATGCCAAGAATTGACAGGGATATAGCTCAGTATACGATACCACTCATTCCAGGTATGAAGCCTGTTAAACAAAAGCTGCGCCGTATGAAACTTGATGTCGCTCTCAAAATCAAAGAAGAAATCAGAAAACAATTGGCCGCAGGTTTCATCAAAGTATCCAAGTATCCAGAGTGGATAGCAAACGTGGTTTTAGTTTCATAGAAGGATAGAAGGGTCAGAATGTGTGTTGATTACAGGGACCTCAATAAGGCAAGCCCGAAAGATGGGTTCCCTCTACCTCACATTGACATTCTGGTCGATAACACAACAAACCATTCACTCCTATCATTCATGGACGGCTACGCCGGATATAATCAAGTATTAATGGCCGAAGAAGATATGGAGAAAACCACATTCATCACGCAATGGGGTACATATTGCTATACGATAATGCCATTCGGGTTGAAAAATGCGGGTGCCACCTACCAAAGAGCAGCCACACCATTGTTACATGATATGATGCACAAAGAGGTGGAGGTCTATGTCGATGATATGATCGTTAAGTCTAAAGATCGCCCAGGCCACATCATTGCACTTCGCAAGTTCTTTGAAAGACTCCGTAAATACAACATGAGATTAAATCCAGCAAAGTGTGCATTCGGAGTCACGTCAGGAAAATTACTTGGATATGTGATCAGTTCTCGAGGGATTGAAATAGATCCCACAAAAGTTAAAGCGATTATGGCCATGCCACCGCCCAAGAATGAGAAGGATCGGAAATTCGAGGTTTTATTGGAAGGTTTCAATATATAAGTAAGTTCATATCAAAACTCACGGCGATATGTGAACCTATATTCAAGAAGCTTAAGAAAAATGTCCCAGTCACATGGGATGATGATTGCCAAAAAGCTTTCGACAAAATCAAAGAATACCCGGCAAACCCACCCGTGCTAGCGCCAGCAATACCTGACTTTCCTCTTCGTCTCTACCTTACGGTCACAAGAGAAACGATGGGGGCCATTCCAGCACAAGAGATCGAAAGCAAGGAGAATGCAATTTACTATTTGAGCAAGAAGCTTCAAGGATACGAGACACGATACACACCACTTGAAAATTTGTGTCTCGCACTTGTGTGGGCCGCATAGAAACTAAGACATTACATGCTCACTCATACAGTGAATGTCGTGTCCAAGATGGATCCTCTCAAATACTTCTTCGAAAAAGTAACACTTAATGGAAGATTATCAAGGTGGATAGTCAACCTTGCTCAGTTTGACTTGAAATTTGTACCACAAAAAGCCATCAAAGGTTCTGCGGTTTCTGAGTTCTTAGCAGATTTTCCGCTAGAAGAAGTTGAGAAAGAAGAAGATGAATATGATTTCCCTGACGAAGATTTATTCATGACCGAAGATGATAGCTGGACGCTCTATTTCGATGGAGCTTCAAACCAAAAAGGTTGTGGTGTAGGAGTCTTGCTCGTATCACCCAATGAAGAGCATATCCCAATTTCCATGAAGCTCGACTTTGATGTCACCAACAATGCCGCAGAATATGAAGCATGTATTTTGGGATTAGCAACAGCTGTGGCATTGGGAATTAAGAAGCTCAGAATCTATGGTGATTCATCACTAATAATTAACCAAATCTCCAAGAGATGGAAGGTGAGAAGTGAAAGTCTCGCTACGTATCAAGCTCATCTGGAAACTCTCACGGAGCAACTAGATGAAGTGGAATATACGTACTTACCTAGAGAAGAAAACCAGTTCGCTGACGCACTGGCTAAATTAGCATCAATGGTGCGAATTCCAACGGATACAATCAGAATGCCGTTGACCATAGAAAGAATATATGAACCGACTTATGTTCACGCACTTGATGATGAACAAGAATTGCAAGAAGAAGATGAAGAACCATGGTATACAGATATCCTTAACTACGTGACAAGAGGAGAATATCCTCCTAATACTGATAAAAGGGCACGCTGTGCTTTGAGGCTCTTGGCTTCACAGTATGTGCTCATCAGGGGAGAACTCCACAAAAGGACTGCACTAGGAAGAAATCTCTTATGCATAGCCAACAAAGAAGCACACAAAACCATGGAAAATCTTCATGCCGGCATATGTGGAACGCATATGAATGCTAAAATGTTAGTCCAGAAGATTCAACGACAAGGTTATTATTGAACTACCATGGAAAGAGATTGTCACGAATACGTCAAGAAATGTATGAAATGTCAAGTCTATGCAAATTTACAGCACGTTCCACCTTTGCTTCTCTACACATATTCCTCTCCATGGCCTTTCTCTACTTTGGGTATCGACATCATTGGAAAGATAATGCCACCAGGACAAGGGGAGCATGAATTCATCCTCGTAGCAATCGACTATTTTACCAAATGGGTCGAAGCTGTCTCATATGCTAAGTTAACGGCAAAACACGTAGCTCAATTCATTGAGAAAAATATCATATGCCGCTATGGGGTACCTCGTGAGATGATCAATGATAATGGAACACATTTCCAAGCCGAATGCGCGGAATTATTACTGAAATATCATATCAAGCATCACAGATCATCACCCTACAGACTAAAAACAAATGGTGCGGTCGAATCGGCCAAGAAAAATGTGAAAACTATCATCGAAAAGATGACGGAAAAAGACAAAGATTGGCCAAGTAAGCTACATTTCGCCCTTTGGGGTTATCGAACCTCTGTTCGTACATCAACGGGGGCTACCCCTTTCTCTTTGGTTTATGGAGTTGAAGCTGTACAACCAATAGAGCTCGAAATCCCTTCTCTCCGAATCGCGTGGAAAGCTAACTAGATGAAGTCGACTGGATTAGAGCAAGATATGATAAATTAGTCTTACTTGACGAAAAACGCTTGGCAGCTTTGCATCATGTCCAAACCTACCAACAGCGTATGGCGCGACATTTCAATAAAAAAAGTCAAGAGTAGGAACATCAAAGAAGGTGACTTGGTGGTTAAGGCACTTCGAAAAAATGTGTTGGATCCAAGAGGAAATTCAGACCAAATTGGTCAGGCCCGTACATTGTTAAAGCCATCTTGTCTGGCGGAGCGGCACAATTGGTAGACATGGACGGTAACGGTTTCCACAATTTAACCAACTTGGATCAACTCAAGAAATTCTATGCCTAATTGCATGGGTTCATGACCCAACAGAGCTACGTTTGGCCTGATTCCTTTTTAAGGATACGTAGGCAACCCCTCAAAGGGGCCCGACCACTTTAAAAAAATTAAATCATTCCTTGGTCGATCAAGTATACGCGCCAGTTCAGCATTGCGTCACGACAAAATGGAGCTAGGATAAAAAAAAAATTTTGCCGTGACGATCTTTAGGAGGCGCTTTCTTATTTCCAAGACGGCTCTTCACATTAGATTTGCGTGATCCAACTCGTTCCCTTCTACTTCTAGGATTCAACCATGCCTTGTATGCACTAGATAAGGGAGGAGGATCTTGGTTACTTGCAGAAACGGTCCACAAAGGTCTTCCAATCCAATAAGCCTCGTACTTGTGAACGTTGCATTCATGCAACGATACTTCACGAGGACTATCGTTATAGCGTGGAACTACTTGTTCAAGTCCATAATGTCGCATCAGTTGAGAAGGACAATAAAAAGTCAGTCTTGAGATACTAGGAACACGGCAATACGGAGTATCATTCGTACCATCCATCCTAGTAAGCCTCCACCAAGGCACCACCCAACGAATGGAAAATTCTCTCTTTGCAAAGAAATTCTTCCAATCTTCATACGACATGTTTACAGAGTAATTCTTCTTCATGCGGACTAGATCGTTGGGACCATATTTTTCAATATCATCGGGGGCTTTAAAAAGTTCTAAACGCTCCACCAGCCAAATCTGCAGAACAAACAAAAAATCAGTCGAAAAAAAAAATTGCAGATTCCACCGTGACACGGCAGAATTCACCCTGGCACGGCAGAAGTGCACCGTGACACAGTGCCTGTTTTGTGTCACGGGGGCTACTCAGAGTGTGTTTTTACCTGCAGCAGTACTAGAGATCCCTTCCTGATGGCTTTCCGGTCAGCTTTTACTTCGTCAAGGCCGCGAAAAGTTTCTCCAAGGCACGTAGGCATAGGAGACCTCCTAGATTCAACATGTTCAAGCACAGATGCTAGACAAGCATGTCCTACCCTACCGTTTGCAAATAAAATCTTGCTAAACATGCAAAAAATATAAGCCCTTCTACGGTATACATGATAAGACTCGGTGACAGGGCGATTGAAATATAAATTTGCAAGTTTTTCTAAGTCTTCCTCATTACCACACACAATTCTATTTAAATCTTGATTTGTTAGATTCAGATGGCATTCAAAGTCTTGGTAATAATACTCACGTAGGGTAGGCATGGTAATAAGATTTCTGGCAGGAAATCCAAAGATGGCACCGAATTCCTCCGGCAGGGGACATATTTCATCGTAATCAAATTTAAAACAATGTGTTTCTGGACTCCAATAGTCTAATGCTGCCCTAAGAAAATCATGTTCAATCGCTACATGTCTCAGGGCTAGTAAACCCCTGACATGAAACAATTCCAACTCTCTTTTGTCAGCATTGGTCAAAGAATAAGACCAGTCGCGCAATGTATTATAAAAATTATGAGACATTATTATTGAAATATGAAATTCTAATTGTAGACACCTAAAAATGTCTCCCCAAAACCAAACTCGATGATGACCAACCTTTCAGCGCCATTATTGGTCGGGTTTAGTATTTAATCTTTGGAGTGCTTAAATCCATATTCAAATCCATATTTCCATTTCATAAACCAACCCAATTCCTAGCCCATTTCCCCAAACCATAACTTATTTTCCTCTTTTCGTGCCTTTAAACCCAAAATAATTCATTTCATGTCCTTTAAAATCATTCATTTCGTGTCCTTTTTATAAAATGTTTAATCCATTTTATTTTGGTCCATAATATGGGTCCAATGATTTAATAGTTGGATGGGGCTTTAAAAGATCTTTCCAACGATATATTATAAGCCCAAATCCGAGTTATAACGAATAAGTTATGGCCAAAATATTAAACTGAGCCCAAACCGAACATAAGCCCACCTTACCTACGACCCAATGATCATGTGAAGGGTCCAAATTATTTAATCCCATTCCTAAACCAATTAGGATTAATTGGAAGCTTATACAAGTTTCTAAAAGATCTTAATTCGTTTTGAAAAGATAAGATTAAAGAGTTTGAAATTAAATAAAACTCCTTTTTTTTTAAAATCCTATTTCTATCCGAATTGAAAGACGTTCAAAGATAGACAGATATTATTTTCTTGCTTCATATTTTTTATCCAAATTTTATATGGTTGGATAGCCCTTGAAATTATCTTTCCAATGATATATTATAATATCAATTCCGAGCTATAACGAAAAAGATATGAATAAAATGTCAAACTCTATCCAAAACTGACACTGTTTCACTATTTCAGCCATATCTTTTTTTTTTATAAAATATTTTAATCTTATTCTAATTGGGTTAGAAAGTAGACTTCAATAGCTTTCCAAAAATATCTTATTTATCTTGTTCCGATTTCTGGATCGAAAGATATGATAAAAACAAAAACCGTAAAAACTGCTGTCTATCGCAAGAGTTTTATCCGATTCGAATTCTTATCTTTTCTTTATTCTTCGACCCTTATTTTTTTTTCTCTATAAATAGAGGTCATATCACCCCTTTTCCAATCGTCAACAAGCTTGATCATAAAATAATTCTTTTCTCCCTCTTTAGCCTAAACACTAGCCTCCCCATTCTTTTACTATTTCTTTCTTTAAGTAGTCCAAGGAGTCCATACAATACCTGAAGTTCTATACTTTAACCAAGGCGTGATAGGTAGAATTAACTGAGGGTTTGGACCAAATCAACTCTACTTTTAATTTAATTTTCATTTACTTTATATTTTTATTGAAGTTACTGACAGTTTATTCATGATGTAGCAATTTAAAGGAACGCGCGGAATGTGAGTAATTAATTAATTTAATTACTCTTATTTTATTTTAATATTGCTAGCATCATGATTAGGTTATTTCATATTTGATTTGACTAACTCTATTATTGTTGAATTGCTTCCAATATTAATGTTTATTCTATTATTGTTATGATCACCATATTGCATGTTTAAAGGGAATATGTAATTGAAAATCACGCCTAATAAGATAATTTGGACGACCGGTTTAGGTTCCTTTTTAATCTTGTTATTTTATTCAAGTGATCACAAGAATTTTAGAATTATATGTTGCATTAATATTCAACCAATTTAGCTTAATAATAGATTGGAGCAAATTGAATCTTTGTTTGTATGCCTTTGAGATCGCAGGAATCACTTTTCACTATAAGAATCGAGTAGAGGCCAATACGGGCGAATGTGACTCCATGACTCACTTCGTACCATCATCCCCGATCCTCCTTTTGTTGTTCCGAACCATATGGAGTTAGTAATCTCATGGATTATGAATGGGGTGTAACCTTCACGGGTCAATCGTTGTTGCCTATCGTTGTCCCTTATTCGTGGTTGCCTTTTATGATCCGTGAACGGTTTACAAGTTCCTTAAAAACTTGTTGGCGGCTCCCTACTTTATTTGTCCCTAATCGTATTATGTCAATTCCCGCTTCCTATGAGTGCCAATCATATTCACAACATGCTTTTAACGTAGGCGCACTTCGAGCGACGCCTACACTAATTATTTTATGTTTCGTAATTATGTATATCACGAATATATTGGTCATATTTTATAGAAAAAACGCTCGGAAGTACTCAGAATCTATATTTCTATACGCGTAAACCACACCGTTGTAGAATACGCGCATCGTGACACGAGAGTTCTCACCGTGTCACGGGAATTTATGCCGCGACATGGTGTACGGTGCCGTGTTGCGGCGTCCACGCGTTTTCTTTTTTTATCCTTTTCCTGTATCTATCCAGATTTTTATTGTTTTATCTTCACCGTTTATATTTTAATTCTGTTTTTCGAGAGTTTCATCCCTAATAAAATTCTCAACTTTTTTTTTATTAATATTTTTATTTTTTATTTTTATCATTTTACTTTATTATTATTGTTTCTATTCATCTTTATTATTTATTATTTTATTTTATTATTTACTCTTATTTCTATTATTATTTTATTTTTTTCTTTGGGGAAGTTATAAACCTTGTCCCATTTCCATACATATATATTTTGGAGTAGTTGTAAAACTTATTCATATTTTTCTTTTCTTTTTATTACTTTTTTCTTTTGGGGAAGGTCGGTACCCTCCACTTACTCCACTTACGTTTTTTTTGTCGCGTCATACACAATCAGTCTCAAGCACACACTAACACACACTAATAAAAACATAAACTGTGAATAATGTACAAAATGAGTCATAATAAATAAGCAGTGTCAAGTGTCAAGTGTCATCACAGTATGTACAAATAAAGACCCTTGGTCAAAAATATGTAGAACTAGAAGAGTAAGGATCAGTGTCATCTCCAGCCTGTTAATATGGGGGCGGCGAGCAAAGAGCCCAGCCATCATCTGGGTACGAGGAGTAGTATCCCTGCCAGTCCTTGCAATTCCAGTAGCAGTCAAACTCAAAGCAGGACCCGTCCAACTAGCAAACGGTGTAGACTGACTCAAAGAAGTAGGAATCGTCGGTGGAGGCATCGTCCCATACACTGGAACTGAAAACTAGCCTGACATCGGGGAAGGAAGCGCCCCAGACGATGGAGCTGAGTATAGGCCTTGATCCACGGGAGTGATAACTGGCCTGAACTCAGGCTGTGAAGACTGTGAAAACGACTGTCGCTGCCACTGACCCTGACCCTAAAAGCGCTGGGAAGACTGAGGCTGCTGCCACTGAGCCTCCTGAAACGGCTGAGAAATCTGAGGCTCCCGCTGAGCCTGAGAATGCCGATGAACCACAGAAGATCGTCTGCCACGACTAGGCTCCCCTTCGTCCGAGCCTCTATGCCTCGAGCGCGAGCGGGACCTCCGTCGCTCCTGAAAGACACACAATCAAAAGATGTCAATGGCGAAAGACAGAACAAAATAACAAATGGTAAAAATGAAAAAGTGACACATACCTCAAGAACATCGCCAGAACCGCCTCGACAACTCGCACCACGCCGAAGCTTGATGATGCAGTACTTCAAAGCGTCAACCAGCTTCATGAAGCCCATCATCTCCGGATGAGTAGGCTGAGAACAAAGCAAAGAGAAAAATCAGTAACAAGCGGTATTAAAAAGGATGAATAATGTATCAAAAGCTTACCGACTCAAAAAATCAGGCAGAGACTCCTGCGCCTGTCTGAAACCCTCTGGCGCGTTAGCAATATGGTCCTCAGTAATACCAATCGGCCCTGGGTAGCGGACAGATTGAGGCGGAATCTCAATCCTCCCCACACGGCGAACAATCGTCTGAAAATACGATCGAACAATCAAGTTATTCGACTGTTTAAACAGAGACTAGCAACAAACTCCTCAAAATAAATAATACCTCAGGAAGACGGGGTGGAGGAGCCAAAGAGGGAAGCTAGTCCTATGCGCATAAGCTCCTGCCAATGAAAAGTGTAGCGCTCTCCCCTGTTTATTAACTCCCTAAGCAAGCGTGAGTCCAGCATCGACTCTGGTGGAGATAAGGGCACCACAAAGCGATCACCATTGTGCTGACGAACGACACGCTCCCCCAGATACCAGATAAAGCGTCCAGTACCAACAAAGACAGTGCGGTACGTTGAAAGCTGCAAGGCCTCGGGAAGATTAGTCATCCCACCCCAAGGCCGATATTGGACATCAATAGCAACCTGAAAACCATAAAAAGTTGCAATGAAGTGTCGAAAATAACGTCGTAATTCTTACACCAACGGAAGAGGTGCCTCGGCGTAGCAGCCCGCATAGCGCAGAGACAGACTCCACTCGTGCCTCGCCTCGGTCACGCCAACTAGCTCCGACAGGGAAGTCATGAGCCGCTCCACGAAGCCGTCGAGGGGCCAATCCCGGAAAGTACTCATAGAACCATAGCTGCAATGAAAAGTAATCTTTGATCACATGAGTCGAACAAATTAAAATAAAACAAGAAGAGGAAAGGATCGTCACCTCTACGACTCTCCATAAACCGTAGACAGTGATAGGGGACTCGTCGTTCAGCTACCTACAGCCATGACGTAACGACAAGAAAAGATCGGCATATCCAAGGCTGGACCAGCTATAGGATCCTATCTCACTGATCCTAAGCAAAGAAGGTAGGTAGCAAACGAGCGCACGCGAACTCCTATCAGGAGAAAGAGTCATGGAAATGAGAATCAAAATGAAAATCCGCACTCGCTGCTCAGGTGATGTCTCCTCCATGTCAAAACCACAGGCCAGAACAGAAGCCAACTCTGATCGCCCGCTCCTAGGACCACCTTGAGACACCGGCTGAGTCCTGATATGCTGAACGATCGGACCTAACAAATCGGCTGCCTAAGCCGCCCCCCAAGAAAGATTAGACATCTGCGCTACGACCCGGTCAGTGAAGTGTAGACCACTGATCATGCTAAAATCCAGAGGGGTCACTGTCATCTCCCCCCAAGCAAAGTGAAAAGTGTTGGTAGTATCCCAAAAATACTCCAACAACGCGCGAACGGTTGTCGTGCCACAACCCGGGGGGCTGCAAAACCCTACGATCGCCGAATAAAAGTCTACTAGACCAGCTGATTCCCATAAGGTGTTCGTAGCAGGATCCCTCGTGATAATCCCATGAAGTCGAGGAATCAAATCTCCGGCTCCAGAACCGTGATGGCGAAGTGTGCCGTCGACTATGCCGGTAAGTGGACGATGAGAAACGTGGTTCTCACGACAGAAAACCAACTGGTCTGGTGTCCACGGAGGTGGAGCCCACCTACCCCTACCCGTAGAGGGTCGAGGCTCAGACTCTAAGACGTCATCATCCATACCCTCGGGAATCGTAGAAGTGTCCTCCCGAAAATCCTGACGCCGGTCATGAGTGGAAAGATCGCGATCCCGCCGTCTAGGCATTCTATTATAAAAATAAAAATCTAAATGCTGAGCATCGTTTCCTAAGATATTTAGTTATTTATTTCGAGTTGCATTTTAATAAAAACCTAAATGCTTAGCATCATTTCCTAAGTTATTTAGTTATTTATTTCAAGTTGCATTTTCTATTATACGCTAAATTTTTTACCTCAAGGCTAAAAATTAGCAAAATAATGGAATTATTTATAGTATTTAGTTTCTCCATGACGAACTAATACTATGTTCTCCTAATTGCATGATACTATGTTCTCCATGACAATGTAGTACATACACAACACAAAACATGTTTCAAAATTGCACGAAAACAATAGATCGACGCATCATGGCATATTTTACAAGATCTACAACGAATATGTCATCATTTCAAGTGCAAAAGAACAACATGAACAACAAGAACACCATTTCACACAAGAAGTACCAAAAATGGTGATTTGCTCCATTCTTCACCAAATCATGCAACTTTTGTCTCAAATCGCTCACAAACACACATACATACATATAAAAGTAAATTCATGGCAAGAATTTCAACATAAACCTTAAAATCAAAAAATCCCCAAATTGATTTTTAAGGGTTTTTACATGAAATTACTCATTTGAATCAAATTCAAGACAAAAGGCAAGAAAACTAACATGGATCCATGTAAGAAATCGGAAATGAGGAAGATAGCAAAAAAATTGGACCGAATTTAGTGCAGAATTGAACTCCAAAAGCTCGAAAAACTGCTGGATTTTATGCAGTGCGACCACCCAACCACCGCGGCGCGGTGGTTAAATCCGGTGGCACGGCAACAACTCCCGTGTCACGGTGACCCCCAGCAGCGGCGAAAACACTCCGGCAGCAGCAGAAAACACCCAGACAGCAGCAATGAGCAGTAACGAAAAAAAACAAAAACAAAAACCCCAGCTGAACCGCCGTGTCACGGTGAACCTAATCGTGACACGGTGAAGACGACCATGCGCCGGTTCAGCTCCGCCGTGGCTCGGTGATCTGAGCAATCTTAAAATTAAAAAAAAATGGAGAGGAAAACCGAGAGCAGAAGAAGAACAAGAAATGGAGAATGAAAAAATGGGAGCAGTGTCTAATATTTAAAGCCAAAAAATATGACCGTTATGCGTCTCCATCTCGTGCCACGTGTTCCGTTACCGTGTAACGGTTTTCACGTGCGTGGCGTGGTGTTTTGTTCAAGGCGCGTGGGCATTTTGAACAAAAATAAAATCCCGCGACACGGGAAAGTTACCGTCAGACGGGATTGGTTTGCCGTGTTGCGGGAATTTTTCACGTGGCGCGGAGCTCTGGCTGCTGTTCTGCAAACTCCTCGAAGCGGTCAGAGAATATTCCTGCCATTTTGACCAAAATTGCACGATTTTCCGTACAAATTGGACAGTTGGTTTTTTCAGTAAAATTACGCGGAAATTTCTAACTGACACTTAAAGGGTATCAAAATTACTATTTTGCCCCCAGCAAGGGTCAAAGTTAATTTGCCGACGTTTTAAACACCTAATATGGTCGGATAGTCGACTTGAAAGTGTGAATCATCTGCGGCCCACGTTCGGGGATAATCGAACCATCATACACTTGCAAATTTCAATGATTACAGTAGTTGTCGGCTTTCCTCAAGCATGGAAAGCGTTATCGGTGGATTTTTCTTCAAGTATAGAAAACCGCCAAGTCGGCTTTCCTCAAGCATGAAAAGCGTTATCGGTGGATTTTTCTTCAAGTATAGAAAACCGCCAAGTCGGCTTTCCTCAAGAATGGAAAACGTTATCGGTGGATTTTTCTTCAAGTATAGAGAACCGCTAAGTCGGCTTTCCTCAAGCATGGAAGGCATTATCGGTGGATTTCTTCAAGCATAGAATGACACCAAATTGATACGTCGACTTTCCTCGAGCATGAAAAGTATCATCCGGTAGGTTTCTTCAGGCTTAGGATGCTACCAAATTTCTCAGTCAGCTTTCCTCAGGCATGGAAAGCGTTTCGACAAACATCATCCGCTGGATTCCTTCAAGCATAGGAAGCTGCCAAACTCATTTGTCACCGATACACTGGTGCCAAATACGTATTCTATCCTTTTACTCTTTTATCTGTGGAATTAACATTTTTCTGCAGGTATCGGCGTATACAGAGTGATTTAGGATCGCAGAACGTCTTAAATCATTCTCTGTCCCTATCGACTACTTTGACTATCGTTTTCGAAATTGACGTTTCTACAAACTCAGTCAAAGTGGGGGCTTCTGTAGACACCTAAAAATGTCTCCCCAAAACCAAACCCGATGATGAACAACCTTTCACCGTCACTGTTGTCGGATTCAGTATTTAATCCCGAGAGTGCTTAAAAAATCGTATTTAATTAAATTCAATAGTCCATGGGTCAGTTTTGATGTTTGGTCAAAGCATAGTTTTTTTTTTCAGCCCAAACCTTTTTTATTGTTTTATTATTTAATTTTAGCCCAAACCTTTTTTATTTTATTATTTATTTTGGCCCAAGATTTTTTATTTTATTTACTTATTTTCTTATTTTATCCCAAATAATAATAAAAACAGAAATGGCTCGAAATTATCAATCGGCACTTAAAATGCTGAACGAAATTAGGGTTAAAAATGAATTTAGACTGAAAACTCTCGCGTCACGGCAACAGTCCACCGTGTCACGGGAAACTGTCCCGTTTAACGGTGGGGTTCCCCGTGACACGGGACACCTGCTGTGACACGGGGGTTTCCGTGTCCTTTCCGCGTAAACCCTTAACGCGTTTTCTCCCCCGTTCACTAAATATTTCCCGCGTCACACAAAAGTACACCGTGTCACGGGAATGTTTCTCCGTCTAACGGTGGGATTTCCCGTGTCACGGTATAATTTGCCGTGTCGCGGTATACTTTTTTAAAGTTTTTATCATTTTAGGGTTCCGTGTGTTCCCTCAGCACATTTTTTCTATAAATACCCCCTCAGTTCTGATGTACGGGGCATCAATTAATTCTCTATTTTCCCTCATCTATGCTCTAGCCTAAACACTAGCCTACCCTTCTTCTTTCAAAATTCCTTCTTCAAGCACTCATAGGAGTCCATACGTTACTCGTGGTTCTGTCCTTAAGCTAAGGCGTGAAAGATAGAACTGTTTGAGGGTTTGGCCCCAAATCAACTCTACTTTATTTAATTTAATTCAATTATTGTTTTATTATTATTTCCTTGAAGTTACTAACTCGTTTATTATTTTGTAGTTGCAAGCAAACAGAATCAAAGTAAGAATTATGTTATTTTTATTTCTATTATTTTTCTAACGATTTTATATTGTTGGAATTATTGTTAAATTGCTTCCAATATTAATGTTTATTCTTTTTTTATTTTTGATCACCATATTGCATGTTTAAAGGGAATATGTAATTGGAAATCACGCCTAATAAGATAATTTGGACAACCAGTTTAGGATCCTTTTTAATCTTGTTGTTAAATCAAGTGATCACAATATTTTAGAATTATGTGTTGCATTAATATTAAACAAATTTAGCTTATTAATAGTTTGGAGCAAATTGAATCTCTGTTTGTATGCCTTTGAGATCGCAGGAATGCTTTTCACTATAAGTATCGAGTAGAGGCCAATACGGGCGAATGTGACTCTATGACTCACTTCGTACCATCATCCCCGATCCTCCTTTCGTGGTTCCAAACCATATGGAGTTAGTAATCTCATGGATTATGAATGGGGTGTACGTAACCTTCACGGGTCAATCGTTGTGGCCTATCGTTGTCCCTTTATCGTGGTGGCCTTTTATGATCCGTGAACGGTTTACAAGTTCCTTAAAAACTTGTTGGCGGCTCCCTACTTTGCTTTGTCCCTAATCGTTGTCCCTAATCGTAATGTCAATTCCCACTTCCTATGAGTGCCAAGCATATTCACACATGCTTTAAACGTAGGCGCACTTCAAATGACGCCTACAGTCACAAATTGGGGGTTTTAATTAACTAACTACTATGGAGACAAACACTAGGGGGAAATGGGAACCTACACCAACAAAACCAACGGATCAAAACAATAGGCAAGCATGAACACAAATTGGGTGATAGAAAGGGCACTCAACATTGCCTTCTTTCGAAGCCACAACACTAAGCATTCCTAAACCAAACTCAACTAACAAGATAGGCCAATAAAGTCTTAACGATGATAAGTAGACTACTAACTCAGATTTGTTTTTCGATCGGTCCAAGAAAGCATTAAGGCACAAGTAATCGAGATTTCTCACCTAATTATTGCAACTAAAACTACTACTTCATCCAAACAAGAAACCGTAATCAAGAGTAACTAAACATAATCATATAAGAAAAGAATCACAACTAGACTCCATCTCTCAATGGAAGCATATGAACAATAAGTGGCCATCCAATTACACATGCAATTAACCAATCCTTCAACAATCAATCATCAATCCAAAATGAACATGCAAGCACAAACATCAATCAACCCATGAATTGGTTGGGTCTTCATCCAACCCATAGCTAATTAACTACTCACTAAACATGGTGAAAAACATTATAACAATAAAGTCTAATTCTAGCATTAATTTAACAAGTTGAGAAAAGTAGTGAGAACAAGGTAGATTGAACATGCAACAACAATTAAGCAAGATTAAGGGAGAAATTAGCAATTCAAAGTAAACAAAAACAAAAAATAAAGAACAAGAGATAGAGGAAAGAGATTACTAATGAAGCTTCAAAGTTGAGAGAGTATTCAATTCAAGAGAATAATCTTCAATTAACAATTACAATGATTGAGTTTGAGAAGATCTAAGCTAATTAATGAGAGCGAGTTTAGAGAAACTAAGGGCCTAAGAAAACTAAAGGGAAGAAGATACGTACAAATGAGCCCCCAAAAGCTATTTATAACCCCCAATTACATAGTAAACTTCGTAATAGAAAGCTTGCAGGGCCTATCAGGGCGGTCTCTCCAAGGCCTGAAGAGGCCACTCCTAAGGACTGTAGAGGCCACTCCATGTCTTGAAGAGGCAGCTCCAAACTGGGGAAGTTGGGGCAGAATGCTTCGTAGTAGGTTGGAGAGGGCTCTCCAAAAAGGTGGAGAGGCCGCGCACCTATGTTGAAGAGGCCTCTCCACAATTCTTCTTTCAAGTCGGCCAAAGGAGGCAGAAAGTTAAGCATTGAGGTGGAGAGGGCTCTCCAAATTGGTGAAGCGGGCACTCCAGTTGGAGAGGCCGCGACCTATGTTGGAGAGGCCTCTCCTCACAAAATTTCTACATTCTACCAAGGAAGACAGGAACTTCAGCAATAAGGTGGAGAGGCTCTCCACTGGCCTGGAGAGGCCGCTCCTTAGGAGAGGCCACACCATTCTTTGGAGAGGCCGCTCCACTGTAGTTCTTTCCTTTCTCTTGATTTGGCTCCCTTGCTTGGCATCTTCTTGCTTTCAACCTTGGTTCATCATCCATAGGCTTCAATTGGTCGTATTTAGGCTTAAAAACTCAACAAAAACACTAACAACCTATGAAGCATAGAATGCACAAAAATTACATAATAATAGAGTGAAAGTGAACCAAAACACCGATTTTATCAAGTAAACAAGGTTCAAAGACACCCTAAAACCATACCAAATTACAAGTTATCAATACCCCACTACCTATTATTTTAATAAATCCAACTAAATTTTCTAAAATTCCGTGAAAGTCAAACATGTTATTTATTTAAATACGGAATGAGTAATTTCTGTATTTTCAAAGCTTGTAATTTCTTTGGGGTAACCAGAATTTCTTGTAGGTTAACTTAGTTGAGACGTTGAGTTAGCAGACAAGAACTTTTAAAAGGGGGAAAGGGGTAACGAAAACTCCACATCAAGTTGCCATTAGCTACTTAATCTTGGTAAATGGGGACCCAACAAGAGTAAATATAGCCCACTACCAAGTAGGGACAAAGAAGGTCCATACCTACGTTGAAATTTTTTTTTCGCTAAGTGTTGGAAAAACGTCATTTGCTATTTTAATATTGTTATTTTAAGTTTGAGCTTGTTATAATAAATTTAATACTGGTATATGTTTCTTCAATATTGTTTTCGAGGTGTCATTTTGCTCTTTTCTGTAGTACTTGTATATTAAAAGGCTAAGTGTTTGTATAAGAAATAAAGTGTTATATTTATATACTGTTATCGCATAAGTGAAATATTTTATTAAGGAATACAATACTATTATAAATTAGAAACTGTTAAGCTACGATATTTGGTATTAGAGCCATACGGTTAAAAGTTAACTAAGTTGTTAATTATTAAGTAATAAAACTGGAGAATACTAGGCCTTCTACTGAGTGTAAGAAACCTAATTTTAAGCATTATTATCATATTCCTGAAAATACTATTAATTTTGGCCCAATATTTAATTATATAGTAGATTAAATTGGCAAATTAAGATCAGTGGTTGATAACATACATGCTCGTTATATTAATATTGAAAAAAAGTTATCTATTAACCACAACCGATATTAATAAAAAAGAAGTAAGTGATGTAAAAAAACAAGTTAAATAAGTACAACTTGCTTTAACAAACGAAGTAAGACATCAATCTATTAAAGAAGTATCACCTAATAAAGAAAAAATTATCCCGTATAAATATAAATATCCTTTTCAAAATCTAGATAAAAATAAGAAGTTTACGGTGTCACTCCCTAAAAAACCTACTATTAACCAAGAAAATAATAAAGAAACTAAAGATGAGCCATCATTTTCAGGAGAAAAAGATTGAAGAATTGCAAATCTTGTTTGATAAAGAAGAAGACCCTGATAAGCTAAATGTTATTGTTGATAATGTAGTTGAGGAGATTAACTATGCTACCATAGAGGAAGATTTATATCAACAAATTGGATTAATGAAACTAGATGATCTAGACTTTCTACCTATAGAAGGTTAAGCAAAAGATATAATACAAACTAGGTAAAAGGGTAATGGATAATAATGATATTGGAGAAGAAATTATTAAATGTTTTCCAAAGACCTAGGTACCAAGGAGAAGGAAATTGCACACGGCCAAGATACATACCAAGGAAGACTACTCGGTTTAGTGTCAAGGTCATGCCTAACCAAATACCTAAACAAGAAGAAGTGACTCTTGAACCTATAAGTCAAACTGGTTATAAGCTTAAGTTAGATGGTGTAAGAGATAGACAAGATGTTTTAGATCAGTGAAAAAAGAGTATGAGTAGTGTACTTAATTTAAACACTGAATGAGCTTCTGAAAATTTCTTAAATTACATCGCACACAGTTTTTATGGTTGTGTAGAATACTGGTACGATGGGATAGATGAAGAAGTCAAAACTGCATTAAGAGCTAGTGAATCACCTACTAGAATGTTCAGACAGTTATGTCAATACATTGAGTTAGAATTCATTGGTCTTAGAGCTGATCCTAATGAAAAACGAATGGAGTATCAAATAAAGTTAAGTAATTTGTCCGTATGTAATATGAAATATGTTGATAATTACATTATGGAATTTGAAACATATTATTATAAAATTGGTGAAAACAAAACAAATCTTGAAATGTTTTACGATAAATTAATTACCAAGTCCCCTTAATGAAGAAATTAGTGAAAAATATCAAGAATTTATGGAGAGAAAAATTCTTAGGTAGGGATGCCCTAGGTAATAGAATTGTTTTTTTGAGAAAATGGATTGAAAAGAAATTAAATGTAGAGAGGTTGCATGAACTCAACAAATGAAAAGACAATTTCTCACTTGTTAAGATTTCCCAAATAACTATGGATGTGAAAGAAAAAACTATAATAAGAGAAGGAATTATAAGAAAAAAAAATGACAGAGTAGAAACCAATGAAGAAGTATTATAAACATAAATTTAGAAAACCAAGTAGGTTTTTCAGAAAGGTAACATACTGTCCTGAGAAAAAGAAAACATGCAAGTTTTGGTCTTGTAACCACAGAAGAAGCAATGGCCAAATGAAACCAATCATCGTGACCAAACGCAGCCAATCGCGACTGCAACAGCAACAATTGCGGCCAATCGCAACATCCACCTACCCTAAAACAGTGGGAAATCAGAGGAAAGAGAGGGTCGTGGGGTCGTTTAAGGCGATTTTAAAGGTGGCAATTACGGCCAATAACAACCAACACCACCCTAAAAATGAAACGCTAAAACTTGTTTAGGGCGGTTTTAAGGGTGGTGTTTATGCTTAGGGTCGGTTTTTTGGTGAGGGAAAGGGAGGTCCATGAGGTTGTCGGTGTAGGAGTTTATAGGTATGAATGCGGAAAACATAAATCATATTCATATAGCACCTAATCCCAAGATCATGCATAACACATAAAGAATTAGAATTAATACCTTTGAAGCATGATTCCACGTGTGATCGAACAATAACAAGGGGGACAAAGAACCTTAAACGTGATTCCTCTACTTGGTCCACATGCACGGATTAAGATCTCCACTAATGCTAGTTAGTTGCAATTGAACCCTTCAATTGACCTTTTAAGGAAAAGAGCGAGCAACGAACCAATCACGAACCACCACACGCGCCACTAGGAGTGGCCGGCCGTGAGTCCAAGGGAGGAGGAGAGAGAGTCGTGGGATAGAGACAGAGTGTGTGTGAGGGTTTTGGGATTTCTTGTTGCTTGATGCACAATCAACTGTTAATTATGTTGTATCATACAACCTTAGGCATAGACCTTATTTATAGATCTCATCTCTAAATAAGAGTCCATGACAATGCCCAAAACCTAACTCTAATCTAACTATGCTAGCCCATTCCAATTGATGATTAGTTACTTGTTCATGAGGCCCATAAAATGGGCCTCTAACTTGCTTAACCCAATACCCTTGTGTGTGACCTCATAGGATCCATTCTAGTGGGCTTTGGACTATTTGACTAACCCAAAGATCGTTGATCATAGTCTAGCAACAGATAATGATGACCCAAAAGAATGAACTTATTATCTCCATAATAGTGATCCTTGATATATCTAGTAATTGCACTTATCGGAGACAGAACTCCTTCAATCTCCCACTTGTCTGAGACAAGTGCACAACATTCTAATTCCTTAAGTCAATGTGTGTCGATTTGATAATATGATTGCATCTCATGTCGTTATCATATTAATTTACAAATCGTTTCTTGAAAAACTGAGTTAGAATTACAAAACAAATGATTACTATGTAATCCATTTAAGCACGGTCATGCATTTTCTGAATTCTCCCTCTTCAAGGGGCCAAGACACATTCCTAATTAAATAGGTAGACTCAATCCAATCTTGTGGCAATCAAGGCTCCTACTCAAATCATGAGGTAACCAGGAAACACCCTTTATAATCTCCAGTTACGGGAAGACGTTTAAATGTACACAGTTACATCAATCATTGAATGAAATCAATGTTCCACTCATGTCAAAGGAATCCACTAATATAGACGGAAGCTCTATACTTGAGCTTCAAAGTAGGTCTATAGTTCGATCATGCATCATTCATGCATATCCATGTGATTGACTGAGCTTCACTACGCTCCTATAGCCCATGAAACTGCGCTATCCAATCAAACTTACATGCTAGTCCATTTATTGAAATCATTTATGTCCACTTTAAAGATTCTAAACTAGGAACTCAAATAATGTATGGATTTTGTTCACATGTGGGGTTTCATTCACCAGGTCATCGACCTGATGAGCTCATCAATCCATAATTATTTTGGACATTTTATTTAATATCATAAAACCATAATTAAATAAGATTGAAACTTTATTTCAATTGATAAACATAATTATGCAAGTTGATGTATTACTTATGTAATATGCTTTCTCAAAACATATACAACTTAAATTACATAGCTTGCTTCAATCCAAGAATCCTTAGTATGACTCTCATACCTTGATCATGAAAGTGGTTTATTAAGTAGAGTTCATGAGACATTATCATAAACACGAATTTAGCAACTTCTAAATTTTATAATAATATTCATCTCCATACACTAAGAATTCTCCTTTGCCCTTTCGCAAGGAACTTAGGAATTTCTAATTTGTATTCCAACGGTACATTGGATTTTGATTTGAAATCTGTCATCACTTGTCTTTAAAACACGTGAATCAAATAGACGAGTATAGTCCATGATATGCATGATGCATCCATCGTAAACTGCATAAGGAGCATCACTTTAAACATTAATTTCATCAACCTTTATCAAAGCATTGAATCTTTAATCAATGTGTCATGTTACATGGGATTGAAACTCCTTTCAATATAATGTTGAACTTATAAGAATCTTATCAATATAAGTTTCTTAACCAAGCTCAAACATACTTCAAAACCTATCGCTATAGATCTTGAATCCCAACTATACTCATCTTCCTCTTCCAGGTTTTTATACAAAATGCATTACCCACCACTTGACTCTTCAAGCAATGAATAATGGCTCTTTATACTAGACCAAGTAGACTGTATAGCTCCCACTAAACATCTTGTATACATAAGACCATTTCTTCATTTTATGAGAACATCAAACGATTTGATTAACTCACAAAATTAAGAACATTAACTCCATGATGCTTACTTCAATCCATTAATGGATCTTTTATGCATCCTTAAGATTATTGAATTTTCAAAAACTTTTGATTGTATCATATACGAATCTTCTTTCATGAACCATTTCAAGAAAGCGCTTTGAAATCCATCTACCAAATCTCATAAGGTAGAAATCACTAAAATATCTTAAATAGATCTTTGCAACATGACTAATGTAAAGTTTTCATCGTAGTCATAGTCATACTATGAATTAGTTGAATCCTTCAATAAGTCTTTGCTTTGTTAGAAAACATTTTTCTTTCTTGTCTATTTTGCTTATAATGGGTCTCACCCAATTAGGCAAATTAATCAAGTGTCATACACTTGCTTACAGACTAAGAATCTATTTTAGATTTCCGGGTTTTTAAACTGCTTGGAGTTATCACTTGTCAAATCATTTTTATTACTTGCATAATCATCTTGTTCCAAAATAAATATTTTAGAACTCTTAGTCAATATGAAATCATATTTCTTTGGATAAGTTTTACATATTCTAGTCATCATTGTGGGTTTTTATGCAACAATGGAAACTTATATAACAACTTTGTTTAGTTTCAATGAGAAACAACAACAGAGGACGTGCACTTGGAATGTACTACCTTCGACACATGGTTATTATTCCCACTACACTTAATGAGACCACGCGTTGTCATTTGTAACATGAGGTGAATCATGCTCATATTGTTGCTTTGATTCGATTACTTCTCAAATTTCTTCAAGATTTTCGAAATCATTTTTCTTGAACTCTTTAAAGGCTCTCAAACTTTTTGAGATTCTTATATTCCCACTTGCCTTTTAAGGAGGCACATTTAGCATCAATCATGGTTTGAACCACGTTTATTTGTTGCTTTAATTTTCTCGAACTCTTTCGAGATTTATACTACTCCCACTAGACCTTTTGGAACAATTTCCATAAGGGCACCTGCTTGAGCAACAAACATTTTGTACTAAGTATGATTTGTGTAGTAGTACCCCGTGTTCTGTATAGGAATTGATCATGCATTAAACGATTTAATACAATTTTTATTCCTTGCTTTGTAGAAAGACTTTATAAGAACTCTTCTTATCCATATCATATATGGAGTCTTTTCTACTTTTGATTTGACATTGTAGACACCTAAAAATATCTCCCCAAAACCAAACCCGATGATGAACAACCTTTCACCGCCATTATTGGTCGGATTAAGTATTTAATCTTGGAGTGCTTAAATCCATATTTCCATTTCATAAACCAACCCAAATTCTAGCACATTTCCCCAAACCATAACTTATTTTCCTCTTTTTGTGCCTTTAAACCCAAAATAATTCATTTCGTGTCCTTTAAAATCATTCATTTCGTGTCCTTTTTATAAAAATGTTTAATATAGTTTATTTTGGTCCATAACCTGGGTGCAATGATTGAATAGTTGGATGTGTCTTTAAAAGAGCTTTCCAACGATATATTATAAGCCCAAATCCGAGTTATAACGAATAAGTTATGAACAAAATATTAAGCCGAGCCCAAACTGAACCTAAGCCCACCTTACCTACGACCCAATGATCATGTGGAGGGTCCAAATGATTTAATCCAATTCCTAAACCAATTAGGATTAATTATAAGCTTCTACAAGTTTCTAAAAGATCTGAATTATCCTTTTTGAAAAGATAAGATTAAAGAGTTTGAAATTGAATAAAACTCCTTTTTTTGAAAGTCCTAATTTTATTCGCATTGAAAGACATTGAAAGATAGACAGATATTATTTTCGTGCCTCATAGTTTTTATCCAAATTTTATATGGTTGGATAGCCCTTAAAAGTATCTTTTCAATGATATATTATAATATCAATTCCGAGCTATTACGGAAAATATATGAATAAAATATCAAACTTATCCAAAACTGACACTGTCTCACTATTTCGGCCATATCTTTTATTCTATAAAATATTTTAATCTGATTCTAATTGGGTTAGAAATTAGAATTTAATATATTTCCAACGATATCTTATTCATCTTATTCCGATTTTTGGTTCAAAAGATATGATAAAAACAAAAACCGCAAAAACTTCAATCTATCGAGTTTTATTCCGATTTAATTCGGATCTTATCTTAATTCTTCAACCCTTCTTTTTTTTCTCTATAAATAGAGGTCATATCACCCCTTTTCCAATCATCAACAAGCTTGATCATCAAATAATTCTCTTGTCCCTCTTTAGTCTAATTTCTATCCTTCTTATTCTCTCAAAATACTTCCCCTAAGCACTCCAAGGAGTTCATACAATACCCAAAGTTCTATACTTTAACCAAGCCGTGAAAGGTAGAATTAACTGAGGGTTTGGACCAAATCAACTCTACCTTTATTTAATTTAATTTTAATTTGATTTATATTTTTTATTGAAGTTACTAACAGTTTATTCATCATGTAGTAATTCAAGGAAACGCGGAAAGTGAGTAATTAATCACTTAATTACTCTTATTTTTATTCTTGTTGCTAGTATCATGATTAGGTTATTTTATATTTGATTTGACTAATGCTATTATTGTTAAATTGCTTCCAATATTAATGTATATTTTATTATTTATTGATCACCATATTGCATGTTTAAAGGGAATATGTAATTGAAAATCACCCCTAATAAGATAATTTGGACAACCGGTTTAGGTTCCTTTTTAATCTTGTTATTAATGAAAGTGTTCATTAATATTTTAGAATAATGTGTTGCATTAATATTAAACCAATTTAGCCTAATAATAGTTTGGAGCAAATTGAATCTTTGTTTGCATGCCTTTGAGATCGTAGGAATCACTTTTTACTATAAGAATTGAGTAGAGGCCAATACAGGCGAATGTGACTCCATGACTCACTTCGTACCGTCATCCCCGATCCTCCTTTCGTAGTTCCGATCCATATGGAGTTAGTAATCTCATGGATTATGAATGGGGTGTAACCTTCATGGGTTAATCATTGTTGCCTATCATTGTCCCTTTATCGTGGATGCCTTTTATGATCCGTGAACGGTTTATAATTTCCTTAAAAACTTGTTGGCGGCCCCCTACTTTATTTTTCCCTAATATTATTATGTCAATTCCCACTTCCTAATAGTGCCAAGCATATTCACCACATGCTTTTACGTAGGCGCACTTCGAGTGACGCCTACAGACATATATAGTTTGTTTAGTTTTGTAGCTTATCTTAAAAGTATATCCCTTGAAAAATGGTTGGAAGATAGGTAATTTTCATCCATTATTAAAATATATCTCATATAGATTGATAGCTCCCTTCATAAACACTTCAAAAGGTTTTCTTTCAATTCGGAGTTTGTCGTGAAACGATTTCACAACTCTTGGATGTTCATCAAGGCCTTGGCTTAATTCTCATTATTACGATCATATCGCAATATTTTGAATGTGTTGCCAATTAAATGTATTGACTCAAACTTTCATCATTACAATCATATTGTAGCGTATTTATTATCTTGTCAAATTGATTCTGAACTTCATACTGGACGTTTTGAACTTTTCAAAACTTTCACAGTTATGCTTCAACTAAGCACAAGTGATCATATCACAAATGAAGTTTCATTGTCCGTCTCTAGTCTTTGAACCTTCGGTTTTCTTACATCCATATGTATTCAACCTCGAGTTTGCATTATCATTTCTCTAAATGGTGACTTTGTCAAAATGTCAAATTAGAATGATAATTACATATATCAATGGATTCATAATCTAATGATATTGAAAGTCCATCCCTTTGGATTTTCCGCATGCAATATTCATTTTTCATTCGAATTAATTGACATATTAGAGATGATTTATATATAGAAATGGTTTAATAATTTCTATCATATAGAACTTTAAACATTTTTAGCAATTCAAAACATATTATGACTCAATGAAGCATAGAATAACATTTAGTCCATGTTTTTTAATCTTCAATGCTTAGTCATCATTACTAACATTGAATGGGTATGTTTTGATAATAACAAGAATGAATAACATTTATTTAATTCTAGTCAGTAACTAGGTAAGGTAGTGAAATATAAGTTCTACTTGTAAAGTTGCAACTTTTGCTTCCAGACTTGTAGATTCTACTTGTGAAGTAGCAACATTTGCTTGTAAACTTGTAGATTTATTTCTCCCTTAGCCATAACTTCTTCCTTTAGTTCAACCACATTGTTTAATGAGTGAACTAAACAAGACATCGTATGTTCAAGAAGTAGCAATATGCTAAATTAATTTCTATAATATACTTCTTAAATTGGAACATTTCCATTCTTTTGCATTCCAATTATATGAGGTAGTTTCTAATCAATTGGAATTGGTCCATTTAATTTGAAACATTTATTGTTCATAACAACTTTTAGCATGTAAGTAGTTCTAGATTTGAGAAGTAGCAACTTGTTTGCATTTCTTGGCCTATAACTTCTTAATGCAATCCTCATATATTCCTTAACCTTTCCCATTTTAACCACTTAGAACACTTCTCTTAGGTTCAAAATGATGCTTTGCTTAACTACTTTAAGCACATTTCATGATTTTGCTAAGTCTATTCAATCATTATTCATATTAGAGTTAAATCAACCATTTAACTCTATATGAAATGGATGAAGAATAATGTCATTTGATCAATTTTTGATTATAGATATCTCCAATCACTTTATTTTATTGGACTTTTGTACTTTTCTTGTAGAGGATTTGTACCTCCCATCTCATTGTATCCCTTGAAACACTTTTCAAAATGAAGATGTGTTGGCATTTTACTCAAACATTTTGAATAAAACCAACCTTACACATGTGACATGGGTTTATAAAACTTGCCTTTTAGAACCATCTTAGTAAAATTGGAATATAGGTTTATGGATTATCTTTTAACCTTTTGAGAGCGTTTCTCAACTTTATTTTCAATCGAGGGGATTATATATAATAATAAAATTAGAACAACATGTTACTTGTAAGTAAACGCAAAATTCAATTATGTTTAATAAAAATTTAAAGTACTTGGGTAACTTAGGCACGGAGGCTAAGCACTTCATACTTCGTGATGCAATGACAATTATGATTGATGAGTGATGTTGATATGACAAGGCATGCTTCAACGTTGTATTAAAACTCCATGACAAAGGGTTCCTAAGGGATGGTATATTTGGTCATGTATCTGTGATGTGTGTGATAGTGACACTAAAGTTAGGCCGCAAGGGTTTAGTGTGTGGAAAGATATTATTTTTAGAAGAGTTAAATAATGGTGACTCTTAGGCTAGGTAGGCTAATGATGTAAGGATCAAGCCCCCAAGTCTAGCTCTAAATGAATAGAGATGAGCACAGGGGATCCCTTGATATGATCATGGCGTGAGTGTGTGAATGTGAATATGAATGCATTTTTATTACGGCCACACCTCGATGTGAGGTTGCCTACGTATCCGTTAGGAATCAGGCCGAACGTAGCTCTAGCCGAACCTCGCACAAGTGTGTGTATACCTAAAAAGGTCTTTTTAAGGGTTGTAACGTGGTTAGGCTAAAGGTTGAAGAAGAAGGGGATAAAGGCTCAAGACCCTCGATAAGCCCCTAAGGTGTGCAACCTTGTTTTTGAATATTTTTTTTATGCTTGATTTTCTACCCTTTTTTAGCTCTTTTTTGCTTTAGCATTTATTTTATTTTTATAAATTTGGGCAATTCCGATCATGCGGTCTATCACTCACTTGGCATTCATGTTTCTCAGGTACGGTAACGAGCACTCAATAAGAGACGCAATCTGAGATGTGTTCATATCAAAGACATGTTCATGTCAATGACATTGGAACACTTGCCCTTTTGTACACTTTTATTTATTTTTTGCTTATTTTTTGCTATTTTAAGTCACTCAAGCTTTTTATGAAATTGAAAATTGCATAAGTTGCACACCATCCCATCCCAAGGTTAGGCAGATGTAGGTTGAAAAAATGAAAGGTCTATCATTAGACGAGGATCAAAGTGGTTTATGAAGAAAGGATTATAAATTAGAAGGGTGAAAGGCAATATGATGTGGCTACAAGGGGTGCCTCTAATCATTGGTATACCTTGTGCTTAGTTTGACATGGATTTTTTTCTTTTTTCTTTTTTCTTTTTTTTTTGTGCAATGCAATGATCATATGCAAGAAAATAAATGCTCATTTTATTAAAAGGGAAAAAGAAATAATCTACAAAATTAAATTCAAGGGAAAAGAAAGGTGCCTATGCTAGACTTATTGGGGAAAGGGTAAATAAAATAAATAGAAAAAAGATCATGAAATCTTGTCGTTGAAGCTCGCCTCTTGTCCCTTGGCTTATCATCACTTGGTGTTCTTGCCGACTGGAGGTATTGGAAGCCCGTTATTGTCGATCAAATATTGGATTACTTCCTTTAGCTTCTAACAGCTCTCAGTAGTATGACCCCTACCTTGATGGTACCTGCAGCGTACATTTGGGTTCCAACTAGGCAATCTCTTCTCAAGTGGGGGATCTGGAATGGGTCCAATAGGAGTAATGAGTCCCTTTTCATGGAGTCGATCGAAGGCATCATCGTAACTAATTCCAATAGGGGTGAAATCATTTCTTAGTTGTTTTCTAAATCCTCGATTATCCATGGCTAAGATTTCATTAAGGTCAAAAGTACCAACACTATTACTAAAGTAGGTGTTTTCGTAAAAAGAAGGATAGTCGTTCTTCTTTCCTTTATAGCCACTGTTACTATCGTTACTAATCTTGGCCTTCTTGTCGAGCGGAGGAACATGAAGGAGATTTGAATCAATGAGATCTTGAACACGATCTTTGAGGGCGAGACATACTTCGGTGGTGTGACCACGACCTCTATGGTATCGACAATAAGAATTTGGATCCCAATTGGGAAACCGTTTTTCAGGCGGAGGGTCTTGACTAGGACCAATGGGGTGAGTAATACCTTGATCGTGAAGATAGTCAAAAGCTTCATTATAAGTCATTCCTATTGGTGTGTATCCTTCAATGGTCTGTTTTGCCCGTGGCTTAGGAGCATTGAGTTCTTCATTAAATCCTTGGCGAGAATTTTGTTCGATAACCATCACCCGATTTGCTAGTCCTTCCACCACATTCAAGAGCATGGCAACGACATCTTGCAGTTTTTGAACGTCCTCTTTTAGACTTGACGAGTCTTCCCTGGTATTATCTAAGAAAAGACTTTCATCCCCCTCAATCATGGCCACTTCATCAAGAGAGGTTATATAAGCTGTCTCGATCATGGGGCCGCCTACAGGTGTGAAAAGGAGTGAAGGATCAAATGATGTTTGATTCTCTGCGATGGCTAGAACCTCGGAAGTTTCATTGTTATCGATCATATCTTGAATAGCTTCTTTGAGCTTCCAACATTCCTCAGTATCGTGACCCTTTCCTTGGTGATATTTGCAGTGCTTATTAGGATCCCATTTGGGTGGCCTGGCTTCTAGAACTGGGTCTTTGATAGGCCCTATGTGCATGACTAGTCCTTTGTGGTGTAGCTTCTCAAAAATTGTTTCATAACTCATACCAAGTGGAGTGAACACTCTTTTTGACCTTTGGATTCGCGATTCAGAGGCGTTCGTAGCATGTACCTCATTAATGGGAGAGGAAGAAGAAGGATGGTCGTTCTTCTTTCCTCTCGCACTATTGTCTTTCAGAAGGTCATCTTCAATGTCAATGCCTATATTATAGACAGCCTTGAAAGTATTCACGTTGTGTTGGTATTTTAAGTGCTTTGAATACTTTCCTTGGAGATTCTTGATAAACATCCTCACATATTCTTTTTCGGTAGGAACCTTGACCATATTAGCAGAAGTTTCCCTCCATTTGTTGAAGAAAGAAGTGAACCCTTCGTTTTCTTTTTGTTTTAACATCTCAAGTTGTCTGTGGTCTGTTTCGTCTTGAATGTTGCACTTATATCTATCTATGAAAGAGTTTGTTATCAACTCCCAAGAAGAGGTTTTCTCTTTGTCAAGGGAAAAGAGCCATTGTTGACAAACGGTTTCAAGAGATAAAGAAAACAAGGAATGAAAGACTTTCCTATCGATCCCCTTAATGCTCATTATAGTTTCAAAGGCTCTTAAGTGAAGATAAGGGTTATCTGTTGCCTTGAATTTTGGGATGTCGTTGGCATTGAACTTATGCGGAAGAAGTTCTTTGTCCACCAAGACCCCTTGTGAACTAATGCCCTGAAATTTATAGTCACTAGATAGCTTGCTCAAGCTTTCTTGCATGAGGTTCATTTGTTGTTGCTTCACAGGGTCATCAATTTTGAGGGTTAAAGCCTTTAACACCTCAGTCACGTCAATCAATTAACTCCTAAGTTCATTGACCTCTTCTTGACTTGCCATTATCTTTTTAGCTTTCCTCTTTTGACGAATCGTTTTATCAAAAAGTAAGACTTGAATAAAGAGGTTGTCATTGATTAATCGCCTTTCTCTCCTCGACCAAGTATTGTGGAAAAGGAATTTGGGGATATTAATTGTTAATTATTTGACTCAAACTTTATTCAACATGAAATGGATGGAGGAAATGAAGAAAGATGATGTAGGTGGAGGGATATGAAGAATTTAGGAATAGAATGCACCCCTAACTTAAATGACGGAAAAAACCGACTCGTGCATGAACCTAAGGCATGGTCATGGTGTATATACAAAGTGTGTGCTAAGACTAGTGAGTGTAGTTGACATGCTTTGACTCTTGTGTAAGACCATGGGACTTAGTGCCTAGACTCAATTAATGACTTAAGAAGGTATATTATTAATAAAAATAATCGAATTGATTAGCAAACTGTTCAATTAGACACAAAGTGATGACTCGAGCAATATACCGAACTGTCGCCAAAACGACAGGACTGGCGCCGCACTGTGTAGTGTAGCGCCAGACGACAGAGCTGTCGCCAGGCGCTACACTCCACAGAGTGGCGCTGCAGTCCAAATCTCGGCGCCAGTGATGGAACGTTGATCTGGAACTGCTTTCTGTATTATTACTTTACAGGGTATGCCTAAAGTCGTACTAAGTCAACTCTGATTAAATTATTAGACTCTAATTACCAAAATTAATTAATTAATTAATTAATTAAGCAAAGTCTTTTTAGCCATTAAGCAGTTTATTTTGTCTTAACGCAAGTCAAACAAACGGTTAGGAAAAAACACATAGAGAATGCACAACCAAAAATGCACAATTAGTCAAGTAGGCACAACATGATGCAATGAGTTTGCAACCTAAACATGGCTCTAGTTCTCTAAAGTTCGGGATATGGTTTAGTCAAAAAGGGTCCATGGTTAATTGTCCAAATGCACCGCGCGGAAGCCTAACCGTGAAGGGTTGGCGCGAGTGGATGGGACACCGCGAGTTTTGGAAAAACTCGCTTCCATGGTTTGGTGAATTCAACATTCTCGGATGTACCCTTTGTAGCTTAGAGAGTTCAATCAGGTAGATGGAGCATGAATTCCCAGGGGGTTATGTCCATATGTAGAACACATATGGGTTTTAGAAAAGCGAGAAAAACTCAATCAGGAAGTAGGATCGAGCGAACAATGCTAAAAACTGGTCAAAATTAGAACGCATATTTCTGGGTCGGTATTGGAAGAATTTGGCGCCAGCAAAAAAGATTGGCGCCGGCTTTTGGCTTTAGCGCCTGGCGACAGAGCTGTCGCCTGGCGCTACAGTCAAAATTATGGCGCTAACTTCTGTTTGCTGACGCTAATTCCTACATGCCTCAGCAGCTTTCTGTGCTCGATAAAATTTTCCAGTTTCGCTCAGTGTTATTTCGGTCCTAATTGTGAAAGATATTCCTCAAAATTCCTACATGTAAAAATCCTATGTTTTAACTCATTACGGATGGTCTTTCCAATGAGATCTTTTTTATGCATATGACAATAATGTTAATCAAAATTACGCACATGAAATACTTAGAACGTTTCGAGTCTCATCCACTCATTCTAAATCATTGCCGAAATAAATTTCAGGAATTAAAATAGAAATCCTCCCTAGTGGAGTCGCCAAAAAACTGTCGGGAATATTTCAAGCATTATCCCTAGCTTGAACCCCACTGTGATCATACACTAAAGTATGGTGGCGTCCAAAGGGAAAGAAGATAGAGCAAAAGATTCGCCAACAAGTTTTAGGAACTTGTAAACCGTTCACAGGGTGAAGGTTACACGCCTTAACGATCCAGGAGATCGTTAACTCCAATAGGTCTAGAACCATGACTGGTAGTTCGGGGATGAAAGTACAAATCCAACCTAAAAGAGATTGAACCTGCCCTAATAATAGGCCTCTACTTTATTCTGATCGTATTCATGTGCGCTTTCTGACTAACATGCAATCAATAGGATTAACCCTAAACCTGTTTATCTACGTTGAATTATAATCAAATTAACCCTAAACAAGATTATTAATTATCTTATATAAGCGTGATTACAAGTACCAAATTCCCTTTAAACATGCATAAAAGGCATGATCAAGCAATAACAATAAATATCAAGCAACATAACAATAATCATCACAATTATTATAACAATTATAATCATAAAAATAATCATGTTAATAATAAAGCATAATAATAATAGCAAGATCCTAGGCATGATACTAAAAAGATTAATAACAAACCCTAGCATGTCACCAAACAATAAAGATTAAATATTTAGCCCTAACATGATACTAACATGAATATTAGGAAGAGAAATAGGAAGCATCATAACAATCATACTTGATTTAAGGAACTTATTCTTTACCCTAAACATGATACTAGGAAGCAATAAAACATCCTAACATGATACTATGAATCAAAATAACAATCTAAGCATGATTTCTATATCATAATATCAATTAAACCATTAAAGTACTTACTTGGATGCTTCGTATCTCTTTCTAATAACATAATACACGCGTTAGTAACTTCAAGGAAAAGATTAAAATCAAAACAATTAAATTAAATAATTGAAAGAGAGATTTGGGACCAAACCCTCAGAAATTAAAACCTTTGACGTCTAGGGCGAAGGTAACTTCGAATAATGCTAGGTGTGTCTAGTGCAAATGTATGAGGATTTGTGTTTGTAAAAGGCTAGGCTAGAAAGAGAGAGAGAATCAAGAATTTCTTGATAATAGTTGATGATTATTGATGAATGAAAACGGAGTTTTTAGAAGGCTATTTATAGAGAAAATCAGCCAAAAAGATAAAAAATCGAATCAGTGTTTTGACGCAAATAGAACTTGATTAGTGTCGACGCTGGCAATTAGCGCCAGATGCTAACATTAGCGCCAGACGCTAACGCTAGCGCCAGGCGCTAATGTCTGGTGTTAGGCGCTAATCCCGTTTTTGACGCGTTTTCTAAAATCCGATAGAAATTGACCGTACAGGATGATAAAATCGTATTTTCCTCAAAACATTCTGTTATTCTGATTAAAACTCTAAAAAGTCAACAAAAGTCAATTTATCAATGTTAATTGAATTAGGAATGAAAAGAACCTTCTAGAAGAATCTAGAAGACTAAAACCATTCCTAATTGCATTAGGAATGATAAATCTATATTAGGCCCTCCTCTAGATCATTGGGCCGCATATATGGCTCAAATCGGGCCCAGTTCAGTAATTTGGCCATAACTTCCTCAATATTCATCGGAATTGGGCTTATAATATATCGTTGGAAAGCTCTTTTCAAGCCCTATCCAACTACACTACTATTAGACCCATATCATGGACCAACCAAACTGGATTGGCTGTTTTCTTAAAATAGCTTTTCAAAAACAGAGAGAAGAGAAAAGAAATTAAAACTATCCGCAACACTAAACTTTCCACACTTTCACTTCATTCGATTATGATTCGATGTGAAAGGTACTCATCATTGGGTTTAGTTTTGGGGAGACACAAATGGGTGTCTACAATAACCTTGTTGAGTATAACCAATTAAATGTGTAGAATGTGATCTCCCCCCATAATTACCTATGATAACAAGTGACACTCTTCTAAGGCCGAGCTATCACTCATGATCTAATGATTGTTGGGTATTCAATTGGAAAATCAACCTCAATATTACTGGGACCTAGATTTATTATGTTGTGATTATTTATTGAACTGTAGCGCATCATCAACCAACATAAATAATATCTAATATGCATAATCAACTGAATGCATAACTAAGACATAGCATGGCCCTTAATCCTAAGAAAACTAATAAAGCAAATGCTTCCACTTGAGCCTTCATGGATCTCATCCACCTTGCTCCTTTGGGCGTTTACTTCATGGGCTTCTTGGATTAACTGCAACCTGTAATTTTACTCTATTTTATCTACTACTTAAATAAAATGAAATTAAATTACAAAAATACTTTATCGGTTCGTAGACTGTACTAAGATTACAAAAATACATCACAATGCGCATATCGTATTTAGTAATCTACTAGGCCATACTAGTCATTATATAGCAAAAATAATATCATACATTATAAAATTGCCACATAATACATCACTCATCATGCTTTCCTAAATTACAACATCGAATGTTCACAATTAAGGAAACATGGCATCTAAATATCTCATATTTTAATTTATTACTGCAATTAGATAATATCATATACGGAGTATTATTTACAACCAACCATAAAATATCATATATTTTATTTTAGATAAGAGATAGAATCAAATAATATTTTAATTACGGAAGATAAATCATATTTATTTTTCATGATTATCCTAACTAATTTAGGAGATTCTATCCTAATTGCCTAGCCAATCACATAATTTTAAATTAATTATTATCAAAAATTAATTATGGGATAATCTAATTAAATCAATTATTGTCCAAATAGAATCTTTTGCTTTATATTTATCCAAACTTAACAAAATTAACAACTTTAATTTTGTTAATTATCTTTTCAAAATCAAAACTTATCCTTTAAATTTTAATTTCGAAATCTGATCTTCATTAAAATAAAATAATAACTTTTTAAAAAAAAACCGTGCACCAGCCACCTTGGTGTGGCCAGCCAAAGCCGGCCACGGTGGCCGTACACCGTGAGGTGTACGCTGCTCTGCAGCGGCGCACAGCAGCAGCAACAATGTCGTGTAACCCTTGCACGGTGCTGATGTTGCTGCACCTCCCTAACCCGACTGCTGCCCCGCCCCAACCTCCCTCCGGACCACCTGCAGCAACAATCGTCGTGGCTGCGCCACAGCCGCGGTTGCCGCTGCTTAAAACCCATTTTTTTATATTTTAATTTAAATAAAACAAAACATATTTTGTTAAAATTAAATTAATCTTAATATGGTCCAATTAATTTCAAAATTAAATCATATTCAATCTTGAAATTAGGGTTCTTCGTGAAATTAATCCCTAATTTAATTCAACTCTTAAATTAAATAATTTGATCATGAAAAATTCATAATTTAACATGAAATCAAATAGATTAAACACATAACTATCGAATTAAATCAAAACCAAAACACAAATTTCACAAATTAGGGTTTAGGGTATTGAAATTTTCGAAAAAATAGGGTGGGGGTTCGAATTTTTCGAGTGATTAAGGCCAAAAATTGGATCTCTTCATGGCTAATTTGGAGCAAATTAAACAACTTTTAATGATTTTAAATTGTTAAATCACATTTAAAATAATAATTGACCCATAATTAAATTATTCTCCCTCCTAATTGAATTAAACTTGTGGACTATCAAAGAATTAATATTCAATATATGTACATACATAGGCTAACTGATACCACTTTAGGAGTTTATAGGTACGAATGCGGAAAACATGAATCATATTCATATAGCACCTAATCCCAAGATCATGCATAACACATAAAAAATAGAATTAATACCTTTGAAGCGTGATTCCACTTGTGATCGAACAAGAACAAGGGAGATAAAGAACCTCAAACGTGATTCCTCTACTTGGTCCACAGACACGGATTAAGACCTCCACTAATGCTAGTTAGTTGCAATCACTACGTGAAAAAATGACTTTGGCACCGGTTCAAACCCGGCCTAAGGCACCGGTTTGAACCGGTGCTAAAGTGAGGGGTGCCAAAAAGGGGTTTAAAAAGGCACCAGTTCAAACCGGTGCCAAAACTTGAAATTGGCACCGGTTAACCGGTGCCAAAAAGTACCAAAAAAAAATTAATTCACCACTTTTGGCACCGGTTAACCGGTGCCAAAAGTGCAAAAAAAATTAATTTTTTTTTAACTTAAAAATTAAATAAACTATAATTAAATGAGAATACAAAATATAAATAGAACATCACAATAAATATAATCAAATCTGTTCAATATATATATAATCAAAAAAAAATTCCAGTATAGATTAATAAAAAAAATTACAACATATAAATCAAAATAAAAAAATTACAACATAAATAAAAAAAATTACAATATAAATCAAAATAAAAATTTACAACTTCACAATAAAAAAAAAATACAACATCTAAATCAATATATTTGCATCGTGATTCTTCAATTTAAGATCTAAATTCATGTACCTGCACCAATTAAAACAACCAAAATAAATGATTAAAATGATTTAATTAAGCTGCGAAAAAAATTCCAAAAAAAAATTCCAGAAAACAGAAAAATAAAAAAGAACATTCGAATAAACCCAGAAAAAAAATTAGAAATCGAAAAAAAAAACCAGAACAGTTAAAAATGAATTAAACCCAAAAAATAAATATAACAACATTCGAATGAACCTAGAAAAAAAAATAGAAATCGAAAAAAAAAAATCGAACAAAAACCCAAAAAACAAAAAAAAAATTGTAATCGAAAAAAAAAATCAAAATCTGAAAAAAAAAAATCAAAATCGAAATTGATTAAAAATTTGATTAAAACAAACTTGAAAACAAAAATAAAATAAACCCAGAGATTGAAAAAAATGAAAATCGAAAAAACCTAAAAATCACGAAAATAAAACCCCAAAACCGCATGCAACTTGAAAAACAAAATCAAAATCGAAATTGAAATTGAAATCGAAAAACAAAATCAAAATCGAAAACAACACAATCAAAATTGAAATCGAAAAACAAAATCACGAAATAGAAAAAAAAAAACAAAACAAAATCGAAAAAAGAAACCTAGAAATCGAAATTACTTGAAAAAAAAAACTAAAAATCACGAAAATAAAACCCCAAAACCGCATGCAACTTGAAAAACAAAATCAAAATCGAAATTGAAATCAAAAAACATCAAAATCGAAAACAACACAATCAAAATTGAAATCGAAAAACAAAACCCAGAAATAGATTGAAATGGTAAAAAAAAAAAAAAAAACCAAGATATCGATTAAAATGCGCGGTTTTTGGTCTTCGATTTCTTTTTCGTCTTCGAGTGATAGAAAAAGGAGGAGGAGTTTCAGAAATAGATCGATGGTGAATAGGAGTTTCAGAAATAGATCGATGGTGAATAGGAGTTTTAGAAAGAGGAGGAGAGGAGAGAGAAAGAGGCGGAGGAGAGGAGAGGAGAGAGAATAGGCTCATTTAGGGTTTGGGGGTATTTAAATGGGCGGGTTTTTTTTTAATAATTAAAAACCAGTTCGGTTAGGCACCGGTTTGATCTGAACCGGTGCCATTTCTCTTTGTTTAAAAACCTGCTCATTTTCAGGCCGGTTTTTGGAACCGGTTTGGCCTGAACCGGTGCCATTAGGGGGTTGCCTATTTGTATTTTTCTACTAGTGAATTGAACCCTTGAATTGACCTTCTAAGGAGAAGAACGAGCAACGAACCAATCAAGATCCACCACACGCGCCACTAGGGGTGGCCAGCCGTGAGTCCAAGGGGGGAGGAGAGAGAGAGTGTGAGGGTTTTGGGATTTCTGGTTGCTTGATGCACAATCAACTGTTAATTGTGCTGTATCATACAGCCCTAGGCATGAACCTTATTTATAGATCTCATCTCTAAATAAGAGTCCATGACAAAGCCCAAAACCTAACTCTAATCTAACTATGCTAGCCCAATACAAATTTTTACCTACACTAGAGTGTAGGTAGAACTCCCTACACCCCATCCCCACAGCATCATCCTACACCTCTCCCCACTACATCTCCCCCCATCCTTCCCCCTCTCATCCCAAGTTATAGCAGCTATCACCATTCACTGCATCTTATTTACAAATTATATACAGTATTTATCTTTATTAACTCTAGAGAAATCCATTTTCAGCGATCTCAGTGCCATTATCTCCTTCCCCAACGATATTATAAACCTCAACTCGTTTGTGTAACTGTCGTGTTATAAAATCCAGTTGAATGACAAGACTAATCACTTAAAAACACTTGATTTCGATAAGGAATCTTTGACATTTGAAATTAAATTTAATGGCAACAGCAGTTTTGCTTCTGGGCAACAATTGTGGTTGTGATAGTTGTCACGGTTATGGTGGCGGTAGATGTATCTTCCATTATATGGAATAGTGGCGGGAAATATAGGAGTTGATATTTTATCCCATCACCACCACCATGGATCGTTTGTCATGGAGGAACTACGGCTTGAGCTAATTTAATTGGGATGGCGTGGCGGGTTAGAAAATCGAACAAGGGAAATTGTTGGTAAACTTTTATAATTGAACATTTAATATTTTTGAAATGAACATTTTTTAATGGACGTAAATGAACAATTTTGTTATTGATTGTAAATGAACAATTATGATTTTATAAGTGAACATTTAATTATGGAGCATTAAAATTAACCTATTGTGTGTGTCACATTTTAATTATTTGATCAATAAATCAAACAACTTTTAAAGAATTTAATTGAAAAATAAGTACTATGTATCTAAAAGTCAATAACATAAAAAATTTAAGATATGTCATTTATAAAAATATTTAAAACTTATATATATATATGCGCAAATGTTCATTTGTATATGCGCAAATGTTCATTTAAAATAAATGTATTTACTTGTTCAATATAAATTGATCATGAATCATAATGAAAATGGACAATTATCAATATGAAAATGAACATTTACATATAATAAAATTAATTTATTTTTTGAAAAGTTAGTAAGCATATATGTGTACTATGGAAGGATGGAGTTTTAATATGTTATTAATGATTTTATATATTTAATGGGTAAGATGTGTAATTACTAATATGAAGTAATTTTATCTTACTATATATTTTTTGAGGAAAGGTTGTCTAACAATAGTTCTAAAAAATTTAATTAGAGTATAAGTATATCTTTTAGTCTATTTTGCCCATTTTACCGTAGGGATTTAAGATATACAAGTATAACTTTTTGTGACCATTGTGAACTGTTTAAATGATCATGTAATTAGTAGAGAATACCTTTTTTTAATGTTTGACAAGAACCTTTTATGCATATTGTTTATGAATATTTAATGACATGGTCATAAACATATAGATGATATAATGTTGAGAATTTAATGAATTACTAGTACTAATATGATGATTTCACATTTTTTAATAATATCTAGCAAACAATACTACTATTGTATGAAATATGACATACAAAATATATAACTTGTTTATACATCAAATATGCTAAAAACAATGTTCTATTTAAAGCAAAAAGAAATTGCTTATATTATAACTCATTTATCAATCTTCTTGATGCCCTTCATTTTTTTTTTTTTCAATACATTTCATTCAAAAAGCATTAGTTGAGGTGTGCATTCCATTTGCAGCTTCCTGATTTGATTTTCTTGTATATCCACAAAACCAATATATATTATAAAGATAAATGGTTTATTATTGGAAAAAAAAGTGTCTAAATTTTAATAATATAAAAGTAATAAAATATGGCGTAGAACATTCAATAACATATAAATGAACATTAAAAGTATGATTATGTACAATTATATACTTAAATTATTTGTCTTCATGTCACAAATCCATTTTTGATTAGGATATTGGATACAAAAAAAAGTGTCTAAATTTTAATAATATAAAAGTAATAAAATATGGCGTAGAACATTCAACAACATATAAATGAACATGAAAAAGTATGATTATGTACAATTATATACTTAAATTATTTGTCTTCATGTCACAAATTCATTTTTGATTAGGGTATTGGATACACACACGCAACAAGTCCATAGTGAATACCTTATATAAGAGTTGTCTACAAGTACGTAATGTTATGGTTTTGCAAATATTAGTACATATGTTCAAAATAAACATATTATTAGAAATGAATGAACATTACATTTTTGAATATGAACATTTCAATGATTATTTGAAAATCAATTTTAAATTATTAAACATTAATTAAGCTCATTTTTTAATCAACAATACGTATATGAACATTATTCATTTTATGAATGAGCATATGTTATCTTTTACAAATTAAATTCAAAAAGAAAATGAACATTCATTAGAAAAAAGAATTCCCACAATAAACTACATTTACATTTCAATCTCAATGAGTTTTGATCAAATTAAACAGAAAATTATTGCAAGTAAGATATGTTTCTAATTTTTTGTGTCGAACACTCTTATAATTTAATAACTCACCACAAATTAATTTATCACAAAATAGAGTACATCATACATAATTTAACTATAATAATAGGAAACCACAATAATTTCACATGCATCATAATTTGATGGCTAGAATTTTCTGGTGAAATGGAAAAATTCAACAAAAATAAATAAATGAGATAGAGAGTGTGATAAATTGATTAGGGCTCAAAGCTTGGATCTGGCCCAAATCTGCCTGAGCATGTTGTTCGGTGTTTGAAGACTACTCTATTGCAGTAGGGGGCTGCTCTATTGCAGTTGAAGGTTGTTGTGTTGCTCCTGCTTGCTGCTGCCGCGCTGCAGATTGCTCCATACTGCCAGCAGCTTGCTGCCGCAGCTCTGCAGTATGGCCCCTGCCCAAGCCGCGGCCAGCAAGCTCTTGTCGCAGGCTGCCTGCGGACTAGTCTGACTGTGGCTGTCCGTGGGCACCTGCAGCTTGCTACTGCTGCGTGGGCTGCTCACGCACCTGCTGTTGGGCATGTGGCACACCACCCTGACCATTTGTAGCCTCCCAAAACCCCATACTCACATCATCAAAATCATACGGCACATCTATATTCATTGGCACAATATTTTCCAGAATAATATTGGACATTATTGGATCAAGAAAAGGAAATACATCTTCAAAGAATTTCACATCACGAGATATAAAAAATTTTCTCGAATCAAGATCAAATAAAATCCAACCTTTCTTCCCAAACGGATACCCAACAAAAACACATTTTCGACTCCGACTTGCAAATTTATCTCCCTTAGCTTCTTGATTGTGAGCAAAACATAGACACCCAAAGGTCCTAATAGTAGTATAGGAAGGTGTAGTTCCAAATAAAATTTCATAGGGAGTTTTGTTATGCAAGATAGAAGAAGGAGTGCGGTTAGTTAAATGAGCCGCAGCAAGAACACTCTCACCCCAAAAAAAAAAGGTAAATTAGCCTGAACTCTCAATGCCCTTGCTACATTCAAAATATGTTTGTGTTTTCTCTCAACCCGACCATTTTGTTGTGGAGTCCCAACCCATGATGTTTGAAATAATATGCCAGCTGCATTAAAGAAATCTCGCAAACAATTAAATTCAGTGCCATTGTCACTTTGAACAATTTTAATTGTTTGTGAAAACTATCTATCAACCATTGGCACAAAAGACATGAACATACGAAATACTTCCGTTGTATCAACAAGCAAATAGATCCAAACAGCACGAGAGTAATCATCAACTATTGTCAAAAAATAACGAGCACCACAAGATGATGCATGTTTATATGAACCCCACAAATCACAATGTATTTTTTCAAATATTCTAGAGGTTTTATTTTCACTCAAAGAAAAACTATCTCTAGGGTGTTTAGCACGAAAACAAACTTCACATGTTTTATTCAAAATACCCTTACAATTATGAACAGGAGGGAGAAGTTTCACAATTCTTTTCGAAGGATGACCCATTCGCTTGTGCCACAGTTCTAACTCTGTCGAAGACTCAGAAATAGCCACATGTTGCACCGTTGCTCGGCCTTCGAAGTAAAACAGTCCATCCCGCCTAACACTCGTTCCAATCAGCTCCCTCGACTGGTCCTGTATAGCACACATATATGAGAGTTAAATTGGACAGTATAATTAGTATCATCGATCAATTGTGATACCGAAATTAAATTGCAACGTAAATCGGGTACAAATAACACATGTTTAAGGACAATATTCGATGACAATTGAACCGAGCCTTCCTTTGTGGCGTTTACAGTTTTGCCATTCGGAAGCCCGACAGGGCAATGTGAGATGTTTCGAGTATCAAAGAGCCATTTGTCAATACTCGTGACATGCCTAAAAGCACCTGTGTCAACAATCCACAAATCATTGTCGAACTCACCATTCAAACGGTCATCGGGAATTTTTGTGTTACCAATGAAACCTGCTATTGCTTTCCAATGGTCGGCTGTGAACATTTGAGAAATACCTCCCACCGACTCGGCATTGTTGGAGCTGGCAGAAGGAGCAGCAGTAGTGGCATTAGCACGAGGCTGGTTGCGGCCTTTTTCACCCGATTGAGGAGTCTTGCCTCGTTTGGAGGGATTCGGCCACCACTTTGGAAAACCCTTCAATTCAAAGCAACCAGAAATTAAGTGACCTTGTTTCTTGCAATATGTGCATAGCAAAGCTGATTTGTCAGATTTGTCATCAGAAACCGTAGCCTTCCCCTTCCCTGTGTTTGTGCGAAGAGCAAATCCCACCGCATCAGGTGGTTTTTTCTCGGTGCTCTGTTTTGCTTGCCGAACCCGTTCATCTTGTACGGCCAATTGATATGCACGATCAAGGGAGGGTAATGGATCCCGAGACAAGATATTAGTTCGAGTTTGTGAGAAATAATCAAACTCGTGAAGCCGAGTATTCTCACGCCTCCTTTCATGCTCTACCCCTGCTGTGCATTTATCACTACATGAACAAGTGATCAGAGGTTCATGATTGTTCAACTCCTCCCAAAGAGATGTCAATTTGCCGAAGTATGTCGCAACAGACATGTCTTTGGACTGTTCGCATTTAGCAATTGCAGATTTCAATTGCTGAATTCTTGGACCATTCACCGTAGCAAAACGCATCTTGAGAGTCTCCCATAAGCGTTTAGCATCTTTGTATTTGGACAGGGTACCTTTAACCTCGGGATCGATTGTGTTCATTAGCCAAGAGATGAGCATGGCATGAATTGTGTTTCAATCGGTCTGAGTACATGGAAGAGACGGTGATGTTATTGTTCCGTCAAGGAACACAAATTTTCGACGAGCCTCCAACGCAGTTTGTATGTCTCCGGCCCACTCATCGTAGTTTTCTCCACGAAGACGAGTCGGGGTAATGAAATCTCCTGGACGGTCGTGAGGACCAAGGTAGTATGGCGATGTAATGTCTATGCGTGGTGGTGGAGGGGGCGGAGTATCGTCACCAGCCATTGCTATGGCGTTTAATATTCTTTTGCTTTTTTTTTTTTTTTTTTTTTTTGGAATTCCTGAGCGACTGATACCATGATAAATTGATTAGGGCTCAAAGCTTGGATCTCTTCTCATTCATCTCAAATCATATATAGTGTACATAAATTCCTAAAATATATTGTCACAAGATATTCTATCAATTATCTTGTGTCAATCAAAGGCTATAAATCAGGAACAAAATATATGATAAATATGAATAATATTCTCCTAATATTCCTCCCAATATTTCCTAACAGAGTGTGTTACTGTGTTTTAAGATGAATTTTTGTTCGAAAGACGACGATCTAAATTATTACACCGTATTCAACAATCAAATTGGGGAAAAAATAGGGTAATCCAAATAGTCATTGAACAATCATATCAAATTACTTCAAACGTTCACTTTCATTCAACAACAATTCACAAAATAATACTACGTAATTACGTAAACAAATTGAAAAACAAGGGAGAAATTGGTACCTTAGCTTAATAACAATCTTGCATTGACAACGAGCTGGTGAAGGACAAAATGAATATAGGCAATTTCTGGGAGTAATGTACAGCACTTTATTTTTTGAAAAGAGAGAATATGGGAAAATAGCAAGGAAACTGATATGCGAATGCCGAGCAATATGAAACGTGTCGTTTTGAGTGGGGGGTGTTGGTACATTTCCCTACTCTAGAGTGTAGGAATAAATAATTACTAGCCCAATCCAATTCATGATTAGTTACTTGTTCATGAGGCCCATAAAATGGGCCTCTAACTTGCTTAACCCAATACTATTGTTTGTGATCTCATATGATCCATTCTAGTGGGATTTGGAATATTTGACTAGCCCAAAAATCATTGATCATAGTCTAGCAACAGATAATGAAGACCCAAAAGAACAAACTTATTATCTCCATAAATAGTGATTATTGATATATCTAGTAATTGCACTTATCGAAGACAGAACTCCTTCAGTCGGCGCCGAGGGAACTACTAGCACGGAGGTGGGAGGGGAAGGCGTGGCTGGTGGGCTACAGGCAGCCGGCGATGGAGGTAGGAGGGGTGGTTGACGGGTTGTTTTGGTTGGGATTTTAATTTTTTAAAATTATTTTTAAAAAAATAAATTAAATTATTATTAAGTGAAATATTGAGCCCACGTAACGGAACCTTAACAGATTCCGTTAAATGGTAGCAATATATAACAAATTGTGATTTAGGTGGTAGCAAAGTAAAACAACTATTTTTTCCGGTAGCAAATGTGCATCGTTCGTGGTGTTTTTCTTGGTAGCAAATGTCAAAAGTTTTTAAAAAAATTCTAAGTATTTTGTTGGAGTAAATCAACTTGTTTTTGTGCTACAAAGTTTGCATTTAAATAGATAGCAAATCACTTGTAAGAGCATCAACACTCGTGGTATAATTTTATACCACGGTGTAAAAACTTATCAAACTTGCAATTTTTCACTACATTGGTGGTATAAAAGTATACCATTTGATGGTATATAACATCTCATGGTAAACATTTGTTTCGATCCCCATGAAACATGAACCAACCAGGTCACGCCATGTGGTCTAGTTATAATGTATCTTTTATTTTTATTTTATTTTTTTCAATTGCGTTTTAAGAAAAAATTATAAAGTTAAAAATTATGAAAATATTACCATTGTTCATAATTTTTCAAGATCTACACATAGACACCCATATTGATTTAGTTTTATATATTTTTTCGAATTCGCTTTTACTACATAAATTGCTTATGTTATTTAAATCACTTTACAAACATTAAATTAATTAGTTATTTCGAATAATAAAATGAAATATAATTATAATTAAATTAAGTGTATTATTAATAAAAATAGGAGACAGAAAGTGTGGTAGCAAACTTTTTTTATACCATGGGTGGGATGATTTTTGGAGAAAGTATATTATATTGTGGTATAGATAATGTGGAGGAGTGAGACTGTGGTAGAGAGAGAGGGATGATATAAATTTTATACCTTGAGTAATGATGGTCTTATGGCTACTTTTGTTTATCAACAATATTTATGTTTCCCAATGCACTGAACTCTTGTCAGTGATTAAAAAAAAAATATTTATTTAATTTGGTAACTGGTTGGGTGTCATTTAATGAAGTGTCACTTTAATTTATTAAATTAATTAAATATAAAAATTTAACATTTTATTTAATAGAGTGTCACTTTAATAATTAAAAGATAATATTTTATATTTAATAAATTTAAAGTGGAAAGCATCATTCGCCACTTACGTGTCATTTAAATTATTTATTTCTAAAAAAAATTAATAATCTCGTATTTAATTGGCTACCACTTAAATTTATCCTACGTGGTGCGCTGAAAAAATCAAATCCTACGTTACTCTCTAAAAACTCGGAATAAACCTCCCATATATAGATATATATAAGGCTCTGCTTCGGAGTCCACCCTGAGGCTTGGAGTTCTTTTTGCAAGTCCACACAAGGCACAAATCCGAGGTCCAAAAGGAGCCCGTCAAGGCCCATACATATATCATCATTTTGTTTCTAAAACAATAACCAATCAATCAAATGCATAAAATTAACATAAACTTTTCTGAAAATGAAATTGATTTTTTAATTGTTTACATCATACAATATTTTGTTTGTTTTCCAACCTTTCTCCCTTCCAGCACAAATAAATCATGCATAATCTTAAAAAAAAAAAAAAAAAAAAAAAAAACATAAAATAAGTTTTTTCAACATAAATAAGAAATCGAATGATATAATTGTCACTAGCAAATTTATCATACTCTTGCAAGGTGTAAGCTAGCCTAACCCGATCTTGTAAATATGATGTTTGGATATTTTACGGTGAAGATACAACAGCCATGAACTCGCTGTTAGATTCAAGAGCTCTCATGTAAGCACTTGATAAACATATCTCGACATCTACACTTCCTCTGCCTTCGAATCCCGGGTAAACAGTAATATTTCCATCGTACTTATTTGCATACCCACTGCGAACTGCAATAGGTTTCCCAAGTCCTGAAAACTCATTCCCATATATGTTAAATCGAGGCGAGCTTCCTACTTGTACTGAGTTGCCTTCATCCTTCTTCAGAAACAGGTCAAATCTAGCTACGAAAGGAGACTTGAACCACAAATCTGCAAAATCATTTGCAGTTTTGTTGGCATGATCAACCACTGACTGGTGCACCAGTGATGCAGTCCACCCTAAGTTGTGTTTGCACAATTCTCCAACTGTTGTGGTTGATGTTAGTAATTTTAGTGAGTTGCCGAAGTATTCTTCGGGCAACGGCGGGTTGAACCTACTCCTGGTATTAGCAGCTAACCTGCAGTGGGTTTGCTGGTCTGGTTTCAATCCTTTCGGTTGTATAATAGATTTCCAGAGAAATGCTGCGAGAGCTTGGAAGGATGAAATCGCGGTATTGTTGTTGCTTATTTCTTGATTAGCCCTTGCCTTAAGTTTTGCTATTGCTTCTGATGAGAAATGAAAGAATTTCTCTTCAAATGGAGGTGGATTAAACCTATAGCGAAAAAAAAAGTTATAAATAACTAACAATTTTTGTCTAAATGTGTATAGGAAAACAAGAATTTTAAATAAATTGGAGTAATGACTTATGTAGGAATTCCAAAATATGATCATTTTAAATTTTTTTTTTTGGCTATGGTGATTTCCTTTACACAAACTTTTAAAAAAATCGGGTGTACAATAATTATTGTACATTCATTATAAAGATAGTCTAAAGTAATTAAAAGTTACCCCTGAAATGAATAAAAATTACCCTAATATGCATAAAAGTAACCCAATACAAATAAAAATTATCTTCTTTTTACTAAAGAATCACATTTTAAATGATTAAAATTCAATTAGTAATTGAATGTAATTAAATTACCTTTATAAAAATTTTCTTTTGTTTATTTATATAAAATTGTATTATGTTTAAAGTTATCCAAAAAAAGCCAAAAAGTTACCCTTAAGTAGCTAAAACTTATACTGCTCGATGTACACTAATATTAGTGTAAACCGGGTGCATAAATTTTTTTTTTCTTTTTTTCAAGTAATTAAAGTTAGATTTGTGTATGACAAAGTTGTTTAACATTACTAGCTAGCATTAATGCAACCTGTATCTAGATAGTAATATTCGAATGGACATAAGGTCAAAGTTTTCCTTAGACACGATTAGATACTTTAAGGGGCCGTTTGGTTGGGGTTAATAATCAAAGGGAATCGGAATGAACTGATATCATTCCCTTTGTTGTTGTTTGTTTGTCACTTTTTTTTATTCTCTTTACTCATTTTTATTTTTGAGTTCACCCATTTTTAGTCTACATTGATTCCCCACCCCCCTAGACTTTCCCATTCCCTTTCCTTAGCCACCATACCCACCACCGTTGTACTTTCCGGAACTAGCCCAACCACCTCGCCACGGACCTAGTCCCCACCGCCTGACTCGCCGCACTTCCCCCACAACTCGCCGGAGCCCGCGCACCTCCCCCACCTCTCCCCTCGAAAACTCCTCCCCTCCCCGGAAAAACTTCCACCACCACGCAAAAACCCTATAAAACACCATCCCTCCCCTTAAAAACGCCGGCCGACCTTCCCCCCACCCTCGAAACCCTAGCGGCTAGGGTTTCGAGGGTGGGGGGAAGGTCGGCCGGCGTTTTTAAGGGGAGGGATGGTGTTTTCTAGGGTTTTTGCGTGGTGGTGGAAGTTTTTTCCAGGGAGGTTAGGGGCTGCGAAGGGTGGGGGAGGTGCGCCCAGGGCTGCCGATTCCCGTCGACGTTGTGGCTGGGCGGTGGGGTGGCTCCTGGTGGCTGGAAAAGTGAAGAAAGGGGATGTGTGGTGGTGGTGGTGATTCCCTTTGTTTATTGAAAACCAAACAACACAGTACTTGGAAAGGGTTTCATTCCATTCTCCTACATTCCCTTTGTTCATTCCATTCCGATTCCCCCGCGCGAACCAAACGGCCCCTAAATGTGTTTAATTGAAAATAATGAAAGTTTGCAACCCCATTCAAGAAAAAAAAAAATAAATAAACTAGGCTTTGGCATGGGTGATGCTTCGGATTACTAAAAATTTGTAAGTTTGATCAACTTAAATTTAGAATATTAATGGTTAACAATATATATAAGCGAATAAAAATATAATAGTAAATTTAAGATTAATAGGTGCTAATTAATTTTTATTTAATTTACTTACATAATAGAATGATATAACTGAAGTTAAAACATATTATACTTTGTATAATTACTTGATTGGCATTAAGTATAGTAAATTAGTATCCAAAGAATCAATAACTATCGGTCCCTGTGAATTTATCTTATTTTTGCTGAACTAAAATTATTTTTTATTGAACTAAAATTATTTTTACTGAAGTTAAATTATTTTTACTAACCTTAAACTATTTTTACTAAATTAAAAATAATTTTATTGCGCTGATATTATTTATACAGATTTTCTATTATATTTCTTCTTTAAGGGTACTAGTTTTTACTAAACTAAAATGCAAACTATTGGGTGCGTCCACCCGCACCCAATTAAGGGTTTGTGCATCCAAAGACCCGAAGACGACGATAACGATGACGATTTAAACCTTAGATTTGAAGCAGCGACTGGTCTGTGGAGTTCCTAGGTCATGCATTTGGTTGAAGGTGGTGTTTGGGCTGCGATTTTGGTTGGAAGTGGTGAGATTATGGGCGGTGATTTTGGTTGGAGGTGGTGCGATTTTGTTGAAGGTGCAATTGGGGGAGTGCAGCGGTGGTGGTGTGATGGTGTATTTTGGAGGTGCGATTTTGGGAGTGCATTTAGGTGTGATGGTGCAATTTTGGAGGTGCAATTAGGCAACAGTATTGGTGGTGTGATGGTGGCTATTGGGCGGCAGTTGGGGAGCAGCGGTGGTACGGTGGTGTGATTGTGGCGGGTTGGGCGGCAAATAGGGAGCAACAGTGGTGGTTCGATGGCGATAGTTACAGGAATGTTTAGACACCCAAAATTTGAAACATATAAAGGATGAGAGGAAGAGGTAAAAGAGGAGAGGAGAAAGTAAGAGAGGAAAAGAGGGAAAGCTTGTACTTGTATAGTACATCAGCTAATACAAGTAATATATCAGCCAATTGATATTTCGTATCAGTTAACATTAAAGACATTAATAAAAACATATCATCCAACAAAAATGAATATATCAGCCAACAAAAGATATATATCAGCTAACAAGAGGAGTATATCAGCCAACAAAAGGATGAAATCAGCAAATAAAAGCAACAGGTAAGCCAACAAAATAAACATATCAGCTAATAAAATGAAACATAAGCCAACAATTGAAATATATATATCAGCCAACACAAGGAATATGTTAGCCAACACAAAAATCATATTAGCCAACAAATGGAACATATCAGCCATCACATGAAACATATCAGCCAACGAGTAAAATATATTAGTCAAGCCTCCCGCACCAAACAATTCGTGCGTCTATAAGCATGCAATACCTTCTCAAACTAAAATTAATTTTACTACATTAAAATTATATCTATTAAACTAAACTTATTTTTACTAAATAAAATTATTTTTAATTTACTAATATTTTTTTTTAAGGTGAAGTGAACAAGGTCTTAGTGTGTGATTAATGTTTTACAAATTATAGAGTAAATTGTAAATCAATGTACAATTTTTTGGAGTTATATTCTATAGCAAACTAGCTTTTTGGCCCGTTCAATGCACGGGTTATTACTTGGGGTTAATTATATGAAATAATTGCTTTATTTCTAAAACTTAAAGGAAAAAAAGACTGAGGGTGGTAAAACTGTGAAAGAAGATGAAGAAATTTATTTAGATATATATACATGAAGATTGTGAAATATGAAAAAGATATATTAGTTTAAATTATATTTAAAGTCTAGGAGATGAAAAGATTATTTTTATTATAATTCATATGTTTATGTAATAAGTACTAATTAATTGAACTTTATTTTATTATGGTGGAAATGGAACACTTCATTTTCTTACTTCAATATAAATATTAAGGGAGGTGACATGTAGTGTTATATGGGGTATTGAGTGACTTATGATGCCATGTGTCATATAAAAAAATTGTGGTTTGTGTTTTTAAATAATAAGTATAGATTAAATACAAAAGTTACATATATGAAGAGTTTTAGGGTGATGAATGATGACACGTAAGGTGACACATAATGCTTATATGACGCCAAATCATTTGGTATTAATAGTTATACATGCTGGTAGCATATTGTCCCTTTGACTTTTAACAATATTGTAGATATTAGGATGTTGATTACTACCTCCGAATCATATATATTATATGAAACTTTGGGGTATTATTTGTGAGATATAAAAAATTCCAAAGTTGCATATAATATGATCCGGAGGTAGTATTAAATTAAGTATATGCAAGCTATCACCTTTTCTAATTTGTTGTGTAAGTAGACAAGGGAGAGGATGTGGGCCATTATTAAAGTTTCAAAATAAATATATAGCCTTCTTCTTCTTCTTCTTAAAAAAAAAAAAAAAAGAGGGTTAAAAGTCGGTGTTTCTTAGAATTCGGGTTGGGTAGAATTATAAAATAGGGCCTCATTTGGTTTGATGTAAAACACTTTTAATGAATAACTGGTCGCTCGGACAATAATGTTTTAGGTCAGTAAAAATTAATTACTCTGTACTTTAATTAAACTATACTTTGGCCTAGTCTGTCACCCAGTAAATAATTTTTATTTTTTTTTATTTTTTTTTAAAGATAAGTGCTTATCAAGTACTGTAGTAAGTTGTTTGTACAAGCTGAATTAACTATCAGATTAATCTTTTCCATTAACATGTGTACGATAAATGATAAATCATATCTTTATAATTTTGATGTAAGTATATACTACAATATATGACTCTATAACTACAATTTTATGAACTGATGCACAAAAAGGAAAAACAAATTAATAATTACTTTCTTACAAATTAAATTATTGTGCAATTATTAAGCAATTACATTTAAAATTAATTAAATAGGGTGGTTATACATATGAAAAGTTTTTCAATTAAACTAAACATTAATGCATTGAGATTAGACCAATGAAGAGTTTTTCCAAGAATATAAACATTACAACAATTCGATTGTGTGGCAAGTTTGGAATATGACGTGGTAGAATAACACAGAGAAAAGTGACACATGGTGATATGACATTCCTTGCCTTAGAGTTTTATTATAATTAGTCTTTTGGCCCATGTAATGTACGCGTTGTTCATAGAAAATTACATTTAGGCACCGTTCACCTCACCTTTTTTTTTTTTTTTTGCTTAACTGAAATTATGTTTACTGAAATAAAATTATATTTGTTGAATTTAAATTATTTTTACTGAACTTAAATTAATTTTACCAAACTGAAATTATTTTTGCTGAACTGAAATTATTTTTACTGATTTTCTGTTATAATTCTTCTTTAAGAAAACTAAATTTTACTGAACTGAACTTATTTTTATTGAACTGGAATTATTTTAATCGAACTGAAATTATTTTTAATTAACTAAAATTAATTTTACTGAATTAAACTTATTTTTACTTAAATGAAATTATTTTTACTTAATACAAGTATTATTTTTTTAAGGTGAAGTGAACAGGGTCTTAGAGATGAGCTAGTGAAGAAATACTAATAAATCATTATGGGTGTAATTTGTAACCAAAAACATGATTAAATATATTAATTTGGGACTTTAATTCAAAATGAGACTGGAAAAAAAGAAAATGGAGGGCCCAAAATTAAAGAGAGAAAATGAAAAAGTTGAATCAAAGAGGGAAGATTAATTTATTTATTTTATCTACAAGAAAGAGGAGAGATAGAGATGTAGAGTTTAATGAAAGAGTTAAGAAAAATAGTGTACAAAAAAAATATAAGACAACATGTGGCACATTGGGTTAGGGAAAAAAAAAAAGATAAAAAGATGTATTTCATTCGTCCAATAATATAGTTCTTGTAGACACCTAAAAATGTCTCCCCAAAACCAAACCTGATGATGAACAACCTTTCACCGCCATTATTGGTCGGGTTAAGTATTTAATCTTTGGAGTGCTTAAATCCACATTAAATCCCAATACATTTCATAAACAAACCCAATTCTTAGCCCATTTCCCCAAACCATAGCTTATTTTCCACTTTTCGTGCCTTTAAACCCAAAATAATTCATTTCGTGTCATTTAAAATCACATTTCGTGTCCTTTTTATAAAAATGTTTATTCTAATTTATTTTGGTCCATAATCTGGGTCCAATGATTTAATAATTGGATGGGGCTTTAAAAGAGATTTCCAACGATATATTATAAGCTCAAATCCGAGTTATAACGAATAAGTTATGGCCAAAATACTGAACTGAGCCCAAACCGAACCTAAGCCCACCTTACCTACGACCCAATGATCATGTGGAGGGTCCAAATTATTTAATCCCATTCCTAAACCAATTAGGATTAATTAGAAGTCTCTATAAGTTTCTAAAAGATCTTAATTATTCTTTTTGAAAAGATAAGATTAAAGAGTTTGAAATTGAATAAAACTTTTCTTTTTGAAAGTCCTATTTCTATCCGAATTGAAAGTTGTTCAAAGATAGTCAGATATGATTTTCTTGCCTCATAATTTTTATCCAAATTTTAGATGGTTGGATAGCCCTTGAAATAATCTTTCCAATGATATATTATAATATCAATTCCGAGCTATAACGGAAAAGATATGAATGAAATATCAAACTCTATCCAAAACTGACACCGTCCCACTATTTCGGCCATATCTTTTATTCTACAAAATATTTTAATCTCTTCTCCCTCTTTAGCCTAAACACTAGCCTCCCTATTCTTTCATTCCTTCCTTAAGCACTCCAAGGAGTCCATACAATACCTGAAGTTCTATACTTTAATCAAGGCGTGAAAGGTATAATTAACTGAGGGTTCGGACCAAATCAACTCTACATTTATTTAATTTAATTTCCATTTGATTTATATTTTTAATTGAAGTTACTAACAATTTATTCATGATATAGTAATTTAAAGGAACGCGCGGAATGTGAGTAATTAATTAATTTAATTACTCTTATTTTATTTTAATATAGCTAGTATCATGATTAGGTTTATTATTATTTGATTTGACCAACGCTATTATTGTTAAAACTTTCCAATATTAATTTTGATTTTACTATATTTATTGATCACCATATTGCATGTTTAAAGGGAATATGTAATTGAAAATCACACCTAATAAAATAATTTGGACAACCGGTTTAAGTTCCTTTTTAATCTTATTGTTTAATCAAGTGATCACAAATATTTTAGAATTATGTGTTGCATTAATATTCAACCAATTTATCCTAATAATAGTTTGGAGCAAATTGAATATTTTAATAGTATGCCTTTGAGATCGCAGGAATCACTTTTCACTATAAGAATTGAGTAGAGGCCAAAACGGGCGAATGTGACTCCATGACTCACTTCGTACCATCATCCCCGATCCTCCTTTCGTGGTTCCGAACCATATGGAGTTAGTAATCTCATGGATTATGAATGGGGTGTAACCTTCACGGGTCAATCGTTGTTGTCAATCGTTGTCTCTTTATCGTGGTTGCCTTTTTATGATCCGTGAACAAGTTCCTTAAAAATTTATTGGCGGCTCCCTACTTTCCTTGTCCCTAATCGTATATGTCAATTCCCACTTCCTATGAGTTCCAAGCATATTCACACATGCTTTAACATAGCGCACTTCAAACGACGCCTACAGTTCATGTTTTCCTATTTATGAGATTCAAAATAATGTTCATGTATGTTTCTATTTTGGATATTATGTAAAGACTATTATACCCTCACTATTTTAACTTTATTCATTGTACTATCTAATTTACCCTTAAATTATGCACATGCTTTGTATTTTTGCCACTTTCTCTCTCTAACTTATGTCTATGATTGTACATCTCACTTTTATTAATGTACTTTATCTACTTTTTCCTCCTATTTCTTAAATACTGTGAAAAAACACAAACATGAACTATATTATAGGACGAAGAGAGTAAGAGGATATAGATTTGTATTTTTTCCAATTGAGTTTTTAAATACAAAGTATAGATATACTCCCTCCATTTTTAAATACTTGCTCCATTTATCCATGCGCGGAGTTTTAGGAGAAATTAAAGAGAGTAATAAAATATAGAGAGATAAATTGGAGGAGAGAAAATATAAAAGTAATAAAAATTGGGTCCCACTAGTTAAGAGAAATGAATTAAATAAAGTTTTCCAAATAAGGTAATGGAGCAAGTATTTAAAAACGGTTATAAAAGAAGAGTGGAACAATTATTTAAAAATGCATAGATTTTTTCATGCTTTTGTTGTCCTTCTTCCTATGCGTTACACTCCCATTGTCCCACACTTTTATTAATGTAATTTTTCCACTTTTTCTTCCTATTTCTTGAATACCGTGAAAAAACACAAACAAAAACTATATTATAAGATGAAAAGAGCAAGAGGATAGAGATTTGTATTTTTCCAATTGAGTTTTTATATACAAAGCATATTACAGATGTGTTATTATTCAGCATAGATTTACTTTTCTTGACTTTCTTGTCTATCTTCCGATGCGTCACACTCCCATTGTCCCACACACCCCAAACAAAATCTTTGATAGTTTGATACTACGGAGTATCAATTTATGGTCCAATTCACATTCACCAAGCTGTCATTAAATTTACCCTTTTTTACTATATCTCCTGACCCTATCAATATTCATAATTTATACATGTACGTAAGAAAAAAATATATACAAGTAGTCATATAAATACATGTCCGTAAAATTATTATTGCAATTAATAACAAAAAAGATATACTTATTAGATATCTGGAGGGTCCAAGTCGATATGGTGCATGATTTGTGAAATTTTCTAAATAAACGTGAAAACGTTACAGTATTAGAAGAACGAAGGAAATATTATAGCAGGAGGAGATAGAGGACACTTACTCATGAATGAATTCGTTACGATTGACAAATGGGAGAAAAGTGTCTTTATAGCCATAACCTTCAGGAAGCCAACGATCATGGATAGGCCAACGAGATATACTAATATTTTGCTCATTAGCGCGATGAATTTCGGACCATACGTTCCAAAAATGCCAATAAGAAGTTCCGTCAACAATAGCATGATTCATAGAACAACCAATGAATATCCCATCAATCAATTCCGTAACTTGAATCGATAATAAAGGCCTTGTATGGCCGTCGAAATTGAGTTCCCCATCGCTAAAATCAAAGAATGACCTTATCACGGAAGGTATGTTTGGTGTAACAATATCCGATATTGTTACATCTAATTTAGCATGGACAAATCGGACACCCGGGCCCTTATTACAATCGACGAAGACCAACATACGATGTTGGTCTTGGTCGATGATGGACTCAAATTGGCCAGCAAGTGGATAGAAATGAACAAGAGTAAGAGCAAGAGAGTTTTTTAGGCTTTCTAAGAGATTTTCAATGAAAAATGGGTCGTCATTTTTTGGTTTAGTAAAAAGAAGACCCTTTTGATTGTAATGGCAAGAAAGAAACATTAAATCCACTGGAGATAAGTAATAAGGTTTCTTAGCCTCTTTATTTTCATACTTGGGCTTAACGAAACACTCTTAAATTTGGATTAGTAGTGGAGGAGATTCCATTTCTTTTTTTTTTTTTTTTTTTTTTTTTCTATACACAACAAGTAAGCTTCTTTTGCTGAGTTTTTGTTACGGAGTATGAAGTTTATATGGAAGTGACAAACAATTTATGTCTCACCCGCGCAATTATTGGTGCAACATTTATGAAAAGTCTATGTTGTCCCTACATACAACACCATTAGAGATTTGACACATTAACAAAAATGGAAGAAAATTAGGAGTCAAATAAATTGAATTTAATGGAACTTGTGTCTTTTATTTTAACCAATAGAAACATGATAAATTAGAGTTGTATGTAGGGACCACTTACAACAATTGTATGTGTAGCCTTTACCGTCCCACATGGCCACATTGCATTGTCAAATTTCAAAACTATTTAATTACTCAAAATTAAAGGACATAAATGAGAACCAAATCCATTGAAAACTGATTACAGTATTTGAAATAGAAAAGTGACCCGAATCGTATTTAAATGCACCCAAAACTGAAGCGATCGAAATAATTTTAAACCATATAAGAATCGTTCCCGTTTATGAACCAAACTAGTTTTAAACTAAAATTAAATAGAATTAAACCAAAAAATGACCAAACCATTTTTAACCCGAACCATTCTAATCCAAAACCGTTTTGAGTCGTGTTAAAATCCGTTTAAACAAAAATTGTATCAAACTGTAACCCGTTTTCGCCGAAATGTTTACAAACCGTATTGCTTATAAACCGAATAATTTATAAACCAAACCGCTTATAAACCGAATTCTTTTCAAACCAATTACAATAATAAATTGATATAAACAAACTAAAGTTACTAATCCATAACTTTGTACTAACTAAGATGGCTAATAAGCGCGCCATAACTAGCCTTATTTGGTAATGTTTTTCATTTGTTCGTAACATTATCAGGGAATATATATAAACAAATATTTTTAAGGGTTAAATAATTTGAACACTATAATAAATAGTTTTTTTTTTTTTTTAAAAAAAAAGGAATTACTTCCTCTTTTTTTTTTTTTTTTTTATTTGCGCCACTTGCAAATGCGCGGAGTTTTAGGAGAATAAATTTGGTATAATATACGGAATAATAATGTGAGTGGATAAATAATTTATCATGATTAAAGTAATGTGGAGATTTAAACTGTGATGCTCATATTGATATTGGGGCTGCTACCGGGCTAAGGGTTGTTATTAGGGGTGAGCAGGGGACGTTGCTTGCTACTGCAGTACGCACGGAGAGTGCAGGGTGGAGTGCTGAAGTTGCTGAAGCTGATGCCTGCAGATATGGGCTCCTTCTTGCTCGTACATTGGGCTTTACAAAGGTGCTTCTTTAAAGTGATGCAGAGAATCGAGAATGTGGTGCGAGCAATCAGATTGAAGTGGGTTTTTCTCCTATTTTCCTGACTGATAATATTCGTAGTTTGGCTCCCTATTTTATTAGTGTTTATTCTTTTTCTCATGTCAAGCGTACGGCTAATATTCTATCACATAATGTAACACGTTGAGATGCAAGAGGTAGTAATGAGTTAGTCTTGTTAAGTCCTTTTCCCCAAAACTCGATTACTTTGCGGTGGAAATTGATCTCATTTAATGAAAATCGCAGCTTGGTTTCAATAAAAAATAGAGATGGCGGCAATAAACTTTGTACGGAGTACATATTAATGTAAATGCACATTTTAAAAGAGTATAACTAATAGCACACTATTTATAAGAGTAATCTTATACAAGGTATAGGTATATATATATATATATATATATATATATATATATATATATATATATATATATATATATATATATATATAAAACATTACTCTAAAAAAATTGATAAACCTTGTTTAACATATAAATTTAAACAAATACTAACATTTTGAATTAACTAGTTGTGGCAATGGTGGTGATAATTGTCCGTAAATTATATATATGGTCGTATTGTTACATATTTATTATGTTTGTGAAGTGTTTGAATTGTGTATGCATTTAAATTATTACAGCCAATGTAAAAGGAAAACATTGAAACCTAGAAAAGCAAAGGGACTTCTCCAGTTATTGTTTGGGAAGCGTTTAAACTGTATGAATTTAAATTATTATGATTAAAAGTAATTAGATTTACAATTTATGCTAAATTTTCAATAATTTTATGTGTTGTTCAAACTAACAATTCTTGTAAAATTTTAGGTCTGATAACACTCACCGATTTCATAAAAATAATCATATAAAAAACAAGTAACCTATATCATCCAATAGTTATTATGTGTACCATGGTGTACCTAGAAATAGGTCCACCACAACTATACTTTTGAACATTTAGTAAAAAAAATTTGAACACATTACAAAAAAAAAAATGAAAATTAGTTTTAAAATATGAACATGTCACAAAAAATGAACATAAATTTACAATTTTATATGTTCATATTTTATAAAGAAATGTTCATTTTCTATACAGTAAATGTTCAATTTATATTACAAAACTATTGAATTTTTACGAGTCAGACAAACTTCTTTCAAAAAATTGATTTTTACCATATAGTGTTATATTTAATATACTACATGTTCAAAATTTGTAGATGTGTTTACTAAATATTCAAAATTTGTGATTGTTCAGATTTTTTTTACTAAATGTTCAAAATTTTCGATTGTTTAGAATTTTTTACTAAATGTTCAAAAGTATACGCGTGATGCAATCTGATTGTTTTGATTTTTTTTTTTTACTAAATGTTTAAAATTGTTTATTGTTTAGATTTTTTTTACTAAATATTCAAAAGTATATGTGTGATGCATTGTGATTGTTCATATTTTTTTACTAAATGTTCAAAAGTTGCAATGTTCAGATTTTTTTTACTAAATGTTCAAACATTACAATTGTTCAAATTGTTTTACTCACTGGTCAAAAGTATAGACGTGGTGCACATAAAAATTTGCGTATATCATCATATTAGAAAGAAGTAACCTAAAGCATGCTAAGTTCGATTTTTTGCTAATACAAAATAAAATTTTCCTTAACACAATTCACTTTTTAGTTAAATAAACTAATGTTAGTTAATAATAAAGTCAATTCAAGTTAGCTTCCCCCTTATCCTTTTATCATTTGTCTTAAAAAAAAAATTTCTATCTCTTCTTCCCTCATTATTGTTGTGTACCCTTTATTTTAATTTCCTAACCCAATTGCGCTATTTTCCTTAAGTGATCTTTCTCTCTCTATTTCTAATTACCCTAATTTTCTTGAGTCATCTTCTTAAGTGACCTCTCTCTCTCTCTCTCTCATATTTTAGTAAGCCTTTTTCTAAGCTAATTGTATTTTTTTTTAAAAGCTAATTGCCCTAATTTTCTTAAGTGATTCTTCTTTTTTTATTTTTTTTATTTTTATTTTTTAAAAAAAATATTTTAGGGAAGTGATTCTTCTATTTTCATTTAAAGTTAATTCCCTTTTTTTTCTTTCTTTTTTTTTTTTTTTTTTTTTTTTTTTTTTTTTTTTTTTGAGATGTTACTTAATTGCTCTCTCATCCCACCAGCAAAGCTAATTGATCCTATTTCCATAATTATTTTTTCATGAGTGATATCTCACTCTTTTTCTCTCTTAAGATAATTGCAACGATTTCTCTAGTGATCTTTCTTGTGTGGTCTCATTTTCTCTCTTGAATTTTTGTAAGCTCTTTTCCTAGGCTACTTGCCCTAAATTTCTTAGGTGATCTTTCTTAGGTGGTCTCTCTCCCTCACTCTTTATTTCCCTCCCTTTTCTAAGCTAATTGCCCTAATTTCTCTTAAGCTATTTGCCCCGATTTTCTAAATTAATTCTTAAGTGACTTTTCTTAAGTGATCTTTCTTTTCTTTAGTTATCTTTCTTCTTGAGTGATTTTTATTCTTAAGTGATCATTATAAGTTGTCACTCTCCCACTTAAGGGATCTTTTGTATGTGATCTCTCTCTCTCTCTCTCTCTCTTAAGTGATTATTCATCAGAAATAAGCTTAAGAAAATGTAATTAGTCTAAATGGTCCAACATTTTAGTAATTCTTTTCCTAAGCTAATTGCTTTGAATTTCTTAAGTGATCTCTCTCTCTCTCTCTCTCTCCCGCAATTTAGTAAGCATTTTCTTAAGCTAATTGTGTTTTTGTAAGCTAATTGCCCTGATTTTTTAAGTAATCTTTCTTAAGTAATCTCTCTCTTTCTTTTCTAAGCTAATTGTCATGATTTTCTTAATGTTATATTTCTTAATTGGTCTCCCTCTCACTTTTTTTCTTCAAAGCCAATTGACCCGCTTTTATAAAGTGGGCTCTTTTTTTTCCCCTTAAGCTAATTGCCATGTTTTTTCTTAAGTGATATTCGTTGTGTGGTCCTCTCTCTCTCTCTCTCTCTCTCTCCCCCTTACTAAGCCTTTTTCCTAGGTAAAAAGAGTTTTCTTAAGCTAATTGCCCTAACTTATGTGATATCTCTTAAGTGATTTTTCTCTTTCCTAATCTAATTTCCTTGATTGCCCTAATTTCTTTAGTGATGTTTTTAAAATGATCTCTTGATTTTCTTGTTCCTTTTTTTTTAATTGATCCTTCTTCTAAAGCGATATTTCATTTCTCTAGTGATCTTTCTTCTACAACGATATCTCTCTTCTTAAGTGATCTTTCTTCTTCAGTTATCTTTCTTAAGCGAACTCTCTCTAGCAGTTAGGAAGTATTAAAAGTATTATCTTTTGTTTTGCAGATATTATAAGTATATCCAAATTGTTTTTATGGTTTTGTTGATATTATAAAGTCAATTCATGTTAGCTTGCCCCTTATTCTACGGTTATTGTGTTTTCTTAAGTTAATTGGGTTTTCTTAAGCATTTTGATAAACTTTTTCCTAAGCTAATTGTGCTTTTATAAGTTGATTGCCCTTTTTGCTTCTTCTTAAGTGGTCTTTTCTCTTCAAAGCTAATTGTCCTAGCTAATTTTCTTAAGTGATTTTTCTTAATTGGTCTCTCTCTCTCTCCCCCCCCCCCTCCTATACTAATTGACCTGATCTTCTTAAGAGAATAGAGATCTTTCTTAAGTGATCTCTTTCTCCTAAGCTAATCGTCTTTATTTTCTTAAGTGATCTTTCATAAGTAGTCTCTATCTCTACCTCGCACGCATTCTAGTAAGCCTATTTCCTAAAATAATAGCCCTGATGTTTTTATTGATCTTTTATAAGTGGTATTTCTCTCTCTCCTAAGCTAATTGTCTTGATCTTTCTTAAGTGGTCTTTCTCTCTCTTATGTTAATTGCCCTGGTTTTCTTATTGTCCTGATTTTCTTAAATGATCTTTCTTAAGTGTTTTCTTGATTTTCTTAAGTGATCTTCTAAAGTAATCTCTATCTCTCTCTCTCTCTCCCTATCCTAAAATAATTACCTTTGTTTTCCTTGATTTTCTTAAGTGTGTGGTCAATTGATTTTCTTAAGTGATCTTTCTTTTCTTAAGTGACCTGTCTTCTTAAGCGATCTTTCTTAAGTGACCTTTTAAAAGTGATATTTCATTTTGAGTTATATTTCTTTCTTCTTGAGTGGTCTCTCTCTCTCTCTCTCTCTCTCTCTCTCTCTCTCTCTCATTTAGTATCTCTTTCCTAAGCTAATTTCTTTGGTTTTCTTAAGTGTTGATCTTTTTTAAGTAGCCCCTCTCTTTTTGTTAAGTAATCTTTCTAAAGTGGCCTATTTCAAATGATTTTTCGTAAACGGTCTTTCTATTTTTCTCTTGCTCTGTTTCTTTCTCAATTGATGTTTCGTAAGTGGTCTTTGTCTCAAGTGATCTTTCATAAGATATAACCTTCAGAAAATGTAATTGATCTGTCGTAAGTGGTCCTGTCTCTGGCTTTTTCTTGGTGACTGCTTTGATTATGTTAAGTAGTTAAATGCTGTAATGACATGACAATAACCTTTGTTTTGTTTGTTACCAATGTCAAACTGGTACAACTGTAGATTAAACCCAAAACCATTTAACCAAATCTCGTAAAACAGAAATGATATCACACATAACAATATTCTAAAATACAATTAAAACTGAGAGACTATCATGAACTCCTATCTAAATTATAAAACATAATGAATTCTAAATCCCCATTATTAAGTATCTTTTTCAAATCAAAGTTAGAAACCAATCCCATATTCAAACTGAATGAAACAATTATACGTTTATACTAACAAATAGTTGAAATTGTTAAACTGAAAAATCCATTATAAACCAATCCCATATATATAACAGTGCGTTTCTGGTGTGGCTGGCCACACGGTGCGGCAAGGTGCCATATCAGTAACCCCTCTAGTAACCCCACTTAAGTAACCCCTCTAGTAACCTTCCAGACAAAGTAACCCTTGACTGACTTAATAACTCCTGACCAAGTAACCCCTCTAGTAACCTCCCAGACAAAGTAACCCTTGACTGACTTAGTAACCCCTGACCATGTAACCCCTAACTGACCAAGTAACCCCTAGTAACCCCCGACCTAGTAACCCCTAACTGACCAAGTAACCCCTAGTAACCCCTAACTGACCAAGTAACCCCTAGTAACCCCCGACCTAGTAAGCCCTAGTAACCCCTAACCGACCTAGTAACTCCTAACCTAGTAACCCCTAGTAACCCCCTAACCGACCTAGTAACCCCTAACCTAGTAACCCCAAGTAACCCTTAGTAACCCCCGATCGACCTAGTAACCCCGACCTAGTAACCCTTGACCAACCTAGTAACCCCTAACCGACCTAGTAACCCTTAGTAACGACCCCTACCTAGTAACCCTTGATCACACAAATCACTGCCTCACACCACCACCCCACGCCACTAGCCGCCCCAGCCCCAAACACCACACCACTAGCCAGCCCCTAACCCACACCACCAGCCAGCCCCTAACCCACGCCACCTACCTCTAACCCACGCCACGTTGCAACCTGCCTCTAGCACTTAAATTTAAACATCTAATACAAAAGGCAACCAAAAAAGTGAAAATTCTGGAAAAATGAGCATCAAATTCTTCAACAAAACGAGCACAATACATAAGATCAATAAATAAATTACCAAATCAAGATCAATTAACAAAATGAAAGTGAAAGGAACACGACGGCGGAATGAAAGTGAAAGATCAATTCGAGCAGAAGGATATTAGCATAGTGAAAGTTAAAGGAAGAGAGAGAAAGTTAGGAGGAGAGGACGACGACGGAGCTGAGGTGGCTTGCTTGGAGCTTCGAGGAGATCTGACGAAGATGACGGCGACGGATGAGGAGAGGACGACGACGGAGCTGAGGTGGCTGGCTTGGAGCTTCGAGGAGATCTGGACGAAGACGACGAACACGACGGCGGTGGATGACCTAGCACGACCATTGATGGTTAGAGAGAGAAAGTTAGGAAGAGAAAATGGAGGAAGGAAGAGGAAAGAAGAGGAGAGAGAGAGGAGAGAGAAAATAAAAAAAAAATTAAAAAAATGTGGCTGGCGGCCAGCCACATATGAAACTTTGTAAAAAGATAAACTGAATGACAAAACTACTAACAAGTAGATTAAATTGTTAAGCTGACAAATCAATCAGAACTATTCTATATCACTTAGAAACCAATCCCATACTCAAACAGACTAACAAAATTACTAACAAATAGATTAAATTGTGAAGCTGACAAATCAATTAGAACTACTCTATATCAATTAGAAACAACCCCATATTCAAATTGAATGACAGAATTACTAACAAATAGAGTAAATTGTTAACAAATCAATTAGAACTACTTTATTAATGACCAATGGCCACAAGTATATTATGAATATTAAGTAATCAATCAACTATAAATACCTTGAATACATATCACCGAACTCACCAACACCGTCGCCAGAAACACCACGCAAAACTACATCCAACAAAAAATTGCAATAATCAAAATCGAAGCCAACCATAAAAACAATAAGCTACCCCCTCCGTTTTTTAATACTTGCTTCAATTCTCCATGCGCGAAGTTTTAGGAGAAATATAATAAAGTTAAAAATATGGAGGTAAAGGATTAGTGGAAGGTAAATTAGAGGAGAGAGAATCTAAAAATAATAAAATATAATTCTACTGGGTCCCACTAATTGACAGAAAAAATTAAATATTATAAAAGCTTTTCAAATAAGGAAATAGAACAAGTACTTAAAAATGGCCAAAAATGCAAAGTGGAGCAAGTTTTTAAAAACAGAGGGAGTATAACCCAAGACAAGATACTCCGTACAATAAATAATCAACTAAGGGCTTGTTCCGATTGACTGAACTCAGCTGAACTGAACTGAACTCAGCTGAGCTGAACTGAACTGAACTGAACTGAACTGAACTGAACTTATTAATTAGTGATTTTTAACTACGGATTAGTGATCTTTGATTATTTATTACTATACATATGTGTATATACAAATGTACATATTAAAATATTTACGAAAAATATACTATATAATTATAATTATAAAATGAATGGAAAATATATTATAAAATGTATGGAAAATATATTAAAAACTTGAAACCTCTAAACATTTTAAACACACATACTATTTAATTTAAAAATAAAATAGTATTAGGACAAAAGAACACAAAACACTTACATGTATCTAACCCATTTAAACAAATTTTAAAAAAAAATATATATATAAAAATAAAAAATAAAAAAAAAAATAAAAAGAACCAACAAGAAAAGCTAAAATTTGCTACGGCCCAACACCCTAACCCACTCTCTTTTCCTTTAATTAATAACAAATCTTACAAATAAAAAATAGAACCATTTGAACAATGAATTGCATCAATATTATTATTGTTATTATTATTATTATTAATTATTGATGATTATTATTATTATTTATTGATTATTATTATTAGTATTATTATAAGTATTATTATTATTATTATTATTATTATTATTATTATTATTATTTATTGATGATTATTATTATTATTTATTATTTATTATTATTAGTATTATTATTTCAATTATTATTGTTATTATTATTATTATTATTATTATTATTATTATTGTTAATATTATTATTATTATTATTATTATTGTTATTATTATTATTATTATTATTGTTAATATTATTATTATTATTATTATTATTATTATTATTATTATTATTATTATTATTATTATTATTATTATTATTATTATTATTGTTGTTGTTGTCGTCGTTGTAATAAGAGTTTAAAAGAATGAAATTTGGCTTTATATCATTAGCAATATCATTAGACATAAATTAAGAGCTGAGCTGAACTGAACTGAACTGAACTGAGCTGAGCTGAGCTGAGCTGAACTGAACTGAACTACTGAATTTCAACGGAACAGAACAGGCCCTAAGTTTTTTAAAGCAACTAAATTTGTTAATCTTAAGTACAAACTAAATTACCTCACAATCACCACCGGGAGGACACAACGCAGCACAACTTACCACAAAATGCAAACATTCAACCTAATTCCTAAATACCAAAGGTGATAAAACCCTAGAAGCAAATGATCGAAGAAGATCTACCCATGAAATTGAGAAAGCAAGAGAGAAAAAGAGCCATGGAAAAAATACAGAATGTCTAATGAGTGATAGCAAGCAAATCGAGGGGAAAAAAGACGAACGGAAATGACTCACAATGGCAAGGAGAAAAATCTACTATTCTTGCTCTTTCGGTGGTAATTACAATATCACTAACCACAGCATCAAACACATGCACCAAGACAAAAAAAAAGGCTATAAGACCATGTACTTTTATGTTGGTATAACATTAAGAGAAAGCAAACATTATGCAATTACTCTAATCAAATTCTCAATAAGATGGTGGATTTTCTCATCATTTTGAATGGATTATCTCCATAGGATTTCTGGGTTGGTTTTTTCTGTTGAGTTTGGGGATTAAGATTTCTAGCTGGGTTGGTTTTTTGTGTTGAGTTTGGGAATTTGGATTTAATAACAAAAGAACCATCAACTTCATCAAAGCAATTTGAATAAAAAACCTGCCCAAATGGTTTAATATCAAAGCACAAATCCGTAACAATAAGATCATAGTAGTTCAGCAAACAATCCAAATGCTACTCCGTACTTAAGCTCACCGAAACTAATATTGTGGCATCTCGATAGTAAAAACGAGTCCTCTAAACTTTATTGATTCCTTATGTATCAGATTCTATTCCAAGAACACCTCTAGATCATACGAAAAGTAATAGGCAACGTTCGAGCAACGAAAATAAAATTAAAAACACTAGAAAACCCATCAAGAATCAATCAGAATCATACTATACCTTCTTTCTACAAATAACAGCCCTAGGTTAATAACCATGTACTTAGCTCCACTGAAGTGCAAACCCATTCATTGCAAGGGTACCAGGCTCCTCGAAATCATTCACAACAACAGCTATTTCATCTAGCTTAAACTGTAATTCCATGAAACACAAGCCACGTCAAAACTATGTACAAGTCTCATTATTATATTATATTGAGGACATAAACATATAAGAGAATAAAAGTGAACAAGTTACATTTTCGTCGCTTTTAATTAAAATTTGCAACTACAAACTCCACAAAAATATCATCTATATCACTATCTGTATGTAATTAGTTAATTACCCATTCATTCATTAATCATACAACATATAGTGATCACACTACCATAGGTAAAAGGGGATAGCAACTGACCTTGTTGCTCAAGAATTACAAAGAAGCAGCAAATCAAACAGCAATACCAACATTAATTAATACGGCTATTTCACCAAATGCCACTGACAAATTTAAAAATTCACCAAATGCCATCGGACTTTTCAGAATTCACCAAATGCCACTCAGTTTTTAAATAATTCACCGAGTGCCATTAATGACTAACGGCCGTTAACTCCGTTAGTCATTAGGGTCTAATCATGACACATGTCATGATATGATTAGTCTATTTATTTTAATTCTTAAAAATTAAAAGAAAATAAAAAAATTAAATAAAAAAACAAAAAAAAAAACCCCCAAATTTTCCCAGCCACCTTCCCACCACCTCCAAACCCTAGCCCCCTCCCCATTTCTCGCCGGAAAACAGCCGGCCACCCCCTTAACCACTAAAAAACGGTCGATCGGCCCTTAAGCACTCCACCTAACCCACCGCCGACCCCCAAAACCACTCACACAACCTGCCCCGACCCCAAATGCCACCAACATGAGCTTTGATTTAAACACCCATCGTTTTCCAACCACCGCTCAAAACCACTCCTCCTATCCTCCACCCTTGAAACGATGAAATCGGCCATAGAAATCGACCATTGTAGATTTCCATGGTTGATTTCGATCGTTTGAGGGTGAAGGGTTTCCACAATCGGGTTTTATTTTGGATTTCTAGGTTTCCATGGTCGGTTGTGGTGGCTATGTGATGCGTCGTGTTGGTGCGTGAGGTGGTTGCGGGGGTTGGGGTGGGCATCAACGCAAGGTCGTCAGGTAAACGGAGTTTTGTGGGTCAGTGTGTGGGTGCTGGAGTTATTGGGCATTGCGTGAGATGGTTGCGGTGGTTGGGGTGGTTTTTCGAGGGATTAAGAGGAGTCGACGGTTTTGACGGGGTTAAGGGGTTCCGGCGGAAGGTTAGAGGGTTCCGGCAGGAGGTCAAGGAGTTCCGGCGGTTGGCTTTGGGCCGACGGTTGGCTTGGGCAGGTGGTTACGGTGGTGGGGTAGGGTTGGGTTAGAATTTAGAGTTTTTTTTTTAATTTAATTTTATTTATATTTTTTAAACCAATAATCGATTGCCATGTGTCATGATTAAGCTTCCGTTTGTCATTAATGGCACTCGGTGAATTATTTAAAAACTGAGTGGCATTTGGTGAATTCTGAAAAGTTCGATGGCATTTGGTGAATTTTTAAATTTGTCAGTGGCATTTGGTGAAATTTCCGTAATTAATATGAAAAGCTACAATTACAAAGTGTTAGCTACATTGTAGTGCATCTTGGTTTAGGAAAAGGAATGCAGCACGTTGTAGTGTTGTACACTCCAGGCCAATATGAACTTGAATCTGATATAATTGTTGTCTAAGAAGCAAAAGTTCAACTTAAGCCATCCTTCATTATTAAGATGCTAATTTTTTGGCTTTTACTCCATAACACCCCCCCCCTCCTTAAAAGTAAAAGAAAGGTTGACATTTCAACAAAACCTTATGAACCCCTAAATCAATTAAATTTGAGAAACTAAAAACAAAATTAAACAAAATTAAATAAATTAAAATGAACAAAACCTTCATGTTGAATAGATTGACGTTGGTTAGAAGATAGAAATTAAAAGCTGCTTCACAATGTTTTTTGAAAAAAAAACATTAAAGTTTTCCGAAAAATTGAAGATTGCTCTAATACCAGTACACATAGCACACAAGCTAAAAGATAGATGGAAACGCCCACTTAGAAGGTTAAGACAAGAAGCATGCAAATTCACATTAACATAATGACAATAATCACTGAATTTCTAACAAATTAAGATGAACATAATAAGCCCGTCAAAAAAAAAAAAAAAAAAAAGATGAACATAATAAGGCCCAAACACCTGTTTTTCCATGCTTTCCCTTCTTGTAACGACATGGTCACATCATAACCAGCACAGTGTGAACCTTGAAAACATCTATTCTAAATAAATCAAATACAAGTATATTATAGGAGTAAATCTAAATATAAAAGTCATTAGTAAGTTCTGTCTCTTCTCCAATTTCGCGGTATCTTAAAATTGATCCCCTTCTCTCACTTTTATTATAAAATTGCAAATTTTATAGTCAACTCTTGTATACCTCCTTCATTACTCACCTTTTATATATTTGAGAATTTGTTTAGAATTTACAACATCAAAGGGCACGTGTAAACACCCAACATAGCCAACATTAATCTTTATTTCTTTGGCTTTTATTAACTACAAAAATCATAATCCCTAAACTTTTTCTACACCCAATGTGAGATCAACAAGCGTAAATTCTTACTATTGAACTAAAGTGAAATGGGGTAACACAAATCAAACAGATCTAACAATAGAATGGTTATGAGATTCATCAAAACTCCAAATCCAAGAATCTAATGTGAAACGAAGAGAAAAACCAAGAGTTTTAATAGAATTTTATAAATTGCACAATAAAAAAACCCAGAAATTCACACTTAATAAGTAAATAATTATAATAATTACCTCAGCTACAATGGAACAAAGGAAGCTCAAAACACGCTTCAATGGAGAACCCAACGCGACCTTCTGTAAAAGAGCGTGAAAGAAAGAGAGCAATAGTGAGAAAATGACAAGACAATAGTAGAAATGGAAAGAGAAAAAAAGTACGAAGTGAGAATGTTATGTACCAGGGCTAAGCACGACACTAATGTAAACAAATTGCACTAATTTAAGAAGGAAAGCTCGATGATTGATTACTACTTAATGGAGATTACAAACTAATGGGGGTAGTAATAGCTTTAGGCTATTAATCTCTCAAGTAGCTTGAGGCTACAAATCTCTCAATGAGTTCACTCAAATTTATGGATGCCCTCCCTTGTTGCTACTACTACTTACTTATACTAACAAGGCTAGTGGTCATGAAAGACCTGGAAGACTAATACATGTGACACTTAAACCTAAAATGGAAAAACCATACAATGACATATAAGAAATTGGTTTGCTTGCTTTCCTTCTATTCTCTTAATTAATTTTGTCATGTTGCCAATTACTTTTGCCAATTGATGTTGCTTCCCTATGCTGCTTGCTGCCCTTCTTTCCTACGCCTTGAGTATACCCACAAGGGTTGACTTGGGTCGTTGACCCGATCCATAACATCACTCCCCCCTTTGAGTTTCACCTTGTCCTCAAGGCGGAAGGTGGGAAATCGCAAGTTGACCGCCTCAAATTCTTCCCACGTTGCCTCGAATCGTGGCAGCCCTTTCCAAGTGAGGAGCACCTCCAAAATGAAAACAGAGCCCTGCTTCCTACGAAAAACATCAAGCAATTCATCCAGCTCCACCAATAATTCCAAATCGGCAGTCAATTGTTGTGGAATGGTGGGATTGGTAGGAATATCTCCAAGAGGCCTCTTTAATTGTGAAACATGGAACACGGGGTGTAACTTGCAATCCGAAGGTAGTCGAAGCTTATGGGCGACCTTTCCAAATTTTTTCAGCACTTCGAACGGACCATAAAACCTTGCCACAAGTTTCTCAAATGGCCTCTTCGCAAGTGACCTCTATAGATACGGTTGCAACTTAAGGAACACCTTGTCCCCTTCCTCAAAGTTCGCCTCCCTTCTCTTCTTATCAGCGTTGGCTTTCATGATTTGTTGCGCTCGATGTAAATTTACTCGTAATTCGTCCAGTATGCTTTCTCGTTCCTTCAAACTCTCCTCCAAAGGTGTGAACCAAGGTCTGCCCTGCTCCTAATCGCCACAATTTCGGAGGGTCTCTGCCGTACACAATTTTGAATGGAGTGACTTTGGTTAGCGAATGAGGTGAGGTGTTGTAAGAGTATTCTGCCCAAGGTAACCAGCGAGCCCATTGCCTAGGTTGTTTCGCAACGAAGCAGGGAAGATAGGTTTCGAGGCTCTTGTTTACAATCTCCGTTTGCCCGTCCGATTGCGGGTGATAAGCTGTGCTCCTGCTTTAATTTGTCCCTTGTAACCTAAATAATTCCCTCTAAAAGGCCCTATTCCCTTCAAAATGAAATCCACTAGGCCCTCCATTCCCTTCCTTGAGCCCACTAACAATTTGGCCCAACCACTTGTCAACTTCAAATTCTTTTTCTAACTCAGTCGTCCAATCCACATATTGTGAGTGGACCATGGCTTTAAACTCCATCATCTTCATTCCTCCCTGAGTATCGACTCCATGATCGAGCAACCTCTCGTCCCTCCTTGACAGGGCATCGGCCACCCTATTGGCGGTGCCCGATTTATATTGAATCACGAAATCGAACCCTACGAATTCCTTAGCCACCTTTGGTACTCGCTACTCACTTCCTGTTGCTCAGCCAATAACTTTAAGCTTTGTTGATCCGTACGTATGATGAAAGGTCGACCAAGTAAGTAATGCCGCCACTTCGTCACCGCTAAGGAAATCGCCATTAATTCCTTCTCATAAATTGATTTCCCGCGAGCCCTTACCCCCAACAACTTGCTATAATACGCAATTGACCGCCCCTTTTGCATCATCACCGCCCCTAGACCAAACCCCGAGGCGTCGGTCTCCACCACGAAGCTCTCCTTGAAATCTGGAACCGCTAAAACAAGGGTTGTGGTCATTGCGATCTTCAACCTGTGGAAGGCGGCGGTGGCTGCCACTGACCACCCAAAGCTCTCCTTTTTTAATTGCGAGGTCAGTGGCCCAGCAATATGGGCGTAGTGGGCCACAAACTTCCGGTAATAATCGATCAAGCCGAGAAACCCCCTTAGTTCCCTGAGATTGCGTGGGATTTTCCACTCAAGAATGGACTTCACCTTTTCCCCATCCATTGATACACCCACTACCGAAATCACATGGCCTAAATAGGCTATCTTCGACTTGCCGAACTCGCATTTCTTAAAATTGGCATATAGTTGGTGCTCCTCCAACTTTTGTAAGACCAATTTTAAATGCTCTTTGTCCTCCCCAATTGCCTTGCTATATATCAATATATCATAAAAAAAGACTAGCACAAATTTACTCAAGTAAGGACAGAAAACATCGTTTATGAGGGATTGAAAAGTTGTCGGCACGTTGGTAAGCTCAAACGGCATTACCAAGAACTCATAATGCCCCTCATGAGTTCGGAAATCAGTTTTATGAGTATCTTCCGGCTTAACACGAATTTGATGATAGCCCGATTTTAAATCAAGCTTCGAAAACACCGTTGCCCCCATGTAATTCATCTAGTAACTCATCAATGACGGGAATCGCGTACTTATCCGGCACCGTTTCCTTGTTCAAGGCCCGGTAATCTATACAAAATCGCCACGAGCCATTTTTCTTCTTCACAAGCAAAACCGGACTAGAAAATGGGCTTGTAGAAGGCTTGATAATTCCGATTTCGAGCATCTCATGAATAAGCCTTTTGATTTCGTCTTTTTGAACTTGAGGATATCGGTAGGGACGAACACTAATCGGGTCTGATCCGCCCTTGAGATTAATGGAATGTTCATGGCCTCTTTTAGGAGGGAGTCCATTAGGCATCTCAAACACTCTTTTAAACTGGCCCAACAAATCTTCCAAGTAAGGAGGTATGCTTGCTAAATTTGGGCCCATTTCAGTGGACTCTAACTTATTCAATTCCACCAAAAGGCCATGTTTTTCCTTCTTCAAGACTCTAATCATGGCCTTCAACGTGACTTGAGTTTTCTCAAGTGTAGGATCACCGGTCAAGGTGACCGGAGCTCCGGCGATCGAAAATTTCATGACATGGGTGCGCCAATTGGTTATCACCGAGCCCAACTTCGTAAGCCATTGAATACCGAGTATGATTTCGGCATCCCCAAATATAGGGGTAGGAAGTCTTCCGTGATTGTAACTCCACCATTCAACTCCACCTTTACACCCTTGCATACCCCACTCCCTCGGATTGTATCCCCATTTCCTAAGGCCACCGCAAACTCTCCTCCTTGAATCAAGGGAATGGCCGCTTGCTCCACCACCGTTAGAGCTATGAAATTATGGGTAGCACCGGGGTCGATCATCACCACCACCTCTTGACCGTTGACCCACCCTCGTAGCTTCATGGTTTTGGGATTATGAATCCCTATCACGGAGCATAAAGATACTTCCCCGTGTCCCTCAGAAGGTGTTTCATCCAACACCTCCGGCCCTTCGATCTCTATCTCCTTCTCGCCTTCCGCAACCAAAAGCACACTAAGTTCCTTCCTTTTACACCGATGACCAACACCCCAACGCTCATCACAACGAAAACATAGCCCCTTAGCTCTCCTTTCTTGCAACACAAACTCGGTGAGCCTTCGGGTTCCTCCGGTTATACTATGGCCTAGACCAGAGTTGGCTCGGGCCATATTTACTAAGCCTTGTGATTCTGGTGCTTTGGGCCAGCTTTTGGACGGCCCACTGCTGCTTGGAAGGCCATAGGTGGAAATCAAGCCCCCTTTGTTGATAGAAGGGTTGCTCTGATGTGGGCTCGAATTGGACGTCCCACTAATTGGCCCTACTTTCCAACTTCCCATTGTCTTCTTTCCGGACTGGACTCGATTTTTTTCCTTGATCCGGCTCGCCATCTCCATGGCCTTCTCTAAATTTGACAGATTAAGGAGCCTTAATTCAGACTTAACTTCCTCCTTCAACCCCATGATAAACTGTCCCTAGGGGTGAGCATAGCAGGGTACCCTAAAAAATTATCGGTACCCGGAACCAGAACCTGTTGCAACAGGTTCCTAAAAATAGGAACCGGAACCGGAACCTGTTGCAACAGGTTCCTAAGAATTGGGAACCGGAACCGGAACCTGCAGGTTCCGGTTCCTAAACAGGGTACCCTGTTTTTCAAAGTAAGCGTAATAGTTACTTGATAATTGTGACAATTCTATATTTTCAAAAATGGATGTTCACAATAAAAGCTTACAACTTTAGTAAACTACTTCAAATATAACAAACCAACACTAATTGTCTAGAATATTCAATACCATATAGGTTTCGGTTTCATGTATCCTATAGGGAACATGTACTAACAGGGTACCCTACAGGTTCTAGGTCCAAAATTTTATTACCCGGAACCGGAACCTGTTGCAACAGGTTCCTAATTTTATTACCCGGAACCGGAACCTGTTCAACAGGTTCCGGGTTTGGAACCTGCGGTTCCGAACAGGTTCCGATTCCACATCAGGGTACCCTGAATTTTTGCTCACCCCTAACTGTCCCAACACTAAACTCTCCGGCACGTCTTCTAGCGGCGCCGCCATCTCTATGAAACGCCGACGATACTCGGCCACCGTACCCACTTGCGCGACGGCTAGCCATTGTTCGTGTAAAGTTCCGGCGTGAGAGGGCCGAAATTCATTAAGGACACGTTGCTTGAGATCCGACCACCCGTAGAAAGGTCGTTGTTTCTGTTCCCATTGAAACCACTTGAGGGTTGCCCCGTCCATAGCCACCACAGTTGCCTCCATTTTCTCTCTCTCCGTCAACCGATAAAACTCAAAGAACATCTCAACTCAGGCAGTCCAGTTATCCGGGTCGGCTCCTTCAAAAACCGACATCTCGAGTTTCCTATGTTTCTAGTGGCCACCGCCCCCTCTAACGTCTCCATCGTCGCCAGTTCTCCACCCTCTTCCGCGACAACCTCCATTATCGGGCGGGCGCCATCCCGAATCATCGAAAGGTCGCCCTTCAATAGGCGTGGGAATTCTTTCCAATCCCGGTTGCAGGCTGTTTTCCCACTCAAGGGGCCCTCCAGCTGCTGGAGGTCCGGTTGTGGTTGTAGTTGCTGAGGTTGCTACTAGGGGAATTTCGCCTTCTCTAATTCCTCTTGAAGCTTTGTGATTTTGCTACGATCTATTGCGGCCGGAGTATCCACGGTGGTCTGAAAGCGATCGAGGCGGTCCTCTGCCACCACCTCCTCCGTCTTTTTCCGCTCCTTCTTAATTTCTTTCCGTTCCTCTTCCATGGCGGCCTTAATGGTCGCCGCCACCGCGCACGTAAGGTCGTCGTCTTGCGGTTGCAATTTCTCCGGTTGCGGATGCAATTTGAGTGGTGAGGGTGGCGAGTGTCTGTTCTATGGCGGATAGCCGTTACGGTGTGTTAGCCTCCATGACTGACTTTTTTTTTTTATTTATTATTTTTTTTAATAATAATAGAGGCCGGTGGTTTCCGACACCGACGGTCGCAGGACCACCGCTCTGATACAAACTGTTATGTACCCTGGGCTAAGCACGACACTATTGTAAACAAATTACACTAATTTAAGAAGGAAAGCTTGATGATTGATTACTAATTAATGGAGATTACAAACTAATGGGGGGTAGTAATAGCTTTAGGCTATCAATCTCTCAAGTAGCTTGAGGCTACAAATCTCTCAATGAGTTCACTCAAATTTCTGGATGCCCCTCCCTTGTTGCTACTACTACTTATACTAACAAGGCTAACAGAAAAGACCAGGAGACTAATACATGTGACACTTAACACTAAAATGGAAAAACCATACAATGACATATAAGAACTTGGTTTGCTTGCTTTCCTTCTCTTCTCTTAATTAACTTTGTCATGTTGCCAATTAACTTTTGCCAATTGATGTTGCTTCCCTATGCTGCTTGCTGCCCTTCTTTCCTGCGCCTTGAGTATACCCACAAGGGTTGACTTGGGTCGTTGACCCGATTTATAACAGAGAAAAAGTAGACGAATGAGTGATAGCAAGAGTGAATTCAGGAAAGAAGCATAAAAACAAAAGACAAGCTGAGGTGGAAGCAAAGGAAGTCAACAATCAGTGGCATGACCGCCAATAGCATCCCAAGCCGTATCCGGAATGACACTATCCTACTAACAATTCCACCAAACTTCTCACTTTTTAAAGTTTGTAGATTTGATACGAGAAAGTGAATGTACTAATTAAATAAGTTAAACGAACAAATTTATCGATATAATTAACACCATGGAATGGTTCGATACTATGTGTATATAATTGATTAGAATAGAGCAAATAATCCCAAACTCAAAAAACCAAGAAACCAAAAAATCAGTTAAAAAAGACTAAAAATAAAATAGTACTCTGTATCATCTAACCCGAACGTTAATTAACTGATCAATTACTAATTATAACGAGGAAAGAAAAGAGGATAGAATTATCTTGCAACAGAAAACTTACTCTAAAGCAGAAATGGGCAACGATTGCAGGTAGGAGGAAGTTGAAGCATGATTAAACCAGAAGGCTTTCAAATAATGCTTACTCTAAAACCATGGGTGAAGCACAAAGATTAAGCTCCTCTCAGACTTTTGATAAGGTAGGGATAATAGAGAGTAAGGGCCTGTTCCGATTGACTGAACTCAGCTGAACTGAACTGAACTGAACCGAGCTGGGGCTGAGCTGAACTGAACTTATTAATTAGTGATTTTTAACTACGAATTAGTGATCTTTGATTATTTATTGATTATTTATTACTATACATATGTGTATATACAAATGTACATAATAATAATAATAATAATAATAATAATAATAATAATATTATTATTATTATTATTATTATTATTATTATTAATTATTGATGATTATTATTATTATTATTATTTATTGATTATTATTATTATTATTATTATTATTTATTGATTATTATTATTAGTATTATTATTTCAATTACTATTGTTATTATTATTATTATTATTATTATTATTATTTATTACTTATTGATTATTATTATTATTATTATTATTATTATTATTGTCGTCGTCGTCGTCGTCGTAATAAGAGCTTAAAAGAATGAAATTTGGCTTTATATCATTAGCAATATCATTAGACGTAAATTAAGAGCTGAACTGAACTGAATTTCAACGGAAGAGAACAGGCCCTAAGGTGACTGATGAGGGAAGAATTCTTCTCAGCTCACTCATTTGAAAATCAAAGAAACAGGTAAAAGTAAAGCTAAGGCAAAGGATCAAAGTGAAAATCTGGTAGCATAATACAGGAATGTACTGATAATACTTGTATGATATGTGGAGCTCGAGCTGAGACACGTAGCTAGTTATTCTTTAAGCGTCATTATAGTAGACTTTGTTTGCAGGCTACCTTTAACTGGATGGGAGTGACAGCAGGGAGCAATAATTTGCAGCAATAACTTCTTCGACAGATCTACAGAAGCTTCAATGGATCGGATCAGCAGCTAGGAAGAGTATTTTTTATGCAGGGGTTGCTAGTCTGCTACTACTTGTATGAAAAACAGAACGCCTGTGGCAATACAAGGTCCCTAGTATAGCAGCTATAGTGAAAGAGTGCAAGCAATATGTAAGATTAGAGCTAGGAATCTAATAGGCAAAATAGTCAGCAAGGATAATGGGAGTTGGATTAATAGTCTGAATGTATCTGTATTTATAAATTATCAGGCTACCTACTACGGGGGGAACAGAGGAGAGTCCTTCCTAGAAGTCAAATTAAACAGAGAAATTACAGGATTCAAGTTCCAAATAAATCAGATAAAATGCAGAACTTATGTTCCAGGCACCTACAGCTTGTTTGGATACAGACTTGGGAAGAAAAGGGAGGGAAGGGGTAGAGAGGGAAGGGAAGACAAAGGGAAGAGAGGGAGGAAAAAAATTCAGCTCCCTTGTTTGGATTCAGGAGAAAAGAAAGGGATGGGAGGGAGGAAGAAAGGGGAAAGAACAACCAACAGCAACATTGTACTACTATGTTCCATTCAACCACCATATTTCAATTCACAATCAAACGAAAAACCCTTGATTTCTTATTCTTCTTAATTATCTTCCTCCATCAGCGCATGATTCCTTCATCTTCAGATCAATCATGGCGAATTACACAATTCTTAAATTCTAGCGAAATTTTGATTTTGGAACAATAATTGAATTCCTTCATCAAAGAGCTCAGCAAAAGAGACGGAGATAGAGTTTGCTCGAAAATTGGAAGCCATTGATTATGACGACAATAACAATGGCGAATTGGTGGTAGTAGAAAATTGAAATTAGGGTTAGGAAATTGGGGAAATTAGCGTAGAAACTAGAATTCCAGCAATTGGAGGAGAGAGAAAATTTGGGGATCAATTTTTGAAAATAAAAAGGGTAAAATTATCATTTAAAAAAAAAATCAGGTTGTACAATTCATTTTCATTCCAAATCTTTTCAAATTTGGAAAGATTTTACTCTTAAGCAATTATTGAAATATTTTCCCCCCATTTCTTTTCCTTCCATTTCCTTCCTCTCCATATTTTACTATCCAAACAACGGAAATTACATCCATCCCTTTCCCTTCTCTTCCTTTCCCCTCAAATCCCTCTATCCAAACAATGTGCTAGATTTCAGTAACAAAATAAACAGATAAACAGCAGATATCAAGATCTATGGCAAATACGCCACAAAATAAGTTTATTCTACTTTTGGATGTTCCCCTATATACAATTAAAAGGCAATGGCCATGTGCTACTAGTCTACTTCACACAAAATTAACCTAGAACAGAACGACAGCCAATGACATAACATGTATAATTCTAAACTTCAAATAAATTTATTATGCAATCAAAAATATTATATAAAGTAGGAACTTTTATTTTGCAATAGGCTTGAATACAGCTGTGAAACATGCAATCATAAAGATATAAAGATAATAAAAATCACCTGTAATGTCACTTGATTTTGTTTTAATCGTCATTTAAATGTTGGTCATTAGAAGGATGAATCATCACACAAAGGCTGTTCCACTGGATTACTCTGCATTTACAAATGGAGTGCAATAAATATATTAAACCAAAACATAAAGGATTTATTATAAGTTGAGAAAAATCAAAGATATATTAACAGCACTGCATACGTAACACATTGCTCTTCCTTGTTTCAACAAAGGTTTCACAGAGGTCTTTTTCCATCAGTTTGGTCTATTTTCAGTTATCTGGTATTCGGTCTTCAAAGTAGCTAATACGGCAATTTGCGACATCATATACATATCCAACAAAATTACTAAAAAGAAGCTGAAATCCCTATTCAACCTTCACTTGATCATCTGAACAATAACTTCCAAAACCATCAATCACAAAAAATAATCCCCCAAACTGAAGGTACTAGCCGTAAATTAAAGTAAGTAGTTCCTCAATTCCTTGCATATGTCAGTTCCAATTACATACCTGAAGAAAAATTCTAGAATTGCCAAGTTATTTCTAACATCACAGGGAAGGTGATGAGATAAAGTTAGTTTGTGCTATCTAATTTCTGGGAATAATGACATTCTAAGTCGACTGCAGTATTTGGATAATATCTGTTTTTTACATATAATATTGACGATTTTGACATTTTCTGTGAACTTGATTAAATCTCTAACCATAGGCTTCAAGCAGTTTCTCATTATGCCAGTTGCAAAGAAAGCCCAAGAAGGTAGAGTTTCTTCAGGATTCTTTGCACCTATGCTATTTCTTTTATAATTGGGTTATTAGCAGGGGCAAGAAGTGACAAACCAAACAACAATTGGAGGACTGAAAAAGAAGCTTCAGCTTCCTAGTAGTTCCTGCCTAATATTACTCATTAGGACTTTGTGTTGCACTCAAGAACAAAATTCTTGGTTTAAGTAGAGGACATCAGGAACAAGTTGATTTTTTGTATAAAACTAATTTTGAGAAAAAAAAAGTCGATTCAAATTTTTTCTGGTGTTTAAGATGACAGAAGCTACCTTCTGGATTACCTAAAATACATCACAGCTACATATGTTAACTTCATTATGAATCAACCAGACAGACTTTCTAAGTCAGGTGGGGTTATCACCAAACTATAAAAGAAACATCACAGCTACATATATTAACTTCATTATGAAGAGAAGTTTTTAAAGAAATTTCAAGAAAATTGCCTACACCATTATAACAATTAGGCTAAACTTGAGTATAATCAGAATTCCAACTTGGCAAAGTTAATTAGGGTTGTTAATTGTGAAAGGTTGTTGATTTATACCTTAAGGGCGGCTCCGGAACCAAAGAGAGCTTCTTCCTCAAAAACTTCAGCAGGGGAAAGCTCATTCACTCATCTTTATCACAGCTCTGGAACCAGATCCCCTTCTTTGTCTTCTTTGCCAAATCCAAGGAGATCTTCTCTTGTCTGGAACCAGCTTCTTCTCCCCTCAGCTCAAACACTTTTCCTGGAGTTTCACTAGTAAAAATAAATAAAGTAAAAACACTCAATTCAACACTTCACACTGTAGCCCCATCTATTTCTGTTCTCCTTTTTTTTTCCCCAATTTTCCCTTTTTCATCCCCCCTTGCCAATTTTCCCCTTCCTAGTCCACCAAATTATCCCCGAGACATGCTCATTTCGAACCTCACAGCTAAAAGTTTGGAGTTATAACAAAGTAGCTAGCATATTAGCCACCTAAAAACCATCACACACAAATATATTATGCCAGCATGTATAGTTTAGATCAGAAGGCACACGAGGGAGAAAAAACAACTTTTAGATTATAAAAACAGTCAACCAGCTTGTGCGATGCACATGCTTGATAAGCTTACATCTCAAAATTGGGCAAAGTTACACTAAATTGCCATAACAAACAAAAGATCAGTTTGGCTGCTGACGACCTCTTCCATTACCAAAGTTGTGACCACCTCTGCGGTGAAATGGCTTCCTTCCTCGACCTCTTCCACCTCTGCCCGAAGATTGGCCCTGACTAAACTGAGGAGAAGCCCCATCATTGCCGCGGAAATTAGTTGGGGGCTGGGAGTTACAGTTCTGCCCTTGCTGTGCAGGCAACTGGGGACCTGGGCCTTGAAGACCTACATTTAGTGGAGCTTGATTGGAGAGATTTTGGCCGATCATCCCAGCCCAAGGTGCATTTATCTGCCCTGCAGCAAAGTTCATAGGCCCGAGTGGTGTAGCAGTATTTCCAGACACCAATTGGCTGAGATCAAATGGCTGCTGACATAGAGCTGGATTTGTCATAGGCATCTGTGAAATATGCTGCTGTTGTTGCCATGGCATAGGTGATGCAGAAGCCACTTGAAGATTCTGGGGATGATTTTGTTGCATCCATGGCATACCTTGTAATTGAAAGCCACCATGAAAAGCCATATTCTGCTGTTGGAATGGTATCCCATTTGCAAGTAAACCATTTAATAGAAATCCAGCTTGTTGGAGTTGCTGAGGAGACGGAGTGGGCCCCCTAGGGAAAAATGGACCCATTGGAGATTGGCCTAACTGGTAACCCTGACTTAAGGACGGTACATTAGGTCTGCCAGAGAACACTGGCCTAGTTGGAGATGGGCCAAACTGATTCTCCTCGCTTGAGGATGCTACATAGGGCCCCATATGTTGTTGCATTTGCCTAGGTTGAGATGGTTGGACTGTTGGTTGTGATGATTGAATTGTTGGAGATTGAGAGGCAGATGGTTGATCTTTTGTCCATGTTTTGCCTCTGCTTCTGTTCTTTTTCTTGTTCCCAGGTCCCTGCCCTTGATTACTACTGTTCCCTCTCTTTGACATCTTTAACAGTCTCTTGTATTCCGCCTCCTTCTCATCATCAGAGAAATCAAACTCGTCCAACACCTCTTCATCGTTCTCACCAGAAGCATCATATCCTTTCTGGTAAAGATTTTTGTCATTAAGAACATGCCCTACAAACTCCATGACAAAGCCAACTAAAGTGCCATTTTGGATACCAGAGGGAACTTCACTTTCTGAATTATATCTCACAATATAATATGGAGTTTTGACAGGCCCAAATATTTCATCCACAATGCCTAGTGGCAATCTTCCCTCAGCTATCCATAATATTGAGCCCTCGTTGAGAGGATCATGCTTCTCTGACCCTTCAACAATAACTTGAGCACCTAAAACCTGACCAATGATAAACAGAATCACAAATCTACCAGGTAAACGTTGCCAGCTTGAAGTTACCTCCATCACATCCAATATGAATCCATCAATGAAAAGAAGTTTAAAAATTAAAAAAATTGACAAACCAATGTCAACATACTTAAGAAGTAACAAGGTTAATAGAAACTTACAGAGGAGACAACTCCCACAGGCAATATCTGATGGCATGGCTGTAGAGTAACATTTACTGGAGGCACTGGAGGAAGAGCCTGCGAAAGGATCAATCCACTTGAGTTAGGAAAATGTAGAGGACATGATTTCCAGCAAGCCAGTGTGAGAGAATTAGGTAAATGCAAATCAAGTGAACACTTTGAGTGATTAGATACTGTTCATTAACATTTGACATCCATAATTCAAACTATTGAATACGGGTCCAAAAGAGAGCAGGACAAGAAATCAAGATCTAGACAACAGCATACAATTGTTTGAGAGGAAACCAGAGAAACAATCCCCCATGCTGTGAAAAGCGCACACGAAAATACTGATTTAAAGAGGCAAACAAGCGTTACCAGAATCAAGGATTCCTTAATTAATACGGAGTAGTTTATAAAATTAAATGATTTTTTAGGTTTACCAACTAATGAAGCACACTTAACTAGAAGTAATAACACAACCATCCAAATTTCACAAATCAGTTACCTCATAACCTGCATATAAGAGCTAGTGGTCATGAATTGGTAATGGAGCACGACAACTCTATTTGGTCATTGACAAGGTCTGGGTAGGTCATGGAAAATGATAGCATACAAAGTTTTGCTGCACCTCAAACTCAGCAGACAAGGAAAATCACTGCAGCCAGCAATTGTTGACAAATGAGATAAGCCTAATCCTGATCAATTATATCAGTTTTTCAAGGTTTTACAAGACCCAAAATTCGGCAGGGAAATATTAGAAAGCTCACTCACTTATTCACATGGATGTAAACTAAAACATAGCATACAGTGTGTGAAGTTTGAAAAAGTGACAAGCAGCTGTCATAAATGACTAAATTCACCTTAGGACCAGCATAATTTTGTAAAGGTAAGGGGTATCAAAGGTCTGATCAGTCATAGCACTTATAAAACAAAGCACAATAAGCAAAACATAAAAATGATTAGTTTTTCAACAACAGCTATGTAGATGCTGTGGGTGCCGTTGATCAACATGTACTTTGTTTGAAACATAGAACAACTCTAACCCCTACCCACCATATATTCAAAAAAGAAGTTGCAGAAGAAAGCAATTGAAAGAAATAGAATTAAAGGCCATTCTTCTACCAAATGACTGATGATCTTACACATAAAATGGATCTAAGAGCATCCCATAAATGTCACAGTATGAGTTGTGCATAAGCAAACAGCCTCGATGGAGATAAACCATCAATTCATCACGTACATAGAAAGCAAGGCCAATAAATGCAACAAAAAAAAAAAAAAAAAAAAAAAAAAAGAAAAAAAGAGAGAGAGAGAGAGAGAGCATAAGTATTTTCTGATTACCTTCAGTTCATTCACTGACTTGATGGGTCCCTTAACTGTATCTTCATCTTCATCCGCAATCATATCTTCATCAAATATAAATTCCTCACTATTTTCGTCAGAATTTTCATCGTCATCCTCCTCCTCCTTCTCATTGTTCTCAGACCAGGAAACCATATTCTCAGCATCAGAATCCAATATTTGACCTTCTTCCATGTCAATTGTCTGCTTAATGTTCTCTTTCTTGGTTTCACTTAACTTCTCTTTTACTTTCAATCCCTCCTCCTCCTCCTCCTCCTCATCATCATCATCATCACTTTCACTACTTGAGGACGATGCAGAAGATGATGATGAAGTCTCACGCTCGGACTCTGAGTCTGAATCTTTGCTTTCATTGACAATGGGAGTATCCACTTTCTTCATGCCACTGCCAGCAACAATTAAACCTTCTTCATCGCCAACCAAAGTAACCTTCTCCAATCCTTCCTCAATTGAGCAATCCACACCCTCAATTTGATGGCTACGTCTATCACCCAATACCCCAACATCAGACTCATCTCCACCTCCAACTAGAATCTTAGTGTCACCATCATGACCATCAGCATTAATTTCAGCAAGTTCAGAGCTACCCAAATCATCTTTCTTTATTAAACTATCCTTAACACAATCTTTAAATCCATCTAATTTCACCAAACTATTATCGCCACCTATTCCATCCTTACTAACCATATGCTCATCAGAACCTCTACATTCAACCTTCACGGACACATGCTTCTCCAAGCCACCCATACCTTGAACAGAATCAACCACACTATTACCAATTCCGGTCTCCAAATCACCTTCGAAACAAATCCCACTTCCAACTTCAGCTGTATTAGACTGTGCATTATCAGGGCCTTGCATTTCTTCTATCCAATCCTTAATTGAATCAAATTCAAGAAAAGGCTCAACAGAAGCGAGAGGAAACCCGCCAAATTCAGATGAATAACCCTCAAAATCAAACCTGAATGTTTCTGGGGAATATGAAGTTTTAAGCTTTTTTTGATTAGCACCACTTTCTTCCTCCTGTTTCAAAGACTCTGAAATAAACCCTACCATCTCCAAGAACACATACCGAGTTAGTTTATAACAACGACAACGATGAGAACAACAACAACAACAACAACACTAATAGGTTTAAAGTTGTAATCAACCCATCAAAAATAAACCCCACAAACTTAAACTTAAACCCATCAAAGCAAGGAACCCAACAGTTAAACCCTAGCAACCAAGAGGGGCAACCGCCAAAAAAATACTCCATTTTCATAGTTTCGTCTCGACATTAAAGGGTCATATGTTATATGAACAAGAACATGCAACACATTAACAACCAAATTTAACTCAATAATCAAAGTAAGCTCGAAAAATGACGTTAATTCTTCTCGCTCAATTAACTGCTCAAGAATATGAGTTACGAAATTCTAGCAATAGAATCACTCATTATACTATTTCAGTAATTATAACCAATAATAATCCACCTTAGAAGAACCTTAAATTGAATGTACTGACAATTAAGTTAAAGATTAATAGTATATTGTGAAATTGGTATCGAAAGATTGAAAAAAACATCTTACCACAGAAGCAGCTTCAATGGAGGGGAGCAAGCTCAGAAGCTGTTTCAATGGAGAACTCGGAGTACGCCTCAATGGAGAAGAGAGACAGGGAGAGGGGTGCAGCGCAGCGGCCAAGTACACGTTAAAACTTAAAGGGCTCAAATCAAAACAAACAAACACAATTCGTTCAGTAGTAGTAGTAGTAGTAGGTTTTTTACACGGTCAAATGGGAAAATTCAAGATAATCAACTGATAAACATTTTTATATTTATCGAGGGTTATATTTGCCTTTTCATGTTATAAGTTGGGGTTAAAAATGTAAAATTATACTTTTTTTTTTTATATAAGTGTTTCGGGGGTTTTTGTCCCTTGGGAGAGTTACAACACTGAGACTGGATCCAGCAAAGGATGCCTGTACCTGCAAAGCAAACGGACCGCCGGATGGTCGGTGGTCCGCCTCCGAAGATTAAGTTAGTAAGCGTTCGGTAATAAAACGTGTGGAAGTAAAGTTTATCTGCTCGGATTCCAAGCTCAGGTAAAGTGTTGTGTGTTCCTTGAAAACGACAGCTCTGTGATAAGTGACGTGTTGTCTCGTATTGTGTGTATATTCTCTGTCTTGTCATAAATGTAAGAATGTCCCTATTTATAGGGTCCTTTTGGAAAGTGTGCCCCTCCTAGGATCTGGTGACCTAGGAATTAAGTCACGCCGTTTTGCAGCGCCTCGGGATTTGGGCCTTTGAAGGCCGCCATCCCAGGGGCAATGCCTGAGTGACACGTGTCACTGAGCCCAAAAGGCCTTTGGGCATCTTTTGGGTGACACGTGTCGCCATCTGAATAGTCCATGCTGGATCATCAGTTTGCGTAGGACAGAAGAGTGTCCGCCTTCCACATGTCATCATTCCATAGGTCCAAATGGCACCTCTTTAGAGGACACGTGGCGCTTTCTGATTGGGCCACCTGGCCGGGTATAAAATACCCAAATCATTTGCCCCTCACAGGGGTCACGTGCATTGCACGTGACAATTGCACGTGACACCTGTGACAGGTGTCAGTATCCGAGTGGTCGGATTCAAAAAGTTATTGTTGGAGGGAAAAATTTTAGGGTTTTACCCCCCTATAAATAGTGAGGTTTGACCCCCCCCCTTGGATTCACACCTTTGCGAATCTTTGGAGAATCTTGGACTTTTTGACTTAAAGAATCTCAAAATTCCCTAAGCGTTTTAACTTTTCAAGCATCCGACACCCGGCCAACTGTCCGACCGTTCTTCAGTCAACCAAGCGTCTTTCACCCTTCTTCTAAAGGTAACGCCTGTTTTTTCTTTTACTCTTCATTTTTTCTTTGTTTTCGAAAAAATGGTTCCCCAATCGCATGCGGCACGGCATAGGATAGTGATCAGCCGGTCACCGGGGACGGCTGAATCTAGAACTAGCAGTGCCGAATGCTTGGCCAAAGACCCTGCTTTGCGAACTTCTCCGAATCCGACCGTTTCCGTGTCTGTGCAGGACACTATGGCCAGAACCAAAAGAACAGCAAGACAATGTAGCTCCGATGGAATTTTCTACCATTCGGATGGGTCGACTGTTTATTCAGACGGCTCAATAAGGGTGCCTCGAAGTGAGGTGTCGGAGCATCCTGACAGCCCTTCTTATCTTCCTCCAACCCCCACCTATTACCATTCGCCCACATCTAGTGGAACTCCCAGTGATGGAAACCTGGAGGAGGCGGATGAACAATATCAACCCGGGCCTTCTGGACAGGCGCCGGAAGAGAGTCCGGGGGAGGACCCCGCTGGCACCATTCGGCGGTCCCCTAGCTCTGATGAGAGCTCTGATGACGAGTCGGCCTCGTCATCTTCTTCAGAGAACGCCTCCATAACTTCAGAGGAGGCAAGAACGAAAATAGATTCTGCCAGGGAGTCCCTGACAGTGGATAAGGGGGAAAGCTGGGCCGAGCCGAGCTCTTCCAGGCGCTTGGAGAGAGCCCCCTACTATCATCATGTTCCGCCCAGCAGGCGGAGCTCCATGGCATCCGGCCATGCCAATTTTAGGCGCAAGGTCGTTCTAGGCTATGGCTATACTTTGTCGGTCCCTAACGAGGGCGACACCATTACCTGGCTGAGCCTGGCCAGCTATCAGGACAGAGCATTCGGCTGCTATGACGCGGCCTTCCAAGCTGGCCTCCGCTTCCCTCTCCATCCGGCCGTGGAGAGGATCCTGGATGGATACCAACTGGGTATCTAGCAACTTGTACCCAACTTCTGGATTAATATTCTGGGGTACGTTGCCACCTGTGAGATGCTGCAGGTGGAGGCGAGCTTTGAAGCGTTCGCCCACATGCACTATCTGAGCAGGGCGCCTGCTAGGGGCGGTGAGGGCTGGTACACCTTGACCACTTGCAAGGGGTACATGATGACTGTTGGCAAAGAGAACAAGTGGAAAGACTGGAGGACTAAGTTTTACATAGTCAAGTCTGCCGACAGCTGCCTGAACCAAAAGTATAACAGGTGGAATAAGAATCCACCTCTCCTAGCAGGCAGGAGTGCATTGCCGCCTCTTCCTAGGCGGGCAAAAGAGGAGATCATGGACAAGGGGTTGTTTACCGTGTCCGTGAGGACGAATGATGAGGGGGACAAGGAGGTCACCCCTCAATGCTATCTCCCTTTGTACTAATGGTTTGAAGAGGGAACGTTCTTAGCCGCCTGTGGGCTAAGTTCTGAAATGCCGAGAGGTAGTCGGCCGTCTGTTTTATATGCAATTTCATTTTGCTTTTCAATACTTGTTTGATGGTGCTAACACTTGTTCATTTTTGCAGACAAGGCAATGGAGAAGCTCTCGGCCTCAAGGAAGTCGGCTGTATCTGCTGCTCGATACAGATCAAATGTCCTAAACAGGGCAGAGGCAACCACCCACCTCAAGGTGGATGAGCAGAAAACTGGCGGCACCCCCAAGGTGAGAACTTGGTATACTTGCCATTTCTGACTAATGCTAAATTTGTCCGAATGATTTCTAACTTGTTTTATCTTGTGTCGATGTAGGGTGCCCCTACCAAATCTCCCTCAAAACCATCCGACCCTAAAATCCAAAAGACAAGGGTGGGTGATGTGAGCGCATCCGGCAAGGGCGGCCGGAAGCACATTGCTCACAAGCCCAAGAAAGGCCCAGACGCCTCTTCTCTCGAAGCTGATAGGGGGATCAGCAAACCGGATGTCCAGAGGACATCGAAGGGTGGCTTCAAGCAACCCACCACTGATGTCGGCTCAGCAAGAGAGAGGAGGAGTTTGGGGAAAGAGGAGGAACCACAGGACGACGGTAAAAACCATTCGCCTTTTTGTTCTTCCACTTGGATATATTTGCGTTATTTTTCTAAATCTCTTTCCTTCTCTGTGCAGAGGCCGAGTGTAATCCAGATGGCCAAGTCCATGCTGAGGGCGGTTGATCCTGACGACAAAGCGTCTGTCAGAGGGGTCGACACTCTGGATTTGGATGGCATCTTGGGGAACCTCTGCGAGGTATGAGTCTTAACTTAAGCAATTCTTCTCTTTTTTTTTTTTTTTTTTTTTTTTTTTTTTTTTTTTTTTTGCTCAAGTCTTTATCCGCCTGGTTTTAACCATTCGGCTCTTTTTGCAGGCCATGTTGCGCGTCCAAGGGCTCAGGCAACCCCTCAAGGACAAGTCCAAAGAGGTAACAGCCGCTAAAGCTCGGGCCGAGTCCGCCTTGGATCGAGCTCAATTTGATATTGCTCAAAATGAGCTTCTGACGCTTGATATGATGTATTCGCAGGCGGAAGCCAACATGCAGGTGAAGAAGGATCTGGACTCGGCCCGCCTGCACATCACTTCCCTTAAGAAAGAAATCACAAGTCTTAAGGAGAAGCTCGAGCCTCTTCAGGATGCCAAGGAAGAGGCCGAGAGAGCCAAGCAGAGGGTGGGCCGCCTGGAGCAGCGCCTCACCAACCAGGAGTGTTGAAGCATAAAGGTTTTGATGATGAGGAACTTAAACTAAAAGCAAACTCATCTAATAAAGATTCTCTAGTGTGTGATTAGTCAAGGTGCAGAATAATCTTGGTGATTGAAGAACCATCTGAATCTAAGAAGACATGAAGAAGATCCTTATTGAAGAAGTTAAACAAATCAGAGGAAGAGTTCTCTAACAAGAACTAAGTTTCCTAACAGGAACGTTCCCTAACAGGAACTTGAAGACTAACAGTTAAGTTCTTTGGTGGAACTTGATATGCTTGAAGCCCAAGTAATTCATCTGATCAGAGTGCGGCGCAGCAATAATTGTTAAAGTTTATTCTTAGAAATTATTGTTAATATGGTAAGTAGGTTAGTGCACGAGATTTATTAGAAACGTGATAAGTTTGCTTGGTAAATAAAATAAATATGGAAGATAATAAAAGATAGATTTTAGGAAAAGATTTTATAACAAAAAGATTATTTTTATCTAAAGTCGGTTTATTAAGAAAGATAAGTTTTCTTAATAAATATCTTATATACTTATTTTCGGAAAAGATTTTATTCCACTTGATTTACATAAAAACCGTGTGTAAAGATAAGTTAAGTTTAACTTATTTATCTTTAAGAAAACCTACTTGCTATACAAGTAATACTTGTATAAATAGTAGAGGAAAAAAAGGAGTTTAGGTTTTGTGAGTTTATGCGTGGAGAAATCACAGTGCTTTAAACGAGTAAGTTTACCAAGCTTTTAACTTATCATATTAGTTTCGGATTTCGTGCATTTCTTACCTATCATAATAGGCGTCTTGTATTTGTATTGGTTGGGTTATTTGGGTGATTTTATAGCTTGAGTATTATACAGTTTTGTGTAAGCTTCTTGGTGAGGCTGAGAGTTTTTGTACTGGGGTGGTACGAGTGTTTTGTACTTTGGTAGTACTTGTAGTACTTTGGTGGTACGAGTGAATCTAAGTGTGGTGCTTAGATTGGGTAGGATAGGGTCCTATCAAGTAACAAGTCCGGTGAGGAACTTGTGAAATAAAGGTCCGTGTCTAATAGGTTGTAACTTGGTGTTTGCCCTATTATAGTGAAGTGGTTTATGTTTGAAATCCCTAAGGTAGGGTCGAGGTTTTACTTTTAGTTGGGCCTTGGAAGGTTTCCTCGTAAAATCTGTGTGTTTGCTTAAGTTCCTATACGCATTGTTTATTTATCCGCAAAAAGTAGTCATTAGGAACTCTATACAATTCACCCCCCCTCTTGTATTAATCGTCTCAACTAACAATCATCAGCTGAAGACCAAGTTTGAGTCCGTAGCTAAACAAGAGAGAGAAGCTCTTGTTAAGCAAATGATGAGCGACTATGATGCCATCATGCGGGACACTTGGGCGGCTGTGCAGCCGGACTTGGACTATCAGACTTGGAAATCCAAGTTTGATGAAGCCAGCAAAGCATTCGACGCTCGCCTTCTTGACGAGGCTGAGAAGGAAGCTAGGGCTGCTGCTGAGGCCGAGGAAAGCTCTGGGTCCGACTCTTCTAGGGAGTCGTCCTCTGGTGGAGAGGAGGAAGATCAGGTGGAGGAACGAGAGAAAAATGATGAAGAGCAGCCGAAGGGCAACAGGCCGGCTGCCAATGAAGAGACTCTCCCCTGATCACTTAAGCTTTTTTATTTTTTCTGCGGCCGAATGGCCATGTACTTGCTTTTTCGGCCTGCGTGCCGAGTATTGATGTTTCTTTACCGACCGAGGGGTCGGGTACTTTGACAATTTCTCTGGCTTTGCCAGAAAAAAATCTTAACCAGTCGTCTGATGGCGATTGGTCTTTTTAATTTTAAATCATTCGGCCATTTGGCTGAAGTTATTCATATTGTTGTCCTTTGCATTTTTGAATTTTTCATTGCATGTTTTTGGCCAAGTATTATAACCTGTATACCATGCGAATGTTCTTGCCCCTGGACGGATGTCGAGTGGTTTCGGTTTATTGGATTGATTGACTTAGAAATTATTGATACTTAGAAGAGTATTCATGGTTTCTAAGTCAATCAATCACTATGGTGATTGCCCCAAACCACTCGGCAGACATCCATCCAGAATTGGCAACTTAAAGTTTTCATTCGGCCATTGGCTCAAACAAAACTCAAATTTCCAACTTAGCAAATTTTGCTAGGGGAAAACTTCCGCCTGTTTTGCCCCGTGAGCTAAAAACTGGCGCATCCGGCCATAGGCCTCTTTGAGAAAAGATAAGTTTATAACTTAGCAAATGGTCTTTAAAAAGGATTGTCCGCCTGTCTTGCCCCAAAAGCAAAGAACAGGCGTCATCCGGTCAAAATCCTCATTAGGTGCTTAAGTAGTTAACTTGTATATTAACAAGAATGTTCCGCCTGCTTTGCCCCTGGGCAAAAACAGGCGCATCCGGCTTAATGCCTCTTTAGCCTCTACTTATGAAATAGTGACCATTTTCGAGCTGTGCTAGAACAGTTAGAAAATTCAGGCCTTTTAGATTTCACTTTCGATTAAAACAAATGACTGCGAATGCTGCCTTAGCATTCGGTAGGGCCGCTTGTTATATTTGTAGAGCAATGTGCCACCCAAATGGGAGATGCTTCTCCTCGACGAATTCGCCCGAATGGACATCGCCGGTTATCTGACTCATGTTGGAGCAGACGGTCATACTCATGTTGGAGCAGACTGTAACCATTCGGTCTCTTTGGTTTATTAATATCCGGCCATGGGCCTCATCATTATTTTATCTGGCCTTAGGCCTCTTAAATGGTTGAGTAAATATTTGTTAAGTGTCGATATTAACTTAATGAATTTCGTAGGAGCAACTGTTCTAAAGCAATCGGCTCCTTCAGAAGGATTGGGGCGTCTGCTGTTGGGACAGACGCTTTCCAAACGCATTGGCCGTCTGTACTTTGTACAGGCGACACTAAGAAACTTAAAAAGACAAGTTAGGAAATGAAGGCATATTCTCATTAACAAAACTTGAGATAACAAAATTGAAGTCTTTACATTCGTACTTAGAAGTAGTACTTTTTCAAGTTCTCTACATTCCAAGTTCTAGGCAGCTGCCTGCCGTCTGGGGCTTCCAGGCGGTAGGTGCCGTCTCTTACTTCCTCATAGATTCGATAGGGGCCTTCCCAATTTGGGGTTAGCTTTCCCTGTTCATTCGCCCTACCGACTGCCTCCATTTTCCGTAGCACAAAGTCCCCCACTTTGAGAGGACGCTTGTGTACTCTTTTGTTGCAAGCTCGAGTCATTCTCAGACGGTATATCTCATGACGCAAGGCAGCATTTCCCCTGCGCTCTGGAAGTGAGTCTAATGTTAGGCGCATGGCCTCCCAGTTCGCCTCTTCATCATACAGCATGATTCGAAGAGTCGACTCATAGTGCTCAATGGGCAGAACAACTTATGCTCCATACACCATGAGAAACGGGGTTTCTCCAGTTTCCCCTTTAGCAGTCGTTCTGATGGACCAGAGGACGTGTGGTAATTCATCCGCCCAGAGACCACTAGCCCGTTCAATTTTCTTTTTAATCCCGTCTGAGATTAACTTGTTGAAGGCTTCGACCTGGTCGTTTGCTTGAGGCCGGCCGACTGATGCAAAGAAGCTTGAGACCCCTTGCTCTCCTAGCCAAGTCTTGAGTTGAGGCGTCTCAAATTGAGGACCATTGTCAAAAACCATAGACATGGGCACCCCAAAGCGAGTGATAATGTTCCTCCAGATGAAGGAAATAACATCTTTTGTCTTGATGTTTTTGACTGCCTCCGCCTCTACCCACTTGGTAAAGTAATCCACAGCCACCAGTATATAGCGCTTGCCGCCTGGTGCAGCTGTATATGGCCCCAGAATGTCCATGCCCCATTTGGCAAAAGGTATTGGGCTGTGGATGGCCGTCAGGTCTGTGGCCGGACGATGGATGAGCTTGCCAAAATTTTGGCACTTGTCACATTTTTTTACCATTTCCATTGCATCCGACTCCAGAGTTGGCCAGAAGTAAAGCCGCCTGGCCTTGGCAACGAGGGATCTGCCGCCTATATGGGAGGCGCAGAATCCCGAATGCAACTCTTCGAGGACTTCCTTACCCTTCTCAGGGGTTACACACTTCAACAGGGGTTTCAGAAAACCAGCCCTAAAGAGTTCTCCTTGTTGCAACTCGAAGTTAGCCGCTCGTTTTTTCAGAACAACCGCCTCCTGTGGTGAGTCAGGGAGCGTGCCGTCTGCAAGATAGGCCCAAAGGCTGTCCATCCAGGTTGAGCTTCGGTCAAGAATTCCAATGGGGTCTTCCTCAGATATACTTCTTCTTTCCATGACCTCCCAGAAAACTGACCGAGGCGTTTCACAGGAGGCGGATGATGCCAGCTTGGACAGAGCATCCGCCTGATTGTTTGAAGACCTGGGCACTTGACTTAGATTGAACTCTTCAAGTGTCCCAACTTCATTCTTGACCGCCTGCAAGTATTTAATCATGGCCGGATGAGTGGCCTCGTACGTCCCATTGACTTGGAGTACGACCAGTTGTGAATCCGAGCAGGCGTCAATTTTCTTTGCCCCTGCTGCCTTACAGTACCGAATGCCAGCAAGCAGGGCTTCATACTCGGCCTCATTGTTAGAGACCTGGAACTTGAACCGTAGTGCATACTCGTATTTGTCTCCTTCAGGAGACTGACAAATAATTCCTGCACCACAGCCGTTCGCAGTGGAGCTCCCATCCACATACACTTTCCAAACCTGACTAGTATCATCCGGAGCAACCGGCCTTGTCATTTCCACAATAAAGTCGGCGAATGCTTGCCCCTTTATTGCTTTTCTTGGTTCGTAAGTGATTTCCAATCCTTGCATTTCAATCGCCCATTTGAGCATTCGTCCAGAAGACTCCAAGGTTGTGAGTGGCCGTTTGATCGGTTGGTCAGTATAGACTTCTACCGCATGCGCCAAGAAGTAGGGTTTAAGCTTCTTGATGGCCATGTAAAGGGCAAGGCCGAATTTCTCAACCATGGGGTACCAAAGCTCCACATTTCTCAGAACATGGCTAATGAAATACACCGGGAGCTGGATGCCGTCTCTTTCAGCTAAGAGAACGGCACTAAGGGCATGATCAAAGACGGCTAAGTACATGAAGAGCTTCTCTTTGGGCAAAGGGCTGACAAGCCTCGGCAAAGAGTGCAGATGAGTTTTCAGCTTTTGAAAGGCCGCCTCTGCATCATCCCCCCATTCAAAGTTTGTCTTCTTTTTGATTGCCTGGAAAAAATAGAGGCACTTGTCGCCTGACCGACTGAGGAATCTCCCCAAGGCCGCCAGACAACCTGTTATTTTTTGCACTTCCTTTACAGTACGGGGCGACTGCATGTCGATTACCGCTTGTATTTTCTCAGGGTTGGCCTTTATTCCCCTTTGGTCAATCAAAAATCCGAGAAACTTCTCAGACTCAACACCAAAGACACACTTTTTTGGGTTTAGCATGACCTTGTGCCGCCTGAGTGTGGCGAACGTTTCTCGGAGATCAGCAAGATGATCCGCCTGTTGTTTGGATTTGACTATCATGTCATCAATGTACGCCTCTACATTCCTTCCGATTTGATTAATGAAGACCGTGTTAATCATTCGTTGGAAAGTAGCAGGCGCATTCTTCAAACCAAACGGCATCACCGTATAACAGAATAACCCCTGATCAGTGACGAATGCCGTATTTTCTTGATCTTTTTTCCACAGGGGGATCTGATGGAAACCTGAATAGGCGTCCATAAAACTCATCAAGGCATGTCCGGCTGTGGAGTCGACCAGACTGTCGATCTTAGGCAATGGATAACTATCCTTTGGACATGCCTTGTTGAGGTCTGTGTAGTCAACACACATCCGCCAAGTTCCATTCGGCTTTTTACTAACACAACGTTAGCTACCCACTCAGGGAAATTGCACGGCCGAATGAACTTGGCATCTAACAACTTTTTTACTTCGGCAGCTGCCGCCTGACTTCTTTCTTCGCCATGGTTTCTTTTCTTTTGCCGGATGTGCTTCTTTTTAGGATCCACGACGAGTTTGTGGACAGTGAGATCCGGGCTGATGCCTGGCATCTCTTCCACTTCAAAGGCAAAGGTGTCTTTGAATTCTCTGAGTAGCTGGTGAAGGCTTTCATCCAGCTTTGCAAATGCAACCGTCCCCACCTTAACAGTCCGTTCTGGACGGCTGTCGTCCAGAGGAATATCAATGTGTTCACCAGTAGGCTGGGGACGGAGGTCATCCGACCGTTCCCCGGTCAGTGATTGCTATTGTTTTTCTTTTTTGACCACCACCGGCTGATCAGTCTTTCTTTTCTTTCCGGCTGGTGGGGCCGACTGTTCTTCCTCGACATCGTCGAGGTCGATTGTTTGCTTGCCCTGACCGGATGCTACGGCCGCGGGCTTGACGTCCAAGAGGTAACACTCTCGAGCCGTCTTTTGGTCCCTATTAAGGGAGCCGACTGTTCCATCATCCTTCTCATACTTGAGTAGCATGAGAGCAGGGATGATGTCGGCCTTACACTCGTTAAGAGTGGGACGGCCAAAGATGAGGTTGTAAGCTGTGAGCTCTTCAACCACTAGGAAACGGATGGTCATGTGCCGACCGTCTCCCCTGCTTCCCAGGTGGACAGGTAGGTCAATTCTCCGACTGGGTGCACAAGTCCTCCCCCAAACCCAACAAGGGTGTGGGAGACCTCCATCATGCTATCCGGTTTGTACTTGAGATTGGATAAGAATTTGAGGCTGATGAGGTCAGAGGAGCTTCCTGTGTCAATCAGAATTCGGCCAACCAACTGGTTGGCGACCTTGCACTCAATGACAACAGGGTCATCATGCGGCCGACGGACTTTGCCTCTGTCCTGCTCGGTGATGACAACTTTAAGGAAAGTGGATGTACCTGCCGCATCCCCTTCCTCAACAGAGTTGACCATCTTTCTCAGATGGTCCTTGGTGCCCCGAATGGTCGGGCCACCACCGGCAAATCCGCCTGCTATGGTGTATACCGGATCTTCATCAGTTTCGGCACTCACAGCAGGCTGGGGAGTCTTTTTCTTGGACTGCCCCGGATTTGCCTTTGAAGTCACTTTGGACTTCACATAGGACTTCAGTTGTCCTTTGTCGGCCAGACGGTCGAGCTCCCGCTTGAGACTAAAGCAGTCGTTCGTGTCATGGCCAACATCCTCATGGAAATGGCAATGCTTGTTTTTGTACCGATTTTCAGCGGAACCTTTCATAGGAGTCGGCTTTTCAAGAGTCAGCCGATCCTTAATTTCCAAGAGGATGGAGCAGCAGTCCTTGTGGAATTCGTACCTTGGAACGTACGGTTTCCACACCTTTTTCTTCTTCTGGGCCGGTTGATCAGAGTTATCAATGGCCCAGACTTGCTTTTTCTTTTTGCTCTCTTCTGGCTTAGGAGCCGGCTGAGCAGGCCGACTCTCTTTCTGCCGGTCGGACTTCTTATGGTCCGACTGCTTATTGGAGGAGCAGAGTTCAATCGCCTGTATATAGGCTTCCGCCTCTCGCAAGGCTCCTTGCAGAGTAAATATTTGTTTGCGGACGAGTTCGTACTTAAAATTAGACCCGTCCTTCAGACCCTTGAAGAAGTATGTGAAAGCGACCTCATCAGATAGCCCATGAATCTAGATTCGGACCAGATTGAACCGCCTGACGTAGGAACGCAAGCCTTCTCTATCTCCCTGCTGTACATTTCCGAAGTCAAGTTTGTCTTTTTGGCAGGGATGTTCATAGAGAAGTTTGAAGCAAACAAGAACGCAAGCGTCTTGAAGCTATTTATGCAACTAGCCGGCAGATTGCCAAACCACTGCTGGGCTATGCCCTTCAGGGTGGCTGGAAAGCAACGACACCATGCGACATCATCTAACCCCTGTAAATACATGAGGTGGGTGTATGCTAGCAGGTGGTCTTCTGGGTTGGAGGTCCCGTCATAGGCTCCAACCAGAACGTTTTTAACTTTAGCCGGCCGTACGACTTCAGTTATTTCCCTGGAGAAAGCAGAGGGTTGATCTCCAAGGTGTTGCAGCCTAAGCTGCCAGTCCATCGGCTGATAGCCGTATGCCGCCTGTCCTCCAAAGAGGGCAGGTTGCATGTAAGGTAAAACTGGCGCCTGGTACAATGGTTGTGCCATGTACTGGGCCGACTGAATCATATGAGGACCAGACTGAACCCGTTGGCTGCTTGCTGGAGTCTCATGTTCAGACTGGGAACACCTCACAGAGGTATTCCGAAAGCTATCATGATAAGTCGACGTTGAAGCCGACTCTGATAGCTGGGTTCTCTTCTCCTCAATGTATTGCCGAGCGTCAGAGAACGTTTTCTTGCTACCATCCGGCTGTATGTGCCGGATGGGTTTTCTTGTGCTTGTTTCTGGGAAACGGAGCCGAGTAAGGTCAAATTGGGGCCGGGCCTTCTCCTTAGGGGCAGGATGAGGAGTTGGCTGCCAGTCCCTGACCGACTTCTGTTTGTCAGCTTGGGCTGACTTCTTGGCCGACTGCTCCTTTCTAGGAGCAGGCAACTTCTTTGAGGCGAGTTGTTTGATTTCACCCCTGAGGCTGCTCAGGAGTGTCATGAGTTCATCTCGAGTGACGGGAGTTGATACTGCCGCCTGGGAGGGATCAACCGGCCGCCCCGAGGGCTTCTTTGGCTGTCCAGCAGTTTTGCTTGGCCCTGCCTGGTCATGATGGCGCTCCCGCCTCTCCTTACTGCGGATGCGTTTAGAGATGAAGGATCCATTTGGATCCACATAGGTTTCGACATCAGCGTCGTCACCTGAGTCATGATCCGTTTGGACCTCTACGTCTTCTGGAGGCTTATTGGCCTCTAGGTTCGGTACAGGTGCTTGTGAAGCCATTTCAGAGGTACTCTCCCCATAGACGGCGCCAAATGTTTCGAGAGTTTTTGTCCCTTGGGAGAGTTACAACACTGAGACTAGATTCAGCAAAGGACGCCTGTACCTGCAAAGCAAACGGACCGCCGGATGGTCGGTGGTCCGCCTCCGAAGATTAAGTTAGTAAGCGTTCGGTAATAAAACGTACGGAAGTAAAGTTTATCTGCTCGGATTCCAAGCTCAGGTAAAGTGCTGTGTGTTCCTTGAAAACGACAGCTCTGTGATAAGTGACGTGTTGTCTCGTATTGCGAGTATATTCTCTGTCTTGTCATAAATGTAAGAATGTCCCTATTTATAGGGTCCTTTTGGAAAGTGTGCCCCTCCTAGGATCTGGTGACCTAGGAATTAAGTCACGCCGTTTTGCGGCGCCTCGGGATTTGGGCCTTTGAAGGCCGCCATCCCAGGGGCAATGCCTGAGTGACACGTGTCACTGAGCCCAAAAGGCCTTTGGGCATCTTTTGGGTGACACGTGTCGCCATCTGAATAGTCCATGTTGGATCATCAGTTTGCGTAGGACAGAAGAGTGTCCGCCTTCCACGTGTCATCATTCCATAGGTCCAAATGGCACCTCTTTAGAGGACACGTGGCGCTTTCTGATTGGGCCACCTAGCCGGGTATAAAATACCCAAATCAATAAGTGTTTCACTTCTTAAAAAGCGGCCATTTTATTTAAGTGCTCTATTTTCAAATTTAGAAATCTCACTTACATTATTTATTAAGAAAAATTGTCAAAATTTCAATGGTCCGTTAAAAATAAGTTAAGTTTTTTATTATTTCTGAATAATACAATCTTTTGAGAGTGTCCACTTTAAACAAGTTTATGACCTGTTAGTAACCTTATTAACAGATTAAGTGAGACACGTGTCCTAATCTTATTGATTTGACAATTTTTATACTACCTCCTGAACATGTTAGATGCAACTTTTGCCAAAAACGGAAATTTCATATTAGATGCAACTTTTCCTTTCTTTCTTATTCTAGTAATTTTTTTATTGAAATTACAGTTTTACCCTTACTAAATGTCTTTAAAACTTGGCAATTTAATCCGAGTTCGATTCGAATCCGATCCGATCCGAATTCGTTTAAAATTAGTCCGAATCCGAATCCGATAAAATAGATCCGAATAGGAGGCGGATCGGACTTGGGCCCTACACAAAGTCCGACGGAGTCCGATCCGAGTCCGAATCCGAGAGTATGAGCATATGTTTTATAACTTGGGACAATTGTTTGGTTGTTTTGTTGCAAAATTTGTTATGTAACTTAGTTCATAATTTAAATATGTTATGTTTATACTTTACTTGGTATTATAATACAAGCAATTATAGGTATATATCACATTCCAAAAAAAAAAAAAATCGGATTATTTCGGAAGTCCATATAAACGGACCGAATTAGGATCCGGAAAACACGAGTCGGATCGGATTCGAACTCGGATTTTTTGGATTCGGATCCAAGTCTAGGGTCCGTTTACTAAATGGATTGGATTCGGACTTAGCTACATCCGACCCGAATCCGATTCGTTGCCATTCCTAGTTACTAGTTAGTAACCTTATTAACAGATTAAGTGGGACACGTGTCATAATCTTATTGGTTTGAAAATTTTTATACTACCTCCGGAACATGTTAGATGCAACTTTTGCCAAAAACGGAAATTTCACATTAGATGCAACTTTGCCTTTCTTTCTTATTCTAGTAATTTTTTTTATTGAAATTAAAGTTTTACCCTTACTAAATGTCTTTAAAACTTACTTAGACAATTAAACTAAAGATATTAACAGACATAATCTAACTAGCTTATTATAATTACTCCCACCAAAATTAATTCATTCCCACACCTAACTCATTAAAATCCCCCCAAATTAAAAAAAAAAAAGAAAAAACAGAAAAACACAAGCCCGAATTGTTTTCTGGGATTAAAACCCTAGATCTAGTTCATCTTCTTCATTCATCCTGCTCATCTCCACTTTCTCTCTCCACCTCCACTTTCTCTCTCCTGCCATAATATTGTTGGGGTTTGGTGAGTCCGACTCACCGCGAAAACAAACCCAAAAACAAGACCGCACTCGCAATAAATAAAACCATAAACATTATTAAATTAATCACAAGATTAAGATAAAACGATTACCTTTGGAGCGTGCTTCGCCCGACCGGAAGGGGCTCTTACTTCGAAAGCAAGCCTCGAAATTACGACGGCCTCCAACGATAGTCCACCCACAACTCGACCACCAAAAACGGTCCAATGTCTTGGGGTTAGCAAGGCCTGACCAAAATCCGAGTAATTAATGAGTTCAAAGGTTTTCATAATGGTGATGCCTTTTTCAACTCTTACTCAAGTGCTCTTCCCAATGCCCCAAGTTGGGTATTTATAGAGAAATGCATCAGTGTGAAAAGCTCTCCCATCAATGTGGGAGAATTTGATTTTTCCATTTTATTTTAAAGCTAAAATAAAATAAATAATCAAACTAGTAATAAATCAACAAGTGACAAGCTTACAAGGAGGAGTAGGTGAGGACCATTTGGAGAAGGGGGGGGGGGACCAAACTTGCCCCCCACTCTTGCTCCCATAACCGGCCACCTCCCTTTCTTCTCCTCCAATTGAGTTCGGCCACATGGCAGCTCACTTGGGAACCCTTGGTTGTTGTGGGCTGCCATGGTGCGGTTGTGAGGCTTCGGCCCACCTCACTTGTGCCCAAAACTGTAGGCTGCTAGCTGCCACGGCCTAGCAAGCCACGCACCAAGTGTGCGGGCTACTAGCTGCCACATGCTAGCATTGCCACGCACACTTGGTGCGGGTTGCTAGCTTTTTGCCGCACCCCTAGCACTCGGTTTTACCGATGCTAGGGGTATTTCGGTCATTGTTGATTTATTATTATTTTTCACGTCTCGTCTTTTACTATTTTGACTAGACTTCCGACGCTCAATTTCGACGCTCCAAACTCGAATTTTTGACGTCTAAACTCGAATTTGTCGCTTTGGCTCGTTAGTTGCTTGGGTGTGACCCGAAGGGTTCAGTCAAGATTAAGCTGTAATATTAATTATGCATTAATATTACTAACAGGGTAAAGTCGTATCCCCTAATCAAAAGTAATTCCTAAATCCTCTAACTAATGTAGATAGGGAAGTAGGGTCGAATCCATAGAGAAACGAGTCTTTCTATTCCTAATTAATTAATATAATCTAGATTATAAAGTAACCAAAATATAATAATCGAAGGAAACTAAACTACTAAGGGTAAAAGCGGGAAAGAATAAAAGTAGGAGGAGAAAAAATGAATAAAAGACCTAGGGTATAGGTTCACCAATAAATAATATTTCAGGGTAAAACATAATAATCAATCATCAATGCATACATTAATCAGATCATAAAGGGCTTTCGCTACGTATTACAATCACACAATTAATTTACCGGTATTAAATCTCATCTTTCGAATCTCGACTCAACCATTTATAAATTAACCTGCCTATTGAAACTAGACCTAAACATCAATTCTCATCTGTCGAATCTCGAATCAATATTGTTAAACTCATGCATAAAAGATCTGCGCAAATCTAGTCATAGAGCATTAAATCAATCAATAGGAAATTAATATAGCATTGATAATCAACAACAATAAATTACCCCTTCATATTATTTATGGATCCCCACAACCTTAGAAATAAAACTACTCACACATAATAAAAACTAAACTAATCAAAGCAATAATATTAAGCATGATAAAAAGCAATAGTATTAAATTAACAAGAGAATAGAATAACAATAAAACTAATTAAGAAGAGTTGAAGTATATCTAGAACAAGAAATTAAAACTAAAGAAATAATATAAGAGAAAACTAAAACCAAACTAAAGAAAAAGAAAAAGAAAAAGAAATTAAAAAAGTAAAAACTACTCCCCTAAAGCTACGTACTCCCACCTTTTATAAGGAAGGAAAGGAGTTTTCTAATCCCCCTCAACTACTACTACTACACCGACATCACCAGCAAATAAACCCAAACTTAGCAAGCCCAAATCAAAATAGCCCATAAGCATGCTCCTTTAACCGTGAAAGACGAATATTATCAATGGGCCCAAGCTGTAGCAAACCGACTTAAGCAAGAAGACTGCAACACACTCGCCCGATCGGGCATTGGGCCGCCCGATCGGGCCCGCCATTTTATGCCCAGCAGACCTGATGTGATATTATATGGGCTTCTTCCTTGGACCTTCTTGTTCACTCTTGGACCTTTATTGTTTGTCATATGTTTTGTGGCCTCATTACTTGGTCCGTAATAGTAGCTTATAATTGGACTTCTTTACTAATCGAGCTCTTAATCACCGAATTAAATTCCTTTAACTCGATCTTGGGCTTTAAATATACGGTCATAAAATACGATTAAACCCCAATATCTTCGTAGTGGCTTAATAAGCTCGGAATCGTCATAAATCTGCAAATTCCTACAAAAATATACCAACTCTACAAAAACACTAGAAAACATATATTAGTAATAAAAATAGCTCCGTAGAGCTCAAATAAGCACAAATATGACCGTGGGATGGGGAATAAAAATATATATAAAATAGACTCATCAAACTCCCCCAAGCCAAACCTTTGCTTGTCCCTAAGCAAAGCAATGAATAAATAAATCAATACTTCACCCCAAAAATAATATAAATTAATAAATATAATTCAAGGTAAATCTGACAAACATGTATCAAAGTCAATCAATCAAATCCATCTAACTACCAATCATCCTTAACAATTGTCAAATAGAGCAAACCACAAGAGCATATAGAATTCAAGACTAGTGCTCACACACTCAACTCTCATTTATGTGGCGAGTAAAAGATGTACTCAATCGCTCTCCAACCAACCCCTTTATGTGAACAATGCCCTCCCAACTCACACTCTCGTGTGTATAAAACAATGAATGCTCAACCTACTAGTCGACTCGAAATATGTCAAGTCATAACTTGCATTGATAAACAACACTTTCACATTTACATAACTTCTATGCACAAGGTCGGAAGGTCTTTAAAGCTTGTAATGTAAGGCTAGGGTAAAGGGTAGGATAAATTTGGGAATAAGTGAGAGAAAAGCTATGCTTAAAGGAGCCATATCCTAATAAAACCCATGATCAAAATAAATAATGATCATACATCTCCAACATAACCAACTCTAACATCAACCAAATATACCCCAATCATAATAAATAATCCCAACTCTTACAATTTCACTCATAAGATATAATAATGAAGTAATAGAGTGAATAAACAAACTTTATTTCCAAACTTGAATTTTTTCATTGAAGCTCTATCATTTTTCTTTTGATCACCCTCCAACTAGAACATTTGAACATTTTTTTTCTTTTGAAGTTCACTTATTTTTTCACATTTTTTTTTCTTTGAACTTCTCTTTTTTTTTCTTTTTTTTTTTTTTTTTTCCATAATATCATGCTTTATTTTTTCAAGAAAATATAACTCTCAAACTCATCAAAAATAAATATGATCAACAACAAAACAACTTCTCAAATCCCACCCATATTATGAAAATAATAAGCACACTACAAACTCCCTCACCTCACTCACTAATTGCTCTCCCAAGCCAAGCTTGGGACTAGTAACCAATGGGGCAAAATAAGCTTGTAATGTGGCTAATAAACAACAAAATGTCAAGGCAACAACATGGGTAGCAAGAAGGGAACAAATGCATCTACAATCATCTGGAGGCTACCTAAAAGAACAAATGCCTTCGTCCTCCTCAAAGTGCATAATAATTAATCATATTAATATTACTAGTAGTTGCAAACCAATACTCAAATTCATTGACATACCAGGAACTATGGAACTATCACACATTCCTTACCAAATCAACTAGTCAAGCACTATATTCACAAGTAGTTGGACAAAATTGACGCATGTAAAAGGTTTCAAGGCAATCAAACATCAAATCATGATCAACTAATCCACAATGCTTATCATCAAATACCAGGAATTAAAACAATTTTTCTCAAGTAAGGGGCACAGAGAAGCATAATTTATAATTCATTGGAACAAAACTATCCTAAGAAAGTAATAAAATCTATACTAAGAAAAATAAAAGTAAAAAGAGAAGAGAGAGAGTGAAAGATGTACCATACGAACACGAGAACCTCCCCCCAAGCTAAATCAGACAATGTCCTCATTGTCTTAAAGGGAAGCTAGTAGTCAAGGTGACTACTCTTCATCATCACCACATCAATGTCACCAAAGTCTCGAGGATTGCAATGCATCTCTTTGGAACAAAATTGGGCAAGAAAGAAACAAAGTGTTAGTGGGAAAAAGTTCAAATTTGAGTCAGGTGCACTATTCTGATCATAACTTTTGATATATAAATTATAATACAGTGATTCTAGTTGCATTGGAAACTAGACTTGAAGAGCTTTCCAAAGACAGGTCACACGTAAAAATCGAATAAGAAACACAAAAGTTATGGCCTGTCGAAGTTGACTAAGTTTGCTGACGCGTACGCGCGCCCGATCGGGCGAGCTCTGCCCGATCCAATACGAGTGCAGTTCCAGCGTGAATGAAGCCTTCTCTAGATCAAAATCTGCACAAAAATAAACTCCCACGAGCATAAGTTACACTCTCCTTACCTCTCTAAAAGAGAAAAATAAAAAAAAATAAAAAAAAACACACACATAAAAAGAAGAAAAAAACTAAACTAAAAAGCAAATTAAAGTACGGGTTGCCTCCCGCAAAGCGCTAGTTTATTAAGGTCCCGCTCGACCATACTCCTTCTCTCAATCGGAAGAATTCAACGCCTTGAGTAACTTATCAAACGCTCCTGCAAACATTTCATTAAACACTATATAGGGCTTAATAGCAAGCACATTTATCCTTACAAAGAAAAAGTTAGGAGCACATAAAGAGAACTCAAGGTAGAAAGAAAAATCAAAAGAGGGAGATGAAAATACACCACAACCTTCTACTTCCTCCGCTAAAAATTTAGAATTAATAGAACGAACATGGAGGTAGTCATTGTCTTAATCATCCAATAATGACTTTAAAATTTTACCCGCACAAATAACCTCATCATCAACAAAGGAATTATCAACCACCGTTTCTACAACTAATGATATTTCAATCACCGATTCGTCAACCAATGATTTTTCAACCACAAATTCTATAACCGACGGTTCTTCATCCTCAATAACATTCATATTATTATAGTGTCCGTAGACTTTTTCATCAAGATCCTTCCAATAACTTTCATTAGCAACTAATCGTTTCCGAATATGATCATATGTATATGGAAAGACTCCAAAATCATCCGGAGCACGCACAAAAAACTCACTATAAGGGCATTCAGGATTTTCATGACAAAGACGTTGACAACTACAGTAGTTAGGTGCTGCATAAAAATTATATAATTCTTGTAGTGACGTAAGCGTGGATATTTTCAACTCATAAAAAAAAATAATAAAAAAAAATAAATAAATAAAACAAAATAATCTAGAATCTAATAATAATTAGAAATAAAAATTAAATCGTTTCCCCGGCAACGGCGCCAAATTTTGACAGGGTAAAGTCGTATCCCCTAATCAAAAGTAATTCCTAAATCCTCTAACTAATGTAGATAGGGAAGTAGGGTCGAATCCACAGAGAAACGAGTCTTTCTATTCCTAATTAATTAATATAATCTAGATTATAAAGTAACCAAAATATAATAATTGAAGGAAACTAAACTACTAAGGGTAAAAGTGGGAAAGAATAAAAGTAGGAGGAGAAACAATGAATAAAAGACCTAGGGTATAGGTTCACCAATAAATAATATTTCAGGGTAAAACATAATAATCAATCATCAATGCATACATTAATCAGATCATAAAGGGCTTTCGCTACATATTACAATCACACAATTAATTTACCGGTATTAAATCTCATCTTTCGAATCTCGACTCAACCATTTATAAATTAACCTGCCTATTGAAACTAGACCTAAATATCAATTCTCATCTGTCGAATCTCGAATCAATATTGTTAAACTCATGCATAAAAGATCTGCGCAAATCTAGTCATAGAGCATTAAATCAATCAATAGGAAATTAATATAGCATTGATAATCAACAACAATAAATTACCCCTTCATATTATTTATGGATCCCCACAACCCTAGAAATAAAACTACTCACACATAATAAAAACTAAACTAATCAAAGCAATAATATTAAGCATGATAAAAAGCAATAGTATTAAATTAACAAGAGAATAGAATAACAATAAAACTAATTAAGAAGAGTTGAAGTATATCTAGAACAAGAAATTAAAACTAAAGAAATAATATAAGAGAAAACTAAAACCAAACTAAAGAAAAAGAAAAAGAAATTAAAAAAGTAAAAACTACTCCCCTAAAGCTACGTACTCCCACCTTTTATAAGGAAGGAAAGGAGTTTTCTAATCCCCCTCAACTACTACTACTACACCGACATCACCAGCAAATAAACCCAAACTTAGCAAGCCCAAATCAAAATAGCCCACAAGCATGCTCCTTTAACCGTGAAAGACGAATATTATCAATGGGCCCAAGCTGTAGCAAACCGACTTAAGCAAGAAGACTGCAACACACTCGCCCGATCGGGCATTGGGCCGCCCGATCGGGCCCGCCATTTTATGCCCAACAGACCTGATGTGATATTATATGGGCTTCGTCCTTGGACCTTCTTGTTCACTCTTGGACCTTTATTGTTTGTCATATGTTTTGTGGCCTCATTACTTGGTCCGTAATAGTAGCTTATAATTGGACTTCTTTACTAATCGAGCTCTTAATCACCGAATTAAATTCCTTTAACTCGATCTTGGGCTTTAAATATACGGTCATAAAATACGATTAAACCCCAATATCTTCGTAGTGGCTCAATAAGCTCGGGAATTGTCATAAATCTGCAAATTCCTACAAAAATATACCAACTCTACAAAAACACTAGAAAACATATATTAGTAATAAAAATAGCTCCGTAGAGCTCAAATAAGCACAAATATGACCGTGGGACGGGGAATAAAAATATATATAAAATAGACTCATCAATTACTGATCGGAAGCGGCCTCCACCCAGGCATTCTGATCACTTTACCTTACTGAATATATTAGCTTTCTAATAATTCTGAACCCACTAACGGAATAGTACACTTGTTCGAAAGACACCATTCCTTTCAATCTCCCACTTGTCCTTCCGGACAAGTGCGCATTTAGTGTACAACCTTTTTCCTATGTCGCTTAATGTCTCTTCATGAACTATAAGGTAAGATGATTTTGTCATCCTTATTACGTCCAGAAGTGTTTCTCGATTCCGAGTCCGTCTGTCAATAAACAGATGATTTCTAAAATCCATCCGAGCACGACCATGCATTTTCACAGTCTCGCTCTACGAGAGGCCTTGAATACAACAAAGACATCTTCCCTATTTTAGTAGGGGGACATTCTCAGTCTTGTAATGTAGCTCCTCTTATTGAGAGGACCTAGCCGCCCAAGTGTTGCCGTTATAATCCCATATTACGGCAGACGTTTGACAACATCAAAGCGGACTAGTACTCAAACAAGAGAACTCACAGTACTCATGGTCGAGGAAATAGGTTCCGATAGCCATAATGAGAAGTATACTTATGACAATTTTTAATATCTTAAAGTATTCTCATAGGTCGATCCAGTATGGTTCTAAACCAATACCTATGCAAATGATTTATGACAATTATGTTCTCGTAGCACAAGAAACGGTGCTATAAATCAGACTACACACTAATCTCAATTTGTCATTAATCGTCCACCGTTTAAATGACCTTGATTAGGGATAATTTTGATTATAATATTTAATGTTCACTTAATAGGTGTTTCCTTACCAAGACTGGTCTTGATACCCTATTTTGAATATTCCAAGAATTGAATGGACTCATTATTTAATTCTAAACCACAATTAAATAGCAAACGGAGTGATAAAAATTGCATGAAATTTTAAATTACTCTAAAACTTGAATGGTTCATCTTATGATAAATGGTTTTTCTGAATGTTTTAAGAGTATCACTCTTTATAAAACATCTATAGAAATCACACCCATATCTAATATGCTTGATTTCTTTCATGCAATTGTGAATGTTGTCGTTCACTCATTGCATAGGTTTAGTTATAATTACTTTGCTAATCTTAGCATCTTCGTTGCTGATCACTTTCATAATAAGATGATAAAATTTGAGAGTGTCATGGATTATATGTGATTTAGGATTTATTGTCCAAGTGATGGCTCCCACTCATTTTCATGATTGAGACCTTCAACTTGACGACCTACAATCATTAACGTTCAGCAACGAACTTTCCATAGAACATCTTCTTTATTATCGCCATTAAGGCAACAATATTCTAAACATATATTTTAGTAGACTTCCTGATGATGCTTTGCTTGAGTTTCACTCCAAACGGCTCACAATGTTTTGGGATACCCTAATCACTTGTGATCATGGAAATTTTCCTTAAATTCCTGCACATTACACATGGATGCACGTCCATGTTACCATTCTCAAGCCACGACTTTGTGTTAGCTCGTGCTTATAAATGGCTTCCTTATTAAGGATCTAATCCTTGTTAAGGTTTGTGCTTGCAACATCAATTCTCAAATTTTATTTGTTTCCACAAGTCAAGAACTCATCCTGTTACTTATCCAAGTACTTTGGATGTTCTTGGCCATAATATAACGATCTATTACATAGATTCAGGTTGATTGGTACTACATACATACTTCACATGCTATAAGCAAGTAAGTGGTGCGACGATTCCATATCACAACGTACATGATGGATTAAATTGCAGAGTAATTCTCAATCTTATTCCATCAATTTATCATTTTAGCTCATTTAGTTTCATTGAGTCTTTGCTAAACAGTTTGCTGTGTGATATGGTTGAAAGTCTCTATTAGATTCTTTCATGTTTGACTTAGTATTTAGCCTATCTTATACTTAGTTCAAACATTTACTTAGTTTTATACATACGGGTCGAAAGTCTTTCAAAGTCCTTCAATTCATGTTTAACACGATAAACTCCTTTACACGTTCAAACATTTTATTAAGTCTATACAATAGAACTTAATACCCAATACGTACTAAGTATCGTCTTTTGTTTGGTCCATTGTCGAAAATACTTTCAAATCTAAGCATTTAGCATTTGATAGTTATTTAACAATAGAGTTCATAAACCTTTCATTGGACCTTTATATAATTTTCTTTTGCTCCTACTAAACTTCTTATTCATATGAATTTTTATGTTTCTCCATAAGTCAATCCTCTTATTAACTTCATGAGAAAACATGTTCCAATTCCTATATGCAATGCTTCCATTAATCCCATGACGGATTACTTGAACTTGCTTTTAAATCTAGCATTTATTTAGATTTTCAAAACCCTTAGAATATTTTCATAGTCATTTCCAAAATCATATTTTAGGAAGGCGGTTTTGGTATCTATTTTGCCATATTTCATATGAGCAATTTTGCTAAAACAATCACGAAAAGACTTTAGCATTCCAATTGGTGAATAGGTTTTTATTAAAAGCAACTCCGTGAATTTAATTGTATCCTTTTCATCCAATCTAGCTATGTATGCATATACATTTCCACATTTGTTAGTTTTCTCCTTGAAAACATATTTGCAATCGATGGGTCTTTCACCCTTTATGCAAATTAATCAAGTTCCAAACATGATTATCAAACATGGAGTCCATCTCGGATTTTTATGGCCTCTAACCATTATTCGGAATTTGGATTTGTCGTAGCTATTTTACAAGACATTATTCCTTTACTATCTAATAGTAAATAGTATGCTTGTAAGTCTTAGGTTTATTTCTAACTTAATAGAAATTTATAGGATTCAATCCAAGCCTTTGGTGAGTTCTATACCTATACGGGGCAATTGCATCAACCACTGAGTTTCAAGGCGCTTTTAAAGCCCTTTTATTATGTTGATATTACTCCAACATTTATGATGTTTTGTGAGTAATGAATTCTCTTTTAAGGCACTTGTAAAGTCCTTTTGAGTATTCTTGATCAAGTATTCTCACGAAGTCCTTTTAAGGTCTTCTGAGATTCTCAATTCTAGTTTGTTGCTAAGCTCGATGGTCATCGAGTTCATTTTCCTCCCACTCGTCGTTTTGGAAACATGTTACTTTCCAGAAAGACACCACTTAAAGCAACAAACACTATGTTCTCAATTAGGTTGTGGAGGTAATGCCCATGGTCTCACTTGAATGCTTACAAAGAGACATGTATATTGTCTTTGGGTATAAGTTCGTTGTAAAACAAACAGTTAGCTCCCACTTGAGCTATCTTAGCCTTTAATTAGCCATTAAGCTCCCACTCAACCACCTAGCTCTTGCTAAGCCGGTGAGCTCCCACTGAGTCACTTAGCTCCCACTGAGCCAGTGAACTCCCACTGTGGCTAAGAGTTTTAGACATGTACTTCAAAATACATTTAGAAGATAATTCTATCCATAATTGAATATGGCGTCCTTTCTTAGCTTTGACATTTTGTTTAGTGTAAAATTAGTCATTTGTGCAAATTTTTAAGAACTTTATAGGAAGGGTTGTGAGCCATCATCGTTCGAGTCATTTTCAAAAGACATCGAGGTCTCCATGAGGACATACCATGTTCTTTGTGGAGTTCTGTAAATTGAAGAGGTGTGGTCGAACACACCCATGGTTCGACCGAACTAACCTCGTAGTTCAGCCACACCAACTCATGGTTCGATCGAGCCATTTCACAAGCTATGCACGTGATAATTAATGAGATCAAACAATTGAAGCTTGGTGATTGTCGTTGATCTTCGATTTGTCACTCTTAGGGAGTAGTTTTAGAGTTGATTTCGTGTTTATTTTCCCTTTTATTCTCTTTGTTTTCTTTTTAATAAAGTTTCTAGTTTATTTCTTAGTTTTAGTATGTTTTAATTTAATTTCTTAATTTAATTGGTTTCTAGTTTATTTTCATATTTTATTTGCTTTCGATTTATTTTATTTCATTCCTTTTCTTTGTTACTTTCATAGTTTTTATTAGTTTTAAGTTTATTTTGTTATTTATTTGATTTTATTTACTTGTATAGTTTTATTTAATTTTTATTAGTTTAGTGTTATTTCTCTTATTCTATTTTACTTTATTTATTCCTAATTTATTTATTTCATTTTTAGTTGTCTTGATTTCTCCTCGGTTTTGTGTTTAAGGTCCCGGGTTTCATGTCAAGTGAGTTCGGAATTCGGGGACGAGACAAAGTGTGTGCCTTTACTTTGCTGGTTGCTGCCCACCTCTTATCCATCACCCCACCTTCTTAACCTCCACCACACCAATTCCCCTGCTCCCTCACGCACACAGCAGCCCACCAAAACCTCGCAATAGCCACCAATCAACTCCACCTCAAAGCCGAGCCAAACCACCAGCAGCACCACCTACAACCCATTCACAAACCACCAAAACTCACACCAATTAACCTTCTCCGTCCACCCTTCGCGCAGAAACACCACCAAAACTAGAGCAGCACCGCGCAACCCGCACCTAGCAGCAACCCACCATCAATCTCCATCAAACCTCACCCACCTTACCTCCCTCCTGCTCACCCTTCACCAATCCGCAACTGCACCACCGTGAAAAATCCGCGCAACTCCCTGCTCCTTCATTTCCACCACCGCAACAACAACAAAAATAACCACCTGCACCAGCAATACACCTGCAACTCCAACCAGCCATGCCATTAGCCCAACATCAATTACAGCAGCAGCCGCGCAATTTCCGGCCACCGCACACCGCCCCCTGCCGCAGCTCCTCCACTTCTCCAACCACATCAACAAATCGCCCACCATTGCATCTCAAATCAGAGTAAATTGCAAATTAATCAAGATCGGGCAAATCGCATAGGAGTTCGATCGAAATGCCAAGAAGTGCCAAAACAGTTAGAAACTTTTGAAGTTCTGTAAATTGAAGAGGTGTGGTCGAACACACCCATGGTTCGACCGTACCAACCCCGTAGTTCGGCCACACCAACTCATGGTTCGATCGAGCCATTTCACAAGCTATGCACGTGATAATTAATGAGATCAAACAATTGAAGCTTGGTGATTGCCGTTGATCTTCGATTTGTGATGATGATGTGCGTTGATGATGGTGTGCAGTGGTGAGGAAGAATGGAGCAGCCAAAATCGAATAGAAGAAGAAAAGGGTCTGATTTGTTTTGTGGATTTATTTTTCTTTTTCTTTTATTTTTATTTCTTTCGTTTCCTTTCCCCTTTCTTATTTCTTTCTTTTATTTTTTATAATTAGTTTCTTTCTTTATTTTTCCTTTTTACTTTATTTTCTTTTCTATTATTTACTTAGTATTCTTAGCTTAGTATAAATACCCAATTTTGGGGTAATTAGGAACAATGAAATAATACAATTAACATTTATTCTATTCTCTATAGTTTTAGGAGAGCTTCTCTCTCTAGGTTTAGGTTAGGATTAGAGTAGTTTAGAGAGAGAAAGTGAGGGTTTCACCATTGTTGAGTTTGGATTTTGAAGAAGAAGATTGATCATCTTGTTTGTAGATTTTCACATTCAATCAATGAGAATCTCTAACTTTCTCTCCTCTATTTTTATTGATTTCTTTTGATTATTATTTTTGTTGTTGGTATTGCTTGTTAATCATGTTGATTCTTGATTATTTGTTGATTAATCTTGTTGTTATCATGATTAGTGAGTAATTCCCCCTTTAAGGGGATGGTTGTGGTGCAGTTGGATCTTGAGCATGTTCTAGGGTTTAAAATTGATTTATTTGTGATTAAAGTCTTTATATGCTTGATATTCTTTGATCTTCTTGCAAGTGCACATTGTTGGTTGATTAAAGGTGAATCTTTGCTAACAAGGAACGGAAGTTGACTTAGTTAAGGTTCATTACTATCGATTGTTCTTTGATTGCACCTCCCAATATATGGTTCTAGTGTGGAAACATAGAGGCTATGTTAGGAGAAGCCAGTTGACCCCGGAAGGCGGCTAGATTGGATCTTTTACTTCGATATTCGAGCATGTTTAGTTCATAATTAATTCAATTTCTATGCCTTTGTTTATATTCAAGTGAATGCTATACCTAAACCATTTCTCTTAGTGTTTTATTTCTTGTTTTGGCATCTTTTGACTTTAGTTTATTTATCTCCTATTCCGGACTAGCTTAATTTTCGATAACATTTGGTGGTGTTTATTCGTTCCCTGTGGTTCGACCCCTCTTCTTGCCATATACTTGCATTAGGATAAGTCGAGTGTTATAAATTTTATTTGATTTAGGTGTAGTTGTCTAACGACGCGATTATTCCTCTATCAAATTGGCGCCGTTGCCGGGGAACGACTTCCATTACCGTCGTGTTATCTTATTGAGACTAGTTCATTGTGTATAATTTTCTTTTGGTTTGTTTTTCTTCTTGTTTTTGTTTTAGTTTGTGTATAACTCTTGAGCTTTCTTGTTTGGTTACTTGTTGTTTGTCTTCATTGAGTCATGGATCAATTTGTCCAAAATGAGATGTCTTGTTCCTCTTTACCTCAATTTGAATATGAACCCTTTTGGGTCTACTTTAATAGGTTTGAAGACTTCTCTAATTTCCATGGTTGTTCCTTATGGGAAGCTTGTGAAGTTATTTATTGGGGTTTGAATGAGTATACTAGAGGGGTGATTGAAAACATGTGTAATGGTCAATTTCGAGCCAAATCTTTGGATGAGGCTTGGGATTTCTATTTGTGGTTTGCCAAGGATAGTTATGAGCAAGAGAATAATGCTAATTCTTGTGACTTTTCTAGCTCTTATATGCACTCTAATGATGATTCCTATGCTCCCCATGATGCAAATCCCTCCCCCTTGTATGCTAATTGTGATGAGATGTACCCCAATGTTGATAATGTTCATGCTTTTTCTCAATTTTCTTCAAATGTGTACATAGATGTCAATGATGATCCCCATACCCCTAATCCTCACTTACATGATCTTCCCTTTACCTCTTATTATTCCAACATGATTCCAAATGAGTTTTCCCATGTATATAGTGAACATTTTCGTGAGGGTGATTCAATGGGACATAGAGAGGAAGGAGAGTTGATGGAGAAGCTCAACGAGATGATGAGAAGGGAAATGGAGATCATGGAGAAGGTTAATGAGATGAGGGAAAAGAAAGAAGAATATAACAAGGAGATAAAAGCTAGGATGGAGGCGCTTGAAAGCCAAATTTCCCACCTAGCTCAATCCCAAACAAATTCCCTTCCTTCTCCTTCCCCCTCCCATATGAGAGAACCTAATTGGGCTTTTGAGTGCATGGTTGAGGATGATTATGATGATGATGTTGAAAGCGATAGGGGGTGTATGGAAGGTAATTCATTTGATGAAACTTTGAAAACCACCCCCTTTATCCAACTTGAACCTCAACACTCTTTGCAACCCATTGAAGATCCCATTTTGGTGGACCTAAAAACTAATTTGAGGTTGTTAAAAGAAAAGATGGGTTGTGGTGATGATGAGATACTCATGTTTGATCATGTTAAGTTGGGGAATGTTGAGAATGAAAACCATGCTCTTGTTGAGAGTGAAGAATCCCAATTGGTGGTTGAGGACATTTTCAAACTCTTTAAGGGTAGTGAAGATGTGTTAGAAGGGAATTCTTTGGGGAAAAGGCTTGTGTTTCAATGCAAGGTGGTGTGATTGAAGTTGTGAGTGAGGTACCCATTCCAAGTCTTTCAATTTCCACCCCCTTTTCAAGAAAGCTTACCAACCTTCCTTCTTGCCCTATCTCACTTCCATATATCCTCAAAGTTCCACCAATTGAGGGCCCTCTAATCTCTTTAGCTCCCAATTATCCCTCTTTTGAACTCAATGATGTGATTACACCTCCAAAAATGCAACAAAATGAGTTTACTCCTCCTTTTTCTCTTCCTAGTTCTAGTTTTGATTTTTCTAATTCTTATTTTATTGATTTTTCTTTTGATTCTTTTACTTTTTCTTTTCTCCCTTCTCCCAAGCATAAAGTCTCCTTGTACTTTATGTTTGCTTGTCATATGAGCATCGCGTATGCTCTATTTCTTGATAGGTTTGCCGGTGCATATGACAAACTTTTGCGTTCTTTGTCGGGTTATTTACTAGATTGGTCATGCTTGGACTTTAAGCAAGCCTTTCTCGGGAAGTAACGCGTGTTTTATTGCTTTCATTTTCTTTTCTTTTTAGAATAGATTTTCTCTCATGGAAATGTTTGTGTGCCTTTTGCTAGGTACATGACTTGATATACTTTGGTGCATTGGTTTGGATCAAGAATCAAGGAAGATTGGCACCACAATTGCTAGCATACGGAAGTCCTGATTCGATTTTAAAGGAGTTTAGTTTTGAAAGGTTTATTTGGGTCATTTGCGGATATTTACACCCACCTAATATCCAGTAAAATCTTTCCTTGTTTAATGGTTGATGCCTTGTTGAACATGTGTTGGTTTGTTGGTTTGATCTCTTCCTTTTCCCCTCCCATGGATTATTTGGTCTATGTTTGAGCATGTTGCCTCATTCAAGCTTGGGGGAGGGTATTCTATCATGTTTGGTGGGATGTTGATTTTTATATGCCATGCACTTGAGTATATGCATTTCCATGTTCTTCATGCTTTTACAAAATCCAAAAAGATTTTCGTTTTAATCAAGACAATTAGGTGTTGTGTCTTTGTTTTAACTTGGATTGGACATTATATCTTATGGATTTGTTTACTCTTGAATGCCTTTCTTCCTAAGTGGTTAATGTGTGCACGATTTGAGAGTGTCATTGGTTGACTCTAGGATATTACATGCTAAGTTAGTCGGGTTAAGAACTTTTATGAACCCATAAAGCCCTAGTTCACGGGTATGTGGTAAGATGGTGTTGCTCTTTATAGTGGATTTGGCACCCTTAGTTGGTATTTGCTTTGTTCTAATACCTTGTGAGGTAACATTGTTCTAGCCTTCATCACTTTGTTGTGTTGCACATTTGGATCCTTAGCCATGCATGTCTTGATCCTTGTTTTGACTTATAGCTCCCAAGATCGTGACCGAAGCACTCTAGGGAGGAAAAGGGCACCCCTTCCTCATTTTTCTTTATCTTCTTTTTGTTTTGTTACAAATTTGATTTTCTATTTTGCATCCACCTACTTGCTAACCAATTTGAGCCTTATGTTTCCCATTCTTGTTTAAACCACGTTACAAACCTAATGGTCTATGTTTACCAACCCTTTTAGTTAGTGAAGCATTGGCATGTGAGGTTTGAGTTTTGAGAATATTGATCATAAACAAGAAGCACTTTGAGATTTGTTTAGAGTTGAGTTTCAAAAGAAAGATGCAATTCAAGAAAATCAAATGATGCTGCAAGAAAAAGACGTCCATAGTTAAAAAGGCAAGGACAACGAATAAAAAAAAGAAAAAAAAATTGGAAAAGAAACAAAAGTAATAAAAATATTTTTGATGGTTTCGTTTTCTTCCCTAGTTTAAGCATTGGGGACAATGCTTTGTTCAAGCTTGGGGGGGTTCGTTCCTTCGTTTTGTATACATTGTGTGTTGGTGTTGAATAAGATTGGGGGATTATATATATATATATATATATATATATATATATATATATATATATATATATATATATATATATATATATATATATATATATATATATATAATATATATATAATATATATATATTTGAAATTTGCGTTAGCCACGTGTAGACACCTAAAAATGTCTCCCCAAAACCAAACCCGATGATGAACACCTTTCACCACCATTATTGGTCGGTTTGAGTATTTAATATTTGGAGCGCTTAAATCCATGTTCTATCCAATACATTTCATAAACCAATCCATTTCCTAGGTCATTTCCCTAAACCATAACTTGTTATCCACTTTTCGTGTCCACATTGCAAAACCGAGAGAAATTGATTTTATGGCTATATAATTTTGATCAAATTATTATTTGATTGAATAGGCCTTGAAATAAGATTTCCAACCATATATCATAAGCCCAATTCCGAGATATAACGAAAAAGATATGAGCAAAACACTAAACTCGGCCCAAAACCGACACCCTTCCACTAAAACGGCCATCTTAAAATCTAAAATCATTTTGACCTTATTATAGTTGGGTTGGAAAGTAGGATTGATAAGATTTCCAATGATATATTATATGCCTTATTCCTAGTTACGGATCAAAATTTATGATGATTTTAAAAACGGGTAAAAAACTGGAACTACCGCGCAAACAACATAACTGCCCCGTCGCGGGAGAGAGTGACGTGGCATGGGGCTTTGTACCGTTTCACGGAAGTTTGTACTGTTTCGCGGTACACATACCGTGACACGGTGCTTTTTCGCGCCATTTTTGTATGCTTATTCCACCGTGACACGGTGTATTTTACCGAGCCGCGGTGGACTTTGCCGTGTCGCGGTGGGCATTTCTGTGTCGTGGTAAACAAGATTTTCTCGTGTCTTTTCCGCGTAAACCCTTCACGCGTTGTCACTTCCTGTAGGTCAAATATGTCCCGCGTCACACTAATTTCCCCTGTGACACGGTAGAATCTGTCGTGTCGTGACAACCTTTTTTAGGGTTTTTATCCTCTTTTTAGGGTTCCGTATTTCCCATGTTTTATCCGCGTTATGATTAGGTTAATTTATATTTGATTTGACTAACGTTATTATTGTTAAATTGCTTCCAATATTAATGTTTATTCTATTATTATTTATGATCACCATGTTGCATGTTTAAAGGTAATGTGTAATTGAAAATCACGCCTAGTAAGATAATTTGGACAACCGGTTTAGGTTCCTTTTTAATCTTGTTATTTAATTCAAGTGATCACTAATATTTTAGAATCATGTGTTGCATTAATATTCAACCAATTTTGCTTAATAATAGATTGGAGCAAATTGAATTTTTGTTTGTATGCCTTTGAGATCGCAAGAATCACTTTTCACTATAAGAATCGAGTAGAAGCCAAATACAAGCGAATGTGACTCCATGACTCACTACGTACCATCATCCCCGATCCTCCTTTCACTACGTGAAAAAAGGAATTTGGCACCGGTTCAAACCCGGCCTAAGGCACCGGTTTGAACCGGTGCCTATGTGGGGGGTGCCAAAAAGGGTTATTAAAAGGCACCGGTTCGAACCGGTGCCAAAACTCGTAATTGGCACCGGTTAACCGGTGCCAAAAATGGCCAAAAAAAATAATTTTGTTGTTTTTGGCACCGGTTAACCGGTGCCAAAAGTGCCAAAAAATATAATTTTTTTTTTTTTTTTTTTTTTTGTTTTTTCCACTTAAAAATTAATTAGTCTAAAATACATAACAACATCAAAACGTAATATAAATCGATTAAAACATCATCAATATCTTCGAAAATTGCAACATCAATATCATCGAAAATTTGCAAATTTGCAATACATAATAAAAAAAAAAATTACAACATATAAATACAAAAAAAAATTACAACATATAAATACAAAAAAAAAATTACGATATAAATTTAAAAAAAAAAATTACAATATTGTTAATAAAAAAAAAAAAAACAAAAACACCAGTATCTTGCTTCTTCGATTTCATATATGAATCTGCACCAATTATTAAAAAAAAAAAAAAACATTAATACAATTAAGCTTCGAAAAAAAACCCAGAATTTAATCCCAAAAATTGAAAAAAAAATTCAAACCCAATCTGAAAAACCAAAACCCAGAAACCCAATTTGAAAAACCAAAACGCAAAAACAAAAACCCAGAAACGCAAAAACAAAAACCTAGAATCGCAAAAACAAAAACCCAGAAACCCAATCTGATTTTAATCGAACAAAACCCAGAAAACAAAAAAAATTGAAAGAGAAGTGAAACAAAAACCCAGAAACGCAAAAAAATTGAAACAAAAAACCCGTTGAAACCCAGAAACGCAAAAAAATTGATACAAAAAACCCTTAATGTTGTTGTTGTTGTTACGGTGGTGAAACCCTTGTTGTTGCGGTGGTGTTGTTGTTGTTGTTGCGGTGGTGGTGTTGTTCTTGTTGCGGTGGTGTTGTTGCGGTGGTGGTGTTGTTCTTGTTGCGGTGGTGGTGTTGTTCTTGTTGCAGTGGTGTTGTTGTTGTTGTAGAGAAAGAGAAGTGAATGGGACGGAGAGATCGAGGAGAGAGAAGGGAGAGGAGAGGAGAGGAGAGAGAATGGAGAGGAGAGAGTGAAAGAGGCGGATTGAGAGGAGAGAGAGGAGCAAGGTGCGCTTTAGGGTTTTAAGGAGAGATAAGGCCGGTTTTTTTTTAAATAATTAAAAGGTTTGGTTCACAAAGGCACCGGTTCAAACCGGTGGCCTTTATGTTTTAGGCACCGGTTTGAAGTGAACCGGTGCCTTTTACCTTCCCACCAATTTTGTAGCCTATTTTTGGCACCGGTTTGGACTGAACCGGTGCCAATTAGGGGGTGCCTTTTTGATATTTTCTACTAGTGTTTCGTGGTTCCGAACCATATGGAGTTAGTAATCTCATGGATTATGAATGGGGTGTAACCTTCACGGGTCAATCGTTGTTGCCTATCGTTGTCCCTTAATCGTGGTTGCCTTTTATGATCCGTGAACGGTTTACAAGTTCCTTAAGAACTTGTTGGCGGCTCCCTACTTTCCTTGTCCCTAATCGTATTATGTCAATTCTCACTTCCTATGAGTGCCAAGCATATTCACACATGCTTTAACGTAGGCGCACTTTGAGCGACGCCTACACCACGGTGTTGTGGTTGGCTAAAACCAGCCACGGTGGCCGTACACCTTGCAATGTACACTGCTGCAAGTAGGGACGCACAACAACAACAGTGCCGCACAACTGTTACACGAAACTATTGTTGCTGCTACTGCTGACCGCACTTGCTGCCCCGCCCTGCCTTCCCTCTTGGACCACCACCAGCGGCAGCCACCGTGGCTGCGCCACCCAGCCGCAGCTGCCGCGCTGTAGACAGCTGATTGTGTCTCCCCAAAACAAAACCCCGTGATGAGTACTTTTCACGTCATTTGATTATCGAACGAGGTGAAATGTGAAAGAACTAAGAAAAATCATTGCAAAAAATATAAAGTCGTTGCAAAAAAAATCTATAGCAATGACAATTGTCGTTGCAAAGTCATTGCGGGTACCTCCGTCACTAAAAATCGGTGTGACGACAAAAGTCTTTACGAAAAGTTTATAATTTGCAACGACTATTAGCGTTGCATTAAACTTGTCGTTGCCTTACCTATGAAATCTATAACTGGAAGGAAATTATGGCAACAACCATTGTCGTTGCAATATATTGAATAACCTTTTGCAATGACATTTGTTGTTGTAAAAACCCTTTTACTGCAACGACTAATATTGTTGCTTTATTTAACACTACTACAAAATAGGGCAAAGGAACCATTGATAAGAAACCATATAATGTACTTAGTTGGTTTCTTAGGTGTAGAAACCATATAACAAACTAATATGGTTTCTTAGGATATAAATAAGAAACTACACTTTATGAAATATGGTGTTTTAGAACAAATGAAATAAATAAAAATTTATTGTATAACAGATTGAGGACAAAGAAACCATGAATAAAAAAACACTGGTCCCTTACACCGTTACACGTTTAATTTTTTTATTCTTTTTTTTTTAGGGGAATTTTTTTTTATTCTTATTTTATTGGTTAAAGAGACATTTTTTTTTATATATTATTATTCAACCTTTTATTATATTAGTAACTTCCTTCCTTTATCTCTATCTTGTAACCTTAAAATTCCAACTATACTATCAAAATAAACCCTAATAAATACAAAGAGTTGCAAGTCGCCGATTACCACTCACCAACAGTCAATCACAAGCGTAGACGATTAAATCACCACTCCGAGGTCGTCTATATCTATTGCTACTCCGAGTTCGTCGCTGCTCCAAGGTCTCGTCATTAATCGGAGCTTTGAGGTCGTCGTCGTTAATCGCTGCTCCAATATTTCTTCATCAATCGTTACTCAAGGTCTCATTTTCTTCTTCACCTTCTTTTATATGATTAAGATATGTACTTTGTCTGAGTTTGCAATTTTTTTGTTGATTCATTACTTGTTTTTTGTTTGATGTTTTTTGTTAAATTTCGTTAATTTATTAATATAGTCCAGTTAAAAATATGCTTCCATTATGTAATATGTCCAATTTTCGATTCAATAATTTAAATATAAAATAAGAAAATTGGGTATGTTGTTACTGGATCTATAGTTTTTATGATAAATTGAATATGTTGATTAAGTGGAATTTAATTCAATAACTAACTATCAGTAATGATTTAAAAACAATGATATAGAGTGATTGTTGTTAGAAATTGCTTGGACTATTAAATTTTAAACTAATTATAAATTGGTGATTATGAATGAAAAGGTTCTTATGCTAAGAGACCATTGAGATATAGGCCTAAGAGACCAGAAAATGTTGATTAAGTGGAATTTAATTCAATACCTCTGTCACTAAAAATCGGTGTGACGACAAAAGTCGTTAAGAAAAATTTATAATTTGCAACGACTATTAGCGTTGCATTAAACTTGTCGTTGCCTTACCTATGAAATCTATAACTGGAAGGAAATAATGGCAACAATCATTGTCGTTGCAATATATTGAATAACCTTTTGCAATGACATTTGTTGTTGTAAAAACCCTTTCACTGCAACGACTAATATTGTTGCTTTATTTAATGTGGTGATTGGTAACGACAAATGTCATTTCAAAAGAGTTGTTTTTTGTAACGACATTTATTGTTGTGATAATGCATTATATTTTTTACAACAATATAAGTCGTCGCTAATTTATGGATCTTTAGAAATAAATCTTTGTAGAATTGTTTATTAATTTATTGGAAATACAGATACGTAAATTGCTAATAAGTTAATATCTACTATCTTCGGTCCAAATTACTCGCAACTTTGGGGTATTGTTTGTGAGATATAAAATATTCCAAAGTTGCGAGTAATTTGGACCGGAGGTAGTATTTAACAAGTGTAATATTTAACATAACACAAGTGATTATATCCAAAACATTAGATAAATATATACATTTAATAGTCTAAGTCAACATTAAACACGACTTCTCCCAAAAGATTACATCCATCTTTGTTCCAAAAGGCTACTTTTTTAGTCATCCCAGCATTATACAACCATAATAGATCACACCATCTTTCCACTAAGTCACTTCCAACAAGTATTCATTGTGCAAAATAAAGCCTATACTACATATCATCTGCACACACTTTCTCCATGCATTTACTAACTTCTAGATCAACTCTTGGCATCTCGTCCGCTGTTAATGCGAAAATGTCTCTATTTTTCCTCTGTAATTCTATGAGGTGTACCTCAACTACAGGGTCAATGTCTTTTCCAATTTTCACTTTCCTTAAGTCATCACCTTCTACGAGCTTAATCGTTTCATGCTCCCCACTAGGTAGCGGCCTGGCTACTTCCTCCTTTGCGGGCTCAAGGTTTTCCATTGCCGGCTTCTACTTATCCTTTTCCCTATGGTATTCTTCTAGCTTTATTTTTCTGACATTCCTTTCACCCTAATCTCTCAAGCTTGGCTCTGAGTCGAATTGCAGCTTAGCCTTGGCCAACTGCTTCAGGGCCGTGATATAGCATTGCTGCGCTGTTTTTTTTATTTCTCTTGAGCTTTGCTGATCATCCGTCGTTGGCACTATATGCCATGACAAGGTGGTAAGCAAAGACCCCCACCTATCTTGTGGATGAGCGGTCTTCCAACGATCACATTATAAGGCAAAGAGGAGCCTATTACCAGGAACTCAGCTCGGACGTTACGTTGTCTTGACCCTTCACCTATACGGACTGACAACTCTACTATACTCTCAGGGACTAGACTTAACCTATTGAACCCGGTGACTTCGTAGCTTACCATTTTCAAGTCCTTCTTGTCCAGCCTTCAGCTCTTTGAATGCTCTGATGTATATTATATTGGCTGAACTGCCCCCATCGACTAGCACCCTATCCACCTCCCAGTTCGCGATTCTCATCGTGACTACCAGAGGATCATCATGAGGGTAGATTATGCCCTTTTGATCATACTCGTCAAATACAGCTCGTGGCTGCGGGGGAAGTGGTGGCCATCTGTGTCTTTCATTGTAGCCTATTTGGTGGATCATTTCTCGTAGGTCAGCTCTTGCTCTATTAACCATTCCTCCATGCACAGGTCCACCGTTGATCATACACACCCTGCCCTATGGCCTAGTATCCTGATCCCTGCCTTCATCTTGGCCTCTCTAACCTCCTCTACGATCATGACCAGACCTATCAACTTCCCTTCGTCGAGAGGAGACGGGGTATTTCTTGAACTGGTTCAGGTATCCACGTCGGACTAAATCCTTTATGTTGTCCTTTAAGTGTGTGCACTCATCGGTGGTATGTCCATGGTCCCTGTGAAAGTAACACCACTTGCTGGGGTCACGGTTTCTATTCACTATCCTAAGTGGCCTCTGCCAATAATCATCAACTTTATTCACGCTGAAGATGTGAGATATTGAATGGGTGAGTGGAGTATACTTATCGAACCTTCCAGCCCTAGCTCCTCTCTTTTTGTCCGATCTCCTTATCCCCACTAACCCGTCTGCATCCCTACGACCTTTCTCAGCCCTGCTAAGCTGATCAACCCTGTCTGCGTTCTATGCTTGGGTCATCTCAGCCCGCTTAACTTGGTCACTTGGTGCTTTTCTACTTAACTTAGCTCTGTCATACTCATCTGCCTTTATGAACTCATGCGCTTTTCTTAGCGCTTCAGCCAGTGTCTTGAGACTTTTTCGTCCCATGTACGCCCTGAATGATGATCCCGGTGAGAGATCGCTCTGCATTTCCAGTGGCGCTACATCCTGGCTCATGTTTGGGATGGTCGTTGCCTCTTTGTTGAATCTGGTAATGAACTCTCGCAGGGGTTCATCCTTTCCTTGGACCAATGACATAAACTCGCTGTTCATTTTTGTACAATCCACCAGTGTGACAAAGTGTTCCATGAACATTCTCTTCAGTTGGTTGTAGGAATAAACAAATCTTTTTGGGATGGCCCCGTACGACTCGGCGGCCAGCCCTTCCAGGGTTGAAGGAAATGCCTTGCACCAGATTGAGTATGTCATGGTATACAACACCATGTAGTTTTTAGATGTTAAGAAATGATTCTTAGGTGTCGAGGTATCATTGTATTTGCATCTAGGCATCTTGATTTTCTCCATCGGTTTCTCTATAATCTCCCTGCAAAAGGGGGAATAATCCAGAATCACTTGGATCTGTGCTTGCTTCTCCTTGTCTTTGCTTGGTCCTCACTCTGAGGTCGGGGAACTATGTGAGCAACTCGCGCCTCCGAGCCGGCCTTATCTATGGCTACCTCTTCTCCCCACTCTTGATTTAGATTTCGGGCTTCTAGCTCCAGCGCCTTCTTTCTCAGCTGGACCAGCTCTTTCTGCTCCTAGGTGAGAGTTATAGGTGTTTCCTTTTGTACAGCTAACTCTGTAGCGGCAACTACTGATGTAGAGCTTGTTCCTTTATCGAAATTGGTAAGGACTGCGGTCATCACTACCTAATGTTCCTTACTGCACTTAGAGAGGTTCTGCATAATGGCTGGCATGTTAACAAGTTAAGATTTCTAGGTTACTAGTGTTTGGATAATGAGTTCATTGTTCGTGCCTGGCATTGGCATTCCGAACTTAAAATAAGAGCTAGACCCTACCAGATCTACTGGTTTCGCCACCGCCTTAATCGCAGTAGATGTGGATCCAGTGGGGTTAGTTTCCTAGAATACATTTGATTTGGGTTTTTTGTTTGATCCTTTAGGATCGATGGTTATTGACGTTGTTTTTAGTGGGGTCTAATTTGTTTTGGTAGCTTTAGAAACTGGTGTTTATACAGCTTCCTCTCCGGCCATGGCGATCTACCAACTAGTCCCTACTCAGCTGGCGAACCTCAGGTTAGGTGATTCGTCCCCTCCTTCTAGCGCCAATTGTTCCAGGTACGGATCCAAGGGTTCTTATAGGCTAAGTCTGGGTCCGGTTGGTGACCTGCACAAGGCAACACACGTCACTGCCCTCGGGGATGGCTCGAGGAACCCCCCTCCGATGCATAAGTTAGAATGTGTTTAGAGAGAGAAAGTGTACTTAGAGAAATAGATAGTGTAATGGATTATGTGTCTAACCTCCTTTCCGTTTTACTTTATCTCATATTTATAGGTGTATGGTCTCCTTTACACGGATTCCTACTAGGTCAGCCTGCGGGCTGTAACTATCGGGCTGGTGAGCCCCTCTCACTAGTACAAAACTAACTTCAAGTAACACCCAAAAAGTGTTACATAAAGCGGTAAAAATGTTATTAAAGGCAATAGGTAACACTTTATTAGGTGATACTTCCGCCCATGTTACCTATGGTCGTATGTAACACTTTGGGTTACGTATGGTGACACTTTTAAAAGTGGTACAATAAACCCTTTTATGTATCACTTTTTATATTACTAGTATCATTTTTAAAGTGTTACTTTTTACGGATTTTTCACCAAATACCACTGAGTTTAAGCTTAATTCATCGTATACCACCAAAAACTTTGTAATACACCATATAACCTTCAGTTTTATGGAAATGTCACAACATGCCATTAATGACTAACGGAGGTTAACACCGTTAGTCATTAAGGTTAATAATGCCACGTGGCAGCTTGTGATTTTTTCCCTTCTATATAATTTAATTTTAAAATAATTATTTAATTAATTATTGAAAAAATAAAAAAAAAGAAATAAAAACCTACCACCACCAACGTTCCCCCAGCGAGCCACCACCAACGACACCCCCTGTCAGCCACCACCAATGAACCCCCTCGCCGGTGCGGAATCCGACCAGGACCTCCGCCGGCGCTCCTCCTCTTCCCCTGAAATTTCATGCCTCCCTCGAAAACCCCATTGAATCACCTCAAAAACCCCCTACCTTACTCGAAAAACCGTCCCCTAAACACCGGCCAATGTCGAAACCCCCCTCCCCCGCGTCGGCGAACGAATTCGCCTTGTCCCGATGCCATCTCCACCCCATTGAACCACCACGTATGCCGAAACCCTAAAACCAAAATCTAGGGTTTCGATTTTGGTGTTTTGGGGTTTCGTGGTGGTGGTTTTCGGCAAGTTTCGTGGTGAAGGTTAGAGGGGTTAATCGAGGATGGGATGGAGGTTTTCGGCCGTTTTGCGAAGGTTAGAGGGGTTAATCGAGGCCGGGATGGAGGTTTTCAGTGATTTGCAAAGGTTAGAGGGGTTTTTCGAGGCTGGCTGGTGTTTTAAGGGTGGTGGTTATGGTGGTTTCGGGGGTAGGATTTGGGTCAAGGGGTGATTTCGAAGTTGGACTTAGATCGGCGGGGTGGTTGTTTGTATTAGGGGGTTCCGGCCGGCCGATTTCGAGGGTTTAGGGTGGCGGCCGGGCAGTTTTAGGTGGGCCTAGGGTAAGGGTTAGGGTTTCGCGGTGGCTTGGGGGGTGGGTGGTGGGTTTTTTTCAATTTTTTTTTTACATATTTTTGTTTTTGTTTTAAATTTTTTTATTTGGACCAATTATTGAGTGCCACGTGGCATTATTAACCTTAATGACTAACGGTGTTAACCTCCATTGGTCATTAATGGCATGTTGTGACATTTCCATAAAACTGAAGGTTATATGGTGTATTAGAAAGTTTTTGGTGGTATACGGTGAATTAAGCTTAAACTCAGTGGTATTTGGTGAAAAATCCGTACTTTTTAATTCTTATATAACACTCACTTATCTTTAGTAACAATGTTCATCATATAGTATCACTTTATCCGACATTATGTATCACTTTTTAAAACTAATGTAACACTTTGTTGATTATTATGTAACAGTTTTCAATCATCTTTTGACATACGGTAACACTTAATTCAACATTATGTATCACTTTTTATAAACTAATATAACACCTTGTTAACTAATAGGTAACATTATCACAAGGGTCCACAACTACTACTGTTTTACTACTATAATTATTTAAAATATGAAACTCTTACATTTTTGTAAATATAAAAATAATATTAGAATGTACAAGAACCACAAATGAGAAATTAACATATACAATAGACAATAATTTGAATTGATAAATTAAAATTTTATAATTTTTATAAAATTAATATCCATTAACACCAATATTTTTGTTTGGCTAAATAATCTAATAATTAAAACAAAAAGAAGTCAACTTTGGTATCTAGACCACCAAATTACAAAACAGAAAAGGGAAAATAATAGTCAGCGTAGTAGCCAGATATTGTAGCAGCAGCTAGCAGACATCAGTAGCAACGGACACTAGTAGCAGCAAAGGCATCAGTAGAAATGGATACTAGTAGCAGCAGACAACAGTAACATCAGCAGTAGAGGTAGTGGTAACAGTGATAGTGACATCAGAAACAATAATAGCAAGAAGTAGCATCTAAGTTGAGAGTTGTGGGCTTGTTTTGTGAACTAAACAGGGAACCAAACAGTAGATTTGTAGACCTAAAAGCTTGCAATGAAAATCCATGAAGCACTTGAGTGATTTCATAGCTAGGATGATATTGATAAGGATTGAATAATCACGGCTAGGTGAACCTTCACATAATTAGAATATCAAAAACCATCAAACAAAACCCTTTCAAATTGAACAAAATCACATATAAAATTTTCATAAACAGAAGAATATTGAACTCATAAAGACATGCAGAATAAATGCAGGGCACTTAAAGTTGCAAATGCCTCTAGCATTTTTGCCTTCTCGTGAAACTCAATAAATTAAAAAAAGATGCAAGGAAAATGAACAGAACAAGTCTATGATTCAAAAAGTATCTAATATACATTAACAATATTAACTGTTTGAACCAAAGGTAGAAAGTTTCATGCGCTAATGCTCAAATAACAAACTCTGAAATGATATTCAACTATTCAGTCTTGCGGTCAAAGCTTCAAGCTTTTCTTATAGTAGCTATTATCTAATATCTACTATCAGCCCACTTTTATCCTTTATTCATCGTTTGTAAACATGAAAGAGCAAATTTGATGTCATATTGGTGTAAAATCATAAAAGGACACTAGCTCAAGACAGATACTGCTGAAAATTGGTGTAAAACATTCATTGTCCAACTTCTAAAAAAATTTCATTAGGTTCAGTCGAGAATTCTTACCTTCAGACCATCTTTGAGCTCCAAGCTTAAACATGTACCTTACACTTCGTCCTTGAAATCTAAAAAAGAAACTAATTTCTTGGTATCTTTCCTCGTAGCATATGTAACCCCCTACTGCTACCCCTACCCTGAAAGAGATATTAACCATAATAAAGTACAATGAAAGGACTGAAACTCATAATTTTATGTTATTAAGAAGTTAAGATATTTGGAGCAAGGTGGCTGCATTAAGACATGTATCAAATATAAATAAAGCTTTACTTCACTAACAGCTACTAACATAATGCAAGTATTTAAAAAAACTGGCACAGACAAGTTTCCAGCTTATTTAGCTATGTTAGTTGAATATATACTCATCTTGAAGCACTTAGTAAAGTGACTCCATGCCAACTTAATTACGACTTTTTATCTAGCCCCATCTAGCTTTGCATACCTTAATATTGTATTGATGATAACAGCTATAACCTTCACCTATTCATCCAGCCCCAACTTGCACTCTTTGAAAAGGTAAAAGTGCAACAAAGTAGGAAAATTGAAGTGGTTCTGCAAATCGCCACTAATATCATTTGAGATTCTTACTACAAACTAAACAAAAGAGTGTTGTAGATTCACATGAGATATTCCCTCTTATAATCTTTCTCAAATTATGTCAATAGCAGAAATTTACCTCAGTAAGCCGCCACAACTCCTTGCTGCCCAATCACCTGGATATCACACAGCTCAAAACTGCACAAATATAAACATTTCCACTATAATATCAAACCTTGAATGAATTTAACTTGCAAAATAAAGGTCATATCGAGTAAGTTATGTAGCACAACACTAAATGTAACTACTAACTTTACAAAAATCATAACACAAGTTTAAATAAGAAAATAAAACACTTCAATGAATCCATGATAGTTTGTCAACTCCAAAAAATAAGTTCAAATCAAGGATAATTATTCTAATCAATTGCTCCAGACATGTAACTTTAACGGTTCCATCCAATCCCCAATTTATCATTATTCTCACTACACCTCTTATAATAAATGAAGCTGACTATGACACACTCCCCTTTGCACATAAATCATTACATTTACAAAATATCTAAAGATTCTTTGCATTAGACATTAGCTTAAAAAAACGATATAACACATGGGAAATAGAAGTGGCTAATATCTATAGATGTCATTTATTTTGAGGAAATCTATAGATGTCATTAATTAGAATGTAATTATTGATTTATTATAATACCAAAATATCCCTTACGATAAAAACAATGGAATATATATAATTACTATAGTTCGTAAGGATCCATATTATCTAAGGCCTATTATTTTTGGATGGTTTTACAAAGAAATGTGACTTTCTTTATATAGATACAGGGAGCATTACCTTATGACAACTATAACCATATTTTTGGAGTACAGTCATAAGAAGTGTATGTGTGTTGAAGTGCATATAATATGAGACAATTACATTTCTATATGCAAAATGCAACTTTAAGAGGCCAGGGGTTACCGGGAAATCAACTCTGAAGGTAAGGACAATGAAAGAATTATGTAATATAGCCTTATCTCCAAGGTGAAAATTTTCTTTGGTTCATGTAATGAAGAACTCCTTGCCATGGCCTCTGTACTTATTTGAATGCACTAGGATTGGTAACTTCAGCTTCTCTCGCTAGATTTAATTAAATCATTTCAATAATTTTAAAAATTTATTGAATTATTTCATTTGTTTTACCCTTTAATCCAAGTGATCTTACTGATCAGTTGTCTTAGTTTACACCAACAAATCAAGCCAAGTTAAATTATTTCAAAACCCACTCATCATCTATATACTACAAATACCATTATCGTTGTCGTTTAGTTTGCTAAATTCAAACTTTCTAGTTTTTTCTCATGAAATATTTGCTAATTGTGTTAGTTGCTGAAATAGAGAAAACTAGTGTGTAAGGCAAAGACGGTTGGTTTGTCCAGGGAGGGTGATACTAGCAAAGAAGAACAATCCTGACATAGAGACTAATAAAATAATTCAGAATACTATCAGAGAGGAAACAAGCGAAAAGCGAATGTACTCTGATCATCACTCCCTAGTGCATATTGTTATTGTGGCACTGAAGATGATGGGAGATCTCTCTGGCTTTAAAACGTTAGTTTTTGCAATATATGATAGATTAATAGTCTAAACAGATAAACCATGTCAAGTCAATAATTAGCAGATAAACAAGGTATCAGTCAAATTCATGACTTTACCTCATAATTGGAAGACAACTCAACCATATAATCAAAGAAAAACAGTTTGAATTCTTTCAGATTGATCATCACAAATGAGTTTTATGTATATCAATATATAGAGAATTATTGTTCCACAACTAATTGAGCAGCTTAACTCACCTAAGGGAAACATTTTTCCATAAAAACTTTAGATTAACAATTGAACCGATTTAACTAGAAATTAGAACATATTTTTTTAGGGAAGAACAGATTTAATAACATCAACATTTTTAATTCATAACTTACAAGAATTAGATTTAAACACTAATAGCCAAAAGGTAAAAAGAACTACTAGTAAAAACAATTAAAACTGCAAATAAGAAAAACTTTAATCATCAATTTCATATTAACCATCAAATTGCAAATTACATGGAAACACAAATTTAAACATAAAATCAGAAAAATTTACCCAAAAATTAGAAATATTTTCCTCTTGGAGTATAAAATCTACAACAACAATAACCTACATTACATGCATCTTTCGAATACCTAAGGCAGTAAAATTCGAGTTTACAAGGAATTGTTCAATAGAAAATTAATTATAAACAATAGTTTAATATGATAATCGACGTTAGAACAACCCTAAATTGAATATAATTACAAATAAATTAAGGATAAACCCTAGATTTTAAAATTGAGATTCGATGATTGCATAGAGAAACAACTTGTTACCTAAGAGAATTCGCCTCAAAGGGGAACGTGGAGTGCGCTTCAATGGCAAAGAATGAGAGAGGAGGAGTTGTACGTGGTGGGGGTGCGGGGGTTTGCGCGATGGAGGAGGGTTGTGGTGGAGCTGAAATAATGAAATGCGAGGGGGATAAATGAATTGAAATGCCAATTCAGAGAGCTAAGGAAGAAAGGACAATTTTTTTGTTTTTTTTTTCCTATTAGTGTATAATGCTACTCAATATCAAAGTGTTACAATAAAGTGATACATATTATCAAAGTGTTACAATAAAGTGATACCGAATATAAGTGCATTACAATCAAGTGTTACATAATGTTAAAGTGTTACAATAGTGTTTCTTATAAATTAGTTAAGTTTCTAACTTTCAAAGTGATACTATGTGATGTTACCTTAGGTCATTTTTGCAGTAGTGTCTGAGTGCTCCTTTAGCGGTGAGTGCGCACCTCGAGAGTGAATCTGGGAGCTTGGTGATAGCTCAGCAGGAGCTATCCCATACAACTAGCCCAAATAAAGGGGTACTAACATGAGAACTAACCGTACCGGTAAAAGAACCACTTGTAAGTGGAGAAATTCCTACGCATGATAAAAAGGAATATACAACGTCCTATACTCTCAATAGAAGTTATGGTCAAAATAAAGTCGCATAACCCCCCCATATGTTCATACTCAAGGTATATACGTTCCAAGAGTTTTGATGCGTAATCTCGTTCATTTTACGTTGTTTACATTTTTTTAGCCTTGGTGATGACTCTCAAACCATAACACAATCAATTATTATAAATCATTCAAGCAATCAAACATACCAATTTAATTCTTAGCTTGAATAATTAGTAACCACATACATTTAATGTTGCATCCTTCTTAAACTACTCTAAGTGCATAAAGCACCTCCAATCCTATCCCTTGGTGTTTGATCCTTGTGTACATAGAAATTTGATCCTCGTGTACATAGACACCTAAATAGTTTTTTTTTTCCCATGCTTATAGCATCAATAAAAATTATATGAAGCATAATAAAATTCTCTTTCAATATTCCAAACTCAATTAAACATTTAGTTTAATTAAACATGCTCTTAATCATGTCAATAATAAAAGTATGGTTAATACTCAACATGCCAACATATTTAATTCCAATCATCAATTCACCACAAATAGTCCATACTACACAAATCAATCACCAACATCAATCTAGTCAACAATTCCAACCAATACCTACCATGGTACTATCTTGGAATTAATTAACAAAGCCTAGCATGTTTCTACACACATAATAATTACCGAGTACGCAAATGTACCTTAATTAAGCCCTCAAAGTGACCAAATACACTTTAAGTGTATAATCTTCTCAAACCAAGTCTCCTACATAAAGGGACAATAAAGTTATATTAATTACCCTACTATATACAATTTCCAACAACTTAAACTCACTTTAAACAACTTATAATTTAAAAACCCTTAATTAACCTCCCTTTTAATGGGTAATTAAACCCTTTCATTAATTAAAATCACAATACTTCTACTTTTAAATGAAATTTCAGCATTATAGATAATTTAAATCTTTCAAAACTTCATAAAAACTTCATTAAAAACATTCTTTATATGCCCAATTATAATTATAAACAAGAAACCTATAAAATTCCCAAATTAATTGATATTAACAAGAACCCTAAAAATCAAGTCTTAAATAAATTTTAAACCTTAACTTTAGTCATATCAAAATCTGAAAATATAAATTAAAACTTTTAAAGTATGATTTTGATACTAATTAAACAAATTTTAAACAATTAAAATAAAACTAAACTAATAAACAAAATAGGAAAAATAATATTAATGAAGGAACCAAGCCACGTGAAGGTGGCTGATGGCTTGACACCGCTGGCCGGCGATTGCAATGATGCCGATGGACTGCTGCGGGCGGAGGGTGGTAGCGGTGTGCAGTGACAACGGCCATCCTAGCTACTGCTGTATTTCACGGAAGGAAAAAGAAAAAGAAAGAAGGAAAAGAATAAAGGGAAAAAAAGGGAAAAGAAAGAAAATTTACCTCTTTGATTTGTGTGGGAAATTTTTGGGATTCAAGAGGTATTTATAGAGTAGGGTAAATTTAAAATATTTGAGCCTCATAAGATATGACATACCGAAGAAATAATTGGCCCAAGTAAGTAAATTTGATGATCGGGTTTATTGTGAAAATGGCTACATTTGAATTAAATATTTATTGAACCAATGTTTAAAACTTGTTTAAATTATATAGTAGCTCCATTAAATTTTTGCTGCAACTTTTATTATTTCGGGATGATCAAGGTTATCTGCAACTTTCTGTTTTATTTCTATTTTTGGTATACAAATAACTTGGAAATTACATTTTTTACCCTTACTTAACCTTTTTTTATTCTTTAAATTTACCCTTATTTTATTTTAATCCCAATTACTAACACTTAATCCAATTTCATTAAATCATCTACTCCCTCCATATTAAATAAGAATTCCCCCCAACTTCCCCCATTTATTGATCTTCCCAACCACCCAAAATTAATTGGGATGGTTGGGTTTCTTTATTTCTTCTGGAGAATTCTCAAGAGGAACCCTAGTTCTTGTTTTTCGTCTGTCTCTCTCCTCCTGTTCATTCGTCTTCTGCACTTTCTCTCTCTAGATATGTCCATTTTCTCTCCATTTTCTAAGCAGTTGAGTCCCCCCCAAACATGGTGAACTTTGACCCCCTTCACGATGCTTACATGGCAACTAATGATAAAGGTGAGGAGAACTTGATCCTCTCCATGATTCAATCCATAGAGACATGCTCACCTTTTCCTCGTCAGTTCTATGAATGCAGTGAGTCAGGAACCTACTGCACTGACTACACCTATAAAGCTCTTGGTAAAGTACTTGAAAGTGTTGAGGAAGAGGAACGTCTGAAGAAAGAGGGTCTAGGTGAGTCGAAAGGGAAGAAATCTCTTGATTTCACTGAGATTGATGTAGATCTGAAGGCGGAAAATGGTGAAGGGAGTTTCGTACCCACAAAAAGGATAGATCTAAGAGGTCTTGTCCTCCGACCAAACTCCGAGCTCATAGGAAAGCAGTGGTGAGGGCCTTGAGAAGGATTCATGGGTTTCCTGACCATGAGTGTAATAACACGTATTTTTATACGTATTTTATTTAAAATAAGTATAGTATTTGATAAGTATTTAAATAAATTGAAGTGTTTTATTTATAATATTTTAATTATTCATTTTAATAAGTTTAGATTTATTTTATAAAAGGAAAGTTTATCTAATTAATTATTTTATTTAAGTTGGGAATTAACTTAAGAAAGTTTTATTTTAGTAAAGTTCTATTAGGAAACGGATTAGGAAAGATTAAAAAGGGAAATTTTAGGAAGAAGGGTTTTTAGAGAAGGGGTATAAATATTCAACACTTGAGGCAAATCAAACTTTGCCTAGAGTGAAGAAAACCCAAGGTAAACTTTCTCTCCCATCTCCTTATTTTTTATTTTCTTTTTCTTTCTTTTTCCCCTTACCCTTTTCCAGCCTTTGTAGTCATTTACTTTTGGCCTCCTGTCCCGACAGGAAGTGTAATGACGATAAATAAAACCATCTTTGTGTTGGATTAACGTGAAGAACACTTATGGATAAATGATTGAAATACAAGAACATATAAATAAACTAGCCTAACCCAAAAGCAAAAGCATTAAGGTCCAATCAACTAAGCCCGATCATAATTAGGCTTAAGCCCGAGCTTAAACCCTAATAATGACGGATTTAGAGGCGCCTAAGTTAAAATAAATGATGTCGCAGATAAATCCGCGTGCATCTCAAAGATTCGCGCTGGTTTGGCGTGCGTAACTCACAAGATTGCGCACAACACCCAGCGCAACTTCTAGTGATGCTCTTGCGGAAGATTCAGAATTTTATAAAGATATGATATCAAATCTCACCATAATACCGCGCACAATACAATCTGTTGTGCTGCCTATAGCAGCGCAACCAAATCACTTGCGCTGGTCAGTCGCGCGCAGAATGCTCAAAACCCTAATCGTATCCCTTCCCTATAAATAGGGGCTTAATACGAGGGTCAAACAGACAAAAATAAACCTAAAACGCTGGCAGAAATCTTGTAAACTTGTGTGCAACCAACCCTCTTGTCCTAAACACTCACGCCTCTTAATTTTTGTTACTACGATGGAGGTTCCAGAACAAGAAGGAGTTCATAAGTGTTCCAAACAAATATCTAGCAAAGAGAAGTGGAAAATTCTTGAGCATTTAGATCAATCACCTTTATTTTCATTGTTTAAAAGAACTTAAATTAATTAATTAGTGTTGTTTGGTCATTTTAAACGGATTTCTAATTAATCAATTTCACATAGCATCTTGTGTTAAAAAAGAATAGAATTTAATAATTAATTTTTGAGTGATCACTTAAGCCAAGGTGAATCTTGTTTATTTTGTTTTTCACACGAACTTGAATTAAAAAAAGTATAACGACTTTGCAATGTAATTCCTACGTGATCAATGTGTGTAAATAAAATCAACTAACTTAGTTTTAAGTATCACGTTGCATATATTGTTTGGTAATGAAATTGTGAAAAAGGAAGATCTAGTAGAGGCCGTAATTTCCCGTAACTAGGGATAGAATAGCGATTCCTCTATAAAAGGAACGTTATTTTAGTACTCTCACTCCCAAACTCATTTCTAGTTTATGTAGACCAATTTAGGCATGGGTAAAATTACGATTCGTGCTAAAACTCATTGGCGACTCCTACTTGTTTCTTACAAAAAAGCGTGATGAAAGTATCATTTCTAATTCAAGGTCTCCCAAACAATCAAGAATTCAAATCCTAATATACCCTAACAAGTGTAAAGTCCTAGGCTTTTAAAGGGCCATGGTCATCTAAGGAGAAAGATCCCCTACAATGGGAACACCCTCCTTATAGTGGCGACTCCGCTGGGGACTTAGAGTTTACAAGATTAGTTCGTAGTTATGGTTTAAGGTTTCCAACACTAGGTTTCCTATTGATTATAACGAGAATTAACTTGGATAATCTATAGTTAGAAAGCGAGACTTGAATGCATAATATCTTCCTTTTTCACAAAAGTAAACACTAAACAAGCAACATTGCATTATGCGTAATCATAGCATACTTTAAACTTTGGGGATTGGCTCATTGACTAGGGGTTGCCAACACTAGGCTTTTATCCCAAAATCAATAATAATCATCCCACCCATATCGCCAACAAAATGTTGGGAGGGATATGCCATGAGTCAACACATTGAGTGATTGATTTGTGCGTCGTTCCTTAAGATATGGTACCCTTGGACACCCAAGCTTATGACCTTAGAATGACATTACGTGAACCTTGGCTTATTGTATGCTTATGTGATTACATGACTATTTGTGACGTGTTAAGATAGCTTTTTCCTTTCTTTTTAGTTTGGTTTAGTTTCCAATTATGAAGTTGTCTCTTCCTAATTTTGAGTCATATTCGAAAGATAACATAAAAAAAAGAGTCGATAAAAATGAATTAAAAATACAAAACAAAAAAAAGTGCTCGAAAAAAAAAAAGTTGCACAAGCAGGTGGCGCACGAAACTCATTGAGTTGCGCGACCACAACTAGCGCAAGAGATTAGAATGCACGCGCCAGCCGCGCGCAGCCTAGTTACTTGTTCGCGCCTTCTGTTATGAGCCTTTTTGATTTTGCAAAAAACAAATTGGCTCGTTCAAATAATATCTTCGTTGAAGAATTGTTTAAAGGCGATGTTATCCGTTCAAATATATCTTGTGTTCTTTCCTCTTCTTTTTTCTCCTAAACAAGCGTATTGATTTACTTATCCTTTCGTACTTCTTTTAGGCCCGGTTTCCAAGCTTGGGAACAAAGTCTCCCAGCGCGTTCGCATTCTACGCTTACCACCAAAAAATCCACCCCTTTCAAATCACCTTCCCTCTACAAAAAGTTCTAGTCCAACAACAATGTAATCCATAGAGCAACTTCAAGAAGATATTGCTCGCTTGAGAGAAGAAAAGGCTCAAGAGGCCGAGGAGAGAAGAATTAAGAAACTCGAAAAAACTAAAAAGAAAAATGCCGAAGCTTTAGCTTTGCAACAAAAGATGGAACAATTATCCATCAAAGAGAAGTCGTTGGAGAAGCTTGTTCTTCGTTCTATAATGGGGAACAAGTATTTCGATGCAGAAAAGTTTGCTCCTCCTACAAGACTCACTTTACCAGAAAAGTTTGTAGCTACGGACTTGCCAATATTCAAGGTGACCAATAATCCACAAAACCATTTAATGTGTTTTACTGGCACTATGGCTTTAAAGGGAGTTGATCCTAAGCTTTATGCTTTGACTTTCCCTTTATCTCTAGACCCAACCGCGAGAGAGTGGTACTATGGGCTAGATCCAAAATTCAAAGCAACATGGGAAGATGTAGTCTCGGCTTTCATTATCCAATATGAGAGTAAGGTAGAGTGCAAATCAACTCTACGTGAACTTGAAATGCTTAAGCAAGGCGGCGATGAAGGTTTCCTTGCTTTCTATGGTAGATGACGAGAAAAGGTGGCCCACCTTGCCCAAAGGCCACCTAAACTCGAGTTAGTACAAAAATTCATTGACAATTGTCATGAAAAGTACAACAAACATCTCATTACTTGGTTTAGACACTTTCCAAAAGGTCCATTCTATGACTACTAGGATTGAAGATGATCTTGCTTAAGAAAAAGCAAATAATCCCCATAATCATCAACCTAAGAATAACTACAAAAAGGGGAATGATAACACTTCATCTTCTATTGATGTATTTGCGAGTTCTACGCAATACAATAGCACAACTCAATTCACAGTAATGATCCTCATAGAAGATGGATAAAAGAAAGAAGATTTACACAATTCCCTTTGAGTTACAAAGAGTTGTTAGAAAAATTAAACGAAAAAGGTTTACTTACACCAACAGGGCCAACGCCACCCACTCCACCAAAAAAAAGATATGCCCAATAGGATGGCAAGGCTAACTATGCTTATCATAGAGGTGCTGGGCATGATACTGAACGTTGTTATTTCCTAAAGCACAAGGTACAAGATTTAGTACGTAGACGATGGGAGAATTCCAACGTCTAAACCCAACAATAATGTATCCCCATTAGGGAATTTCACATTGATGAGGAACATATGGGAAGTGATACGTTCAATCGTTTGGACTATATTACACCTATAGGGAAACCTCTAGTCACAACACTCGTAGGGGAAACTATCAAAATGTGTAAATTATGGGATGACGACTTTCAAGACTTATACATCTCTAAGTACGCTGCCGTCCCACCTCCACCTTGTATACAAAATGAGACAAGTGGGGTGCTTGATTGGGATCATTTATTGGGGAAATCGCAAGATTTATCAAATCTCTCCCTGGAAGAAAAATAGCATCAAGCACAACTCATGGAACATCTTGAAATGAGGCACATTCAAAGCCTCTAGAAGAAAGTTGGTTCACGAGTCTTACAACTAACCTAAATGAGATAGATCATCTAACTCGTTTTGGGCGAGTTTATCAAGCACCACCAAATGGATCTTCGACCACTCAAAATCAAACTCAAGGTTAAGCTCAAAATTCAATACCACCTCCCCTTAAGGTGGAAGATCCATTGGCCAAACAACTTCGCCAATCCAAGGCAAATGTAAGCATTTGGGAACTCCTAAGTACTTCTAAAGAACATAGGAATTCTCTCATGAACGCTCTAATGGCTTTGTCTGTATGCATAGACACAACTCCTCAGGATCTTGTTAGCTTTCTTACTAGCGAGAAATCCGACAAATCAATCATTTTTACTAGTGATGATTTGTCTTCAAAAGACACTACCCACAACAATGCATTATACTAACTGTGGGGTGATAGGGATACAATATCCCTCTTACTTTGGTGGACAATGGGTCAGTTGTAAATGTATGCCCATTACGAACTAAAAAAATACCTAGGCCTTAATCCAGAAAAGACTTCCAATCAACAACACAAAGCATTAGGGCCTATGACAACTCGAGGAGATCGGTGTGTGGAACTGTTAAGCTGCCAATTACCACATGCTCAATTCAAAAGATGGTTGAATTTAATATCATGGATATTAAACCTACATTCAATCTTCTTCTTAGACGTTCTTGGATACATGAGCTTGGTACAATACCATCCTCACTTCATCAAATGGTTAGGTTGAACTATCAAGGTCTTCCTATGACCATCATGCTTCTCCTCTCAAAATAACAATAAATGATCAATCACTTCAAGAAATAAACCATGATAATGATGAAAAGGACATATGGGGATTTTCCGTGGAGGCGATTTGCACACTAGAAATGGAGGAGAGCCTTGAAGAACCATTCAAGCTTGATCCATACTTCGCCCCAATAGTAAACAACATCTTATTCAAGAGTAGTTACTTTCCGAGGACGCCTTTGGGAATAGGATTGAAGAAGTCTCTCATACTTCCTATCCCAAAGAAAAGCTTCTCCTTTGGATTGGGATACAAACCAACCAAAGAAGAACTAGGATCTCACAATGCTAAAATCAAAGCACGTAGAGACAACGATAAGAAAGAGATAATCACTTTACTCTCATCCACAATCGAACCCTTAATGGACAATTCATTAGGGAGGGAGAGGATTACCCATGCTATGACTTTCCAGAACCACTAGTTCTAGAAGGTATCAAGAAGCCTGGATTCGAGATATTCCACAATTGCTACTTCTTGAATGACGATTTCAAAATCGTTCAATCAAAACACCCAACTTTAGGGTGTTATGATAGGCAAGCATTCAACTTGCTATTTGGACTAGAGAAAAACCATGTTGCTACAATGACTAATCGGAACGCCATCCAAGATGAAGCTTTTGACCCAACCTCGTTGATCACCCCTTCTAATGAGACCTTTAAGCATGGATGGAGGAAATATTTTAAATGGAAATCATCACTGGCGAAGGGAAGATGTTTGAAAAATCTAACGATGAATCCACTTTAGATTTTAAGGGAGATAAAATTTTAGGCCTTGTGGCCATTACTAAGTCTTTATTTTCTAGTTCTAAGGACGAAGATCCCAAAAGGATTCTTCTCTCGATGTACTTGTAAACACAAATTGTTAAATCTGCAATATATAGATTCAAAACAAATGAAACAAAGTGTTAATTTTATTAATTTGATAATTTTGGGTACAATCTCTAATTTGATCCTCTGATTCGATCTCCACTTTGACTTTGACGTAATTCACGAATTGACTTGATTCTCGAACGAGGGCCGTCGAGGCTTGATCTCGATCGAATATTTGATGTAGAATTTTGACTTATTGTTGATATAGACCTTTGACTTGTTGTTGATGTAGACCTTTGACTTGTATTCTTGATTGAGGGTCGACGAGGCTTGATCTCGATTAATGACTTTTTGATGTAGAGGCTGAACCGGTGATGTTCTTGATGATTTGAGGTTCTTCTTTCCATCGTGTTGAGGGCTGTCGAGGCTTGATCTCTTCCTTGGGTGATCTTCTAGAGTAGAACAGCACGTCGAATGCTTGTTGTTCTTCTTCTAGGCTTTGAGATGTTTTCTCTAAAATGGTTTAGAGTATTTGATGAGGGGTTTTCTCTGGAGAGATTTAGAGTATCTGATGACAGATTTTCTTTAGAGAGGTTTAGAGTATTTGTGAGGCTTTTTTTTCATATTTGATTCTCCTTGTTTTCTCTAGGTTTCTCTCTAAGTTTTCTCTCTAAGTTTCTCTCTAGGTTTTTCTTTCTGTTTTTGTTTTTTCCCTCTCAATGAAGTAGAGAAATCTCTATTTATAGAGTGAAACACCCCTAGGGTTAGGGTTTGATGATGTGCATTGGATGTCAGGTTTGACAATAATATAACACTATTTAAAATGGGCTAATTTGAGTTATTTCACCCAAATCAGTTAATTAATTAAAATTCAAATAAACATGATTCAATACCTTGACTTTGACCCATATAATATCCAATGTGGCACTTATATAAAATTTTAGTGCCTACAAATTTCCCCCTTCGAGATCGGTCATGGACACGACTTTGAAGTGTTTGATCGTGATCGGGCTCGAAACTTATTTTGTAAACAGATCCAGCTAATTTTTGTCAACCAAATTTGGCTAGTTATTTGTTGTACATAACAAAAGCATATTGCCCCATATGTGATTAATATATGATAGTATGAAACCAATCATGAATTCATGATTAACCACCTAATAGCATCTTACGGTAGTAACATTCTGCAACTTCAATTTCTTTTCTTTTTTTTTTTTTTTTTGATATTTTTTTTTGTTTTTTTTTAAAACAACTTGGGGATAAGCTTGAAGGCTCAAGTTGTCAGTGATAGTAGCCACGAAAATGCTAAACAACTTTCAAAGATAAGTATTTATCTTGTTGAGATATTTTTGTTGGAGATAAGTATGATTAAGTTCTTGCTTATCTTCTTAGTCCTTTTTGCCACATTGATCCTTAACAATCCTCTTAGATATTGCTTTGTTTCACGGTCTATAAATACCATCAAGATGATGCATAAACCTCACATGCCCAACGTAGAGGAGACGCATAGAGAAAGCCGCTTGGAGCCATGTAGAGCAGGTTGCCCTTCCATGAAGGGAGCCGCAATTGAGGACACTTGATGTACGCTGCGAAGGGAGCGCTGCTACTCGAAGGTCACGAATTGACACCCACCATGTAGCCATAGAGGAACACCACAATCTTGACATCAGTATGGAGAAGCTGTCACACCACACCATCTACTTTGATGCCACACTAGAGGGAGCTTCCAAGCCACGCACGCCACACCACATCAAAGCTGTCTTCGTCGATGCCTTGATGATTTTGTTTTTTTTGTTTGTTTTCTTTTCAGATTTGATGATACTCCACCCTTCGTTCAATGGAGAGCTACATCCTTCAATCACGGAGGTGAAGAGATGCATAGTCGAAGACCACCTAACATACACCAAGTTCAACTGTGCCTCTATTGATGCCCCCTTGGAGAGCTCTCGATAAACAATCCTTTGTGGAGAAGCCTCGTGGCGTCACTTGATCGAGCCTTGCAACCCGAGACTTGAAAACTTGGAGCTGTATAGCCTGAAGTACTGCATACAACCTACACGAGCCTCGCAAAGCAATACACAACTCAAATATGAAGCTTCTGTTCAGCCATCATTCGTGACGAACCGGAAGACATTTGCACTATCACAATGTACAACTTGTATCTCTATGTTTTGTCAACCATGTGATCAATTTTCAGCCAAATCGGACCATGTTTGCCCATCCGATCGAGTGTTGATGAAGGTTGTACATGGAACTTCGTTGCTGCACTACTTCGTACTGCCTTTCCGTTTTTTCTTTTTTTTTTTTTATCTAGAAAATTATTATCATGATGGCTCATGATATCCATGTGACCTTTTTTTTTACATCAGCGAGAATTTTTTTTTTTTTTTTTAAATTTAATTTCAAGAGGACGAATTTGGCAATTCTTGATGGCGGTACACACTCGGGATTGATGACGATGATCAAAATTGGTGAACGACAATGCAGACAATCATTCTCTAACGTTCGTTGCTCACTAGATAACCCACACCAAGTCATGGTGGAAGAAGACTGAGGGGCCATACCATCTTTGCAACGTCATGTAGGCGAAGAGTTATCATTTTAGCCTCAATGAGCCCATGGAAAAAGACTTTTTTTTTTTTTTTTTTTTTGTTCCAGATCTTTGGTGCTTTGGCAGCCTTCTCCTGATCTTCAAAATTTTTAGACGACTCTCCAATCTTCGCATTTAATGTTTTGAGATGATCTTAGTGCTTGGAAGCTTTCTCCGGATGAATATTGGTGGACCGGTGGTTGGTAGCTTTCTCCGATCTTCATTTCAACACTTTGAGTTTATGATCTCTGGTGCTTAGAAGCTTTTTTTGAATCTCAAGAATTTTGGTGGACTATTGGTGCTTGAAAGCTTTCTCCAATGTCCATGTTTGATCAATTTGCGAATCTCTGGTGCTTGTAGCTTTCTCTAGATCCTCGAGCAAACTTGGTGAAGTATAGTGCTTAAAGCTTTCTCCAATCTCCAAATGATATCATTCTACTTTCTCGAAACAAATTAATACTTGCCCCCAATCTTGTAGTTTATCATTTTTTTTATGGCTGCCCTTGAATAAATTTTTCTATATCCAAGATGCCTACGTACCAATAAGTAATTGAAATTTCCTTTTTGGATCAAGCCAAACGTAGTTCACTTTGTGTGATTTTTGCTTTTTTTTTTTTGTTTTTTTTTTTGTTATGCAGTTTAGGCTCTTGCTTAGGAGCTTTGAGGACCGTTTTTTCATCTTTGCCCCCTTTGGATGTTGATGATCGTCTAATCAGATCCGTCTTCACGATTGGCTATCGTAAACTCCATCTCATGAGCTCGAGTCGCCAAGTCTTGGAATGTTTTGGGCTTGCTTCCTTGCAAAATATAAGCAAGATCCCAACCCATGCCTTGGATGCACATCTCGACTACCGAATTTTCGGACAAATGATCTTTGCATTGAAGGCTTAATCCTCGCCATCGATTGATGTAGTCTACGACTGGTTCATCTTCCAACTGGTTGGTTTGTGTCAACTCAGTCATGCTGACAACGCGCCGAGTGCTGAAGAAGCGATCGAGGAACATCTCTTCCATTTGCTCCCAACTGTTGATGGATTTTCGAGGTAGGTCTGTGTACCAATCGAAAGCAACACTCTTGAGAGAGCGGACAAACTTCTTAACGAGCAAATCTCCCGATGTCCCAGCATTATTGCAGGTCTCTATGAAGTGTGCAATATGTTGCTTAGGGTTGCCCGTCCCGTCAAATTGTTGGAATTTCGTGGTTGATAACCGCTTGGAATTCTCATTTTGTCAATCCTCTTGGTGTAAGGTTTGCTATAGCGACCATCTTTGTTGACTTCTCTACTGAGCTATTGCTTGATAACATTGACTATCATCTCTTGGATTGCTTGGAAGCTGAACGAATCAACATGGGGCTTTTCACCTCTTGAACTAAGCTTTGTCTTTGTGCTAAGTTCTGACTCGCTGCTATCGTCTTCACTTTCTTCAATTGGGCGCTTCTCGAGTCTTCTTTCGAGTGCAGCAATTTGTTCGCTTTGGAGCTTTATTTGTGCCCCCTTTTCTTCGCTGTCCTTGACGAATTTCTCAAGAAGTAGCTTCATATTCGCTAACTCCTTCTTGATGGTTTTTGCTTCAATTGCCATGATATTGACGACGTCGTCTTGTGCTTCGTCTTTTGTCATCATTTCTTCTACGTGCTTCATCATTTTGATTCGTGGAGAAAGAGATGAGAGGTAGAAATCGTCCCACCGAGCGTACCAAATTTGTAAACCCAAATTGTTAAATCTGCAATATATAGATTCAAAAAAAATGAAACAAAGTGTTAATTTTATTAATTTGATAATTTTGGGTACAATCTCTAATTTGATCCTCTGATTCGATCTCCACTTTGACTTTGACGTAATTCATGAATTGACTTGATTCTCGAACGAGGGCCGTCGAGGCTTGATCTCAATCGAAGATTTGATGCAGAATTTTGACTTATTGTTGATGTAGACCTTTGACTTGTTGTTGATGTAGACCTTTGACTTGTATTCTTGATTGAGGGTCGACGAGGCTTGATCTCAATCAATGACTTTTTGATGTAGAGGCTGAACCGGTGATGTTCTTGATGATTTGAGGTTCTTCTTTCCTTCGTGTTGAGGGCGTCGAGGCTTGATCTCTTCCACGGGTGATCTTCTAGAGTAGAACGGCACGTCGAATGCTTGTTGTTCTTCTTCTAGGCTTTGAGATGTTTTCTCTAAAATGGTTTAGAGTATTTGATGAGGGGTTTTCTCTGGAGAGATTTAGAGTATCTGATGTCCGATTTTCTTTAAAGAGGTTTAGAGTATTTGAGAGGCTTTTTTTTTTTTGTATTTGATTCTCCTTGTTTTCTCTAGGTTTCTCTCTAAGTTTTCTCTCTAAGTTTCTCTCTAGGTTTTTCTTTCTGTTTTTGTTTTTTCCCTCTCAATGAAGTAGAGAAAGCTCTATTTATAGAGTGAAATACCGCTAGGATTAGGGTTTGATGATGTGCATTGGATGTCGGGCTTGACAATAATATAACACTATTTAAAATGGGCTAATTTGAGTTATTTTACCCAAATCAGTTAATTAATTAAAAGTCAATACCTTGACTTTGATCCATATAATATCCAATGTGGCACTTATATATATTTTGGTGCCTACAGTACTTTCGTTTGATTTCAATAATATGAGCTTTTTTTCCGAGTATATGCCTTCTCTTGAATCTTTTGAATGCTATAACAATCAATCTAACAAAGATGATAATATTAAAAAATTGGTTGAATTAATGAATGAACGAGAAAAAAGAACCCTATAATTGAAGAAATTGAAACAATCAATATAGGAACCAATGAGAACAAAAGGGAAGTCAAAATTGGCTTAACTTTAAATCTGGAAGAGCGATCGATCCTCATATTGACGCTAAAAGAATTCGAAGACGTGTTCGTTTGGTCATACAAGGATATGCCTGGAATAGATAAGGAAATTGCGGAACATACCATTCCCTTGAACCCTACTTCTAAACAAGTAAAACAAAAACTTCGACGAATGAAACCTGATGTCGCTCTGAAAATAAAAGAAGAAGTACAAAAACAGTTAGACGCAGATTTCATTCGCGTATGTTATTACCCAGAATGGGTAGCGAACATCGTCCTATTCCCTAAAAAGGATGGACGAGTTCGCATGTGTGTCGACTTTGGGGACCTTAACAAGGCTAGCCCTAAAGACAATTTTCCTCTACCTCATATTAACATATTGGTAAATAACAACAATGAACATGCGATGTTATCCTTTATGGTAGGATACGCTGTTTACCACCAAATTCTAATGGCAAAAGAAGACGAAGAAAAGACATGCTTTATCACCCCTTGGGGTACATATTGCTATACAATCATGCCATTTTGTCTAAAAAATGCAGGAGCTACATACCAAAGAACGGCTACGACTCTCTTGCATGATATGATGCATAAAGAAATAGAATTGTATGTGGATGATATGATAGTAAAGTCCAAAGATAGAATGGAATATATAAAAGCTTTACGCAAATTCTTCACACGTATAAAAGAATAGAAAATGCGATTGAATCCACAAAAATGCGCCTTCGGAGTAACTTCTGGCAAGTTACTCGGATACGTAGTAAGCACACGCGGTATTGAGATTGATCCCTCTAAAATAAAGGCAATTGTTGACATGCCTCCCCCTCAAAAAGAAAAATAAATTAGGGGGTTCCTTGGTAAAATACAGTACAAAATTTGATTCATCAACAAATTGACTATGACTTGTGAGCCGATATTTAAAAAATTGTAAAAAGAGGAAAAACATGAATGGACGATCAATGCCAAAAGGCCTTCGAGAAAATCAAAGATTATCTCAAAAGTCCACCAGTTTTATCGCCACTAGTACCCCAACTACCTCTTAGGCTATACATCATAGTCACAGATACGACCACAGGAGCCATGTTAGCACAAGAGGTAGAAAAAGTCAAGCATGCAATATATTACATAAGTAAAAAATTCATTCAATATGAAACAAAATACAACACCTTGGAAAAAACAAGTTTAGCATTGGTGTGGGCAACTAAAAAAATACGACATTATATGTTACCACACACTACTCATGTGATTTCGCAACAAAATAAAATAAAGTATTTGTTTGAACAACCACCCAAACAAGGAAGAATATCCAAGTGGTTGGTAATGTTGGCCGAATTCGAACTAAAATATATCCCCGAAAAGTCAATAAAAGGGATGAAATTCATATCTTATTTTATGGCCCAACATCCTATTCAAACAAGTCATGAAGAATCTACTCATCTTCTGAATGAAGAGATTCTCATGACGCAAGATGACAAATGGGTAATGTACTTTGACGGTGCATCCAATAAAAAAGGATGTGGTGTGGGAGTGTTACTCATAAGTCCAAAGGGAGCATATACTCCAATCTCTGTTAAACTAGACTTTGAGGATAATAATAATGCCACGGAATGTGAAGCGTGCATTATTGGACTAGAAGTAGCAGCTAGCATATGTGTGAAAATATTAGAGTTATATGGAGATTCTAGCTCGATAATAAATCATATACTCAAAAAATGGAAAATAAAGAACTCCACAATGATATTATACCAAGCACACCTAGAGCAACTCATCGAGCATTTTGAACATATTGATTTCAAATATCTCCCAAGGGATGATAATCAATTTGCCGATGCGCTAGCAAAATTAGCCTCAATGATCAACATTCCAGATCACTTAAATATGATACCATTATGCGTTGATAGAAGAGAAGAACCAGCGTATTGCAACGCAATAGAGGAAATAAATGACATCGAAGGAGACAATCCTTGGTATGATCATATCCTCCAGTATATTACGCATGGCACATATCCTGAAAATAGTTCATCAAAAGACCAACGAGCCTTGAGAATACTCGCAGCCCAATATGGTATATTAAATGGTCAATTATGCAAAAAGAGACCTAATGGTCAAAGCTTATTGTGTATTGACCAACCAGAATCCACACGCTTTATGGAAGACATTCACAAAGGTGTTTGTGGACCTCACATGAACAGAAAAATGCTTGCTAAAATAATCTCACGGCAAGGGTACTATTGGTCCACTATGGAACATGATTGCATACAATATGTCAAGAAATGTCCGGAGTGCCAAATGCTTTATAACTTAAAACATCTAACACCATCCAAACTGTACAACCTCACTTCCCCTTGGCCTTTCTCGACTTGGGGAATTGACATAATTGGCAAAATTTCTCCAATTGGAATAGGAGGACACGAGTACATACTAGTAGCCATCGATTACTTTACAAAATGGATCGAGGCTGCTTCTTACGTAAATATCACTTCTAAACATGTCGAAAAGTTTCTCGAGCGAAACATATTTTCTAGATATGGAGGTCCATACGAACTAATTAGTGATCAGGGATCTCAATTAAAAGCAGAAGTAGAGACCCTCTTAGCTTGTTATAAAGTAAAACATCATCACTCATCTCCATATAGACCTCAAATGAACGAAGCTGTAGAATCGAAAAATAAAAACATAACAATCATCATTAAGAAAATGGAAGAAAATTACAAAGACTAGCCAAATAAACTACACTTTGCTCTATGGGGTTATAGAACATCCATACGAACATCAATAGGAGTAACTCCATACTCCCTAGTTTACAGAATGGATGCAGTTCAACCAGTTGAACTGGAAGTACCATCCCTACTCATCGTACTCAAAAGTAAGCTGCCGGAAGCTGAATGGATAAGAGCGAGGTATGAAGAGCTTTTATTTCTCGACAAACGACGATTAATAGCTTGCATCATGTACAAGTCTACCAACGACGCATTGCGCGACATTTTAACAAAAGGGTACGACCCCAAAATATTAAAGAAGGTGACTTTGTACTAAAAGAGGTTAGGGGTCCACAACTGATCTAAGAGGGAAATTCAAACCTAATTGGATAGGACCTTACCGCGTAATTGAAAGTCTATCAGGAGGAGCTGTTAGATTAATGGTTATTGGGGATGATGAAATTCGCCAATTAATAAACATTGATCGACTCAAAAATTATTACATATGAAATCCGGATAAACTCGTTCATTCATTAAACAAATTAAACCTTTTGTTTTAGAATTCAAATAAAGATTCTAAGTGTTATGAACTTAACCGAACACCACAGTAAAGTTCACAACACTTGGGCGGGGGGGGGGGGGGGGGGTAATTAAAAAAATATATACCATTCAAAGTGTTCAGATTTTTTCGAACATCACGAAAAAGTCTTCACACTTGAGGGGTAAAAATATGATTAAAAAAAATTACACTCATAGCACAGGTGTCGCGCGCAACTAGAACAATTGTGCGCGGATGTCACACGCAACTAAATCAGTTGCTCGAGGCAGGCACGAGCAACCTTGGAGTTGCGCATGACAGGCACGCGCAAACTTGGATGTTGCGCGCTCCACCTGATGACGAACTGTGAGCCCAAAATTTTACGCTAAAATAAAATCTCGATTTTAACTTGTGATAAAAGAAAGGGGGGCGTTTCTAAATCATCATATACTCAGAAAAAAAAATTAAACTTTGATTTATGATTGATAAACAAAGCTTGATTAATTTTTCTTTTAATTTCTACAAATGGAATTAAAGAAAAATAAAAAAATGTAATAATGTTACAAAGAACTACGCAAAGACCTGATTTCGTGATACAAATACGTAGCAATCTTTATGATTTGGACATATAAATAAAAAAAAATAAATAAAGCTCATTTTATTCCATTCAAAATAAAAAAACATCATCGAACTAGATAATAATTAAAAAAAACATAGTAGTGATTACACTTTATTCGAATTAAAACTATTAATAATTGTGTAACACTCTAAGGTTTTACTGTATCCTCGATTGTCACGGTGGACGGAGGAGTAGTTTCCATTGCAGTATTTTTGGCAACCTTAGAGCTTTCCCCTTCGGTCTTCTTCTTAACCCAAACGTTCTTCTTAAACCTTGGAATAGGGGCTTTTTCAATTATTTTCCCTTTTCCTTTGTCATTTGTTGGAGCCTCTTTGCGAGGATTTGGTGAAGGTTCCTTAATCCTCACACCCTGTTGCGTGGGTTTAGGTGGAGCCTTTCTTTTTGGCTCCCTTGAACGAGCCTTAGGCGATGAGGAGAAGTCTAACTTTCTTGTCCCTCCTTTGTTTTGGCCATTGGAAGGAGTAGTAGTGGCCGAATACATCAAAGGCTTAGGTTAATTGTGGGACAAAGCGGCTTGATTTTGTGATCAAGCCTTATTTATCTCTCCTTTGTTCGCCGCATTCATCCAAGCCTTGTAGAAAGAGGATAAAACAATACTCGTTGTAGACACCCATTTGTGTCTCCCCAAAACCAAACCCAGTGATGAGTACCTTTTGCGTCGAATCATAATTGAATGAAGTGAAAGTGTGGAAAGTTTAGTGTTGCGGATAGTTTTAATTTCTTTTCTCTTCTCTCTGTTTTTGAAAACTTATTTTAAGAAAAAAGCTAATCCAGTTTGGTTGGTCCGTGATATGGGTCCAATAGTGGTGTGGTTGGATGGGGCTTGACAAGATCTATCCAACGATATATTATAAGCCCAATTCCGATGAATATTGAGGAAGTTATAGCCAATTTACTAAACTGGGCCCGATTTAAGCCTTATATGCGGCCCAATGATCTAGGGGAGGGCCTAATATAGATTTATCATTCCTAATGCAATTAGGAATGGTTTTAGTCTTCTAGATTCTTCTAGAAGGTTCTTTTCATTCCTAATTCAATTAGCATTGATAAATTGACTTTTGTTGACTTTTCAGAGTTTTAATTAAAATCAAAGAGCATTTTTGAGGAAAATACGATTTTATCCTCCTGTACGGCAATTTTTTTTTTCTGATTTTAAGAAAACGCGTGATTTTCTGAATCAGCGCCAAACGCCAGCTGTAGCGCCTGGCGCTAATGTTGGCGCCCGGCGCTACGCTTGGCGCCTGGCGCTAATGTTGGTGCCCGGCACTACGCTTGGCGCCTGACGCTAATGTTAGCGCCTGACGCTAATGTTGGCGCCTGGCGCTAATTCGATTTTACGTGCGCCAAAACTCTGTTTTGATATTTTATCTTTTTGGCTGATTTTCTCTATAAATAACGTGCTAAAAACTCCATTTTTGATAACCAGTTTTCATCAACAACCAATTCTCATCAATTCTTATTCTCTCTTTCACCAACTCTCATCAAGACATTCTTGATTACTCTCTCTCTCTTTTTCTAAACTAGCTTCTCTCAAATACACAATTCCTCATACATTAGCACTAGAAACACCTAGCCATATTCGAAGTTGCCTTCGCCTTAGACGTGAAAGGTTTAATTTCTGAGGGTTTGGTCCCAAATCTTTCTTTCCATTATTTAATTTAATTGTTGCTTATTATTTTCCTTGAAGTTACTAACGCGTGTATTTTGTTATTAGAAAGAGGTACGAGGCATCCAAGTAAGTACTTTAATGGTTTAATTGATATTATGATATAGAAATCATGCTTAGATTGTTATTTTGATTCCTAGTATCATGTTAGGATGTTTTCCTTAATTTGATGTTTAGGGTGACAACAATAAATTCCTAGTATCATGTCTAAGGTAACTTTAATATTAAGTATGATTAAAAGTATGATGCTTCCTATGTTATTCCTAATATTTATGATTGTAAGTATCATGTTAGGGCTAAATATATGATTTTTATATGTTTAATGACATGCTAGGGTTTGTTATTAATCTTGTAAGTATTATGCCTATGATCTTGCTATTATATGCTTTAACATGAACATGATTATTTTAATTTTTATTATTATTATAATTATGTTGCTTGATATATTTTATTGTTATTGCTTGATTACACCTTTTATGCATGTTTAAAGGGAATTGGTACTTTTAATCACGCTTAATAAGATAATTAATAATCTTGTTAGGGTTAATATGATTATAATTCAAGTGATCGCCAATAATAGATTTATTTGTGCATTAATATTCAACCAACATAGTTAAACGGGTTTAGGGTTAATCCTATTGATTGCATGTTAGTCAGAAAGCGCACATGATTACGATCAGAATAAAGTAGAGGCCTACTATAGGGCAGGTTCAATCTCTTTTTGGTTGGATTTGTACCTTCATCCCCGAACTACCAGTCATGGTTCAAGACCTATTGGAGTTGACGATCTCCTGGATCGTTAAGGGGTGTAACCTTTACCTCGTAAACGGTTTACTAGTTCCTAAAAAACTTGTTGGCGACTCTTTTGCTCTATCTTCTTCCCTTTTGGACGCTACCGTACTTTAGTGTATGATCATAGTGGGGTTCAATCTAGGGGATTAACGCTTGAAATATTCCCTACAATTTTTGGCGACTCCACTGGGGAGCATTTCTATTTTAATTCCTGAATTTTTTTTCGGCAATGATTTAGAATGAGTGGATGAGACTCGAAACGTTCTAAGTATTTCATGTGCGTAATTTTGATTAATAGTATTGTCATATGCATAAAAAAGATCTCATTGGAAAGACCATCCGTAATGAGTTAAAAACATAGAATTTTACACGTAGGAAATTTGAGAAATATCTTTCACAACTAAGACCGAAATAACACTGCGCAAAACTGGAAAATTTTATCGAGCATAGAAAGTTGCTGAGGCATGTAGGAATTAGCGTCAGCGACCAGAGCATGGCGCCAGACATTTAACTGTAGCGCCAGACGACAGGCTTGTCGCCAGGCGCTACAGCTAAAACCTTGCGCCAATCTCTATTTGCTGGCGCAAAATTCTTCTAATACCGAGCCAGAAATATGCGTTCTAATTTCGACCAGTTTTTCGCATTGTTTGCTCGATCCTACTTCCTGATTGAATTTTTTCTCACTTTTCTGAAACCCATATGTGTTCTACATATGGACATAACCCTCTAGGAATTCATGCTTCATCTACCTGATTGAACGCTCTGAGCAACAAAGGGTACATCCGAGAATGTTGAATTCACCAAACCATGGAAGCGAGTTTTTCTAAAACACGCGGTGTCCCATCCACTCGCGCCAACCCTTCACGGTTAGGCTTCCGCGCGGTGCATCTGGACAATTAACCATGGACCCTCTATTGACTAAACCATATCCCGAACTTTAGAGAACTAGAGCCATGGTTAGGTTGCAAACTCATTGCATCATATTGTGCCTACTTGACTAATTGTGCATTATTTGTTGTGCATATACTATGATTTCTTAACCGTTTGTTTGACTTGTGTTGAGATTTAATAAATTAATGACTTAAAGAACTTTGCCTAATTAATTAATTGATTAATTAATTTGAATAAATAAGGTCTAATATTTTAATCAGAATTGACCTAGTACGACTTTAGGCATAACCCTGTTGATTAATAACACCGAAAACAGTTCCAGATTAAAGCTCCAGCATTGGCGCCAAAGTCTGGACTGTAGCGCCACTCTGTGGAGTGTGGCGCCTGGCGACAACTCTGTCGTTTGGCGCTACACTACAAAGAGAGGCGCCAGTCCTGTCGTTTTGACGACAGTTCGGATTATTGATCGAGTCATCACCTAGTGTCTAATTAACTAGTTTGCTAATTAATTCGGTTAAATTTCGCTGTCAGTAACACTTTGTTAAGTCATTAATTGAGTCTAGTCACATAGTCTAGCCACATGGTCATAACACGAGTCTTAACATGTCACCTACACTCACTAATCTTAGCGCACACTTTGAGTATATATCACCATGACCATGTCTTAGGTTCATGCATGAGTTGGTTTTTTCCGTCATTTAAGTTGGGGGTACATTTCATTCCTAATTCTTCATATCCCTCCATCTACATCATCTTTTCTTCACTTCCTCCATCCATTGCATGTTGAATAAAGTTTGAGTCAAATAATTAACAATGAATATCCCCAAATTCCTTTTCCACAATACTTGGTCGAGGAGAGAAGGGCGATTAATCAAGGATAACCTCTTTATTCAAGTTTCACTTTTTGATAAACCAGTTTGTCAAAAGAGGAAGGCTAAAAAGATAATGGCAAGTCAAGAAGAGGTCAATGAAATTAGGAATCAATTGAATGACGTGACTAAGGTGTTAAAGGCTTTAACCCTCAAAATTGATGATCCTGTGAAGCAACAACAAATGAACCTTATGCAATAAAGCTTGAGCAAGCTATCTAGTGACTATAAATTTCAGGGCATTAGTTCACAAGGGGTCTCGCTGGACAAGGAACTTCTTCCGCATAAGTTTAACGCCACTGACATCCTAAAATTCAAGGCAACAGATAACCCTTACTTTCATCTAAGAGCTTTTGAAACTATAATGAGCATTAAGGGTATCGATAAGAAGGTTTTCCCCTCTCTGTTCCCACTATCTCTCGAGACCGTTTGCCAGCAATGGTTCTTTTCTCTCGAGAAAGAAAAAACCTCTTCCTGGGAGTCCATAGCAAACACTTTCATAGACAGATATAAGTGCAACATCCAAGACGAAACAGACCATAGACAACTTGAGATGTTAAAACAAAAAGAAAACGAAGGGTTCACATCTTTCTTCAATAAATGGAGGGAAACTTCTGCTAATATGGTCAAGGCTCCTACCAAAAAAGAATCTGTGAGGATGTTTATCAAGAATCTTCAAGGGAAGTATTCAAGGCACTTAAAGTACCAACACAACTTGAATACTTTCAAGGCTGTCTATAATATAGGCATTGACATTGAAGATGACCTTCTGAAAGATAATAATGCGAGAGGAAAGAAGAACGACCATCCTTCTTCTTCCTCTCCCATTAATGAGGTACATGCCACGAACCCCTCTAAATCACGAATCCAAAGGTCAAAAAAGGTGTTCACTCCACTTGGTACGAGTTATGAAACAGCTTTCGAGAAGCTACACCACAAAGGACTAGTCATGCTCATATGGCCCATCAAAGATCCAGTTCCAGAAGCCAGGTCACCTAATTGGGACCCCAATAAGCACTGCAAATACCACCAAGAAAAGGGTCATGACAGTGAGGAGTGTTGGAAACTCAAAGAAGCTATTCAAGATCTGATCGATAACAATGAAACTTCCGAAATTTTAGCCATCGAAGAAGATCAAGCATCCTTCAATCCATCACTTCTTATCACACCTGTAGGTGAGCCCATGATCGAGACAGCTTATATAACCTCTCTCGATGAAGTAGCCATGATTGAGGAGGATAAAAGTCTTTTCTTAGATAATACCAGGGAAGACTCTTCGAGTCTAAAAGAGGACGTTCGAAAACTGCAAGATGTCGTTGCCATGCTCTTGAACGTGGTAGAAGGATTAGCAAATCGGGTGATGGTCATCGAAAAAAATCCTCGCCAAGGGTTTAATGAAGAACTCAATGCTCCTAAGCCACGGGAAAAACGGACCATTGAAGAATACACACCAATAGGAACGACTTACAATGAAGCTTTTGACTGTCTTCATGATCAAGGTCATATTTACTCCATTGGTCCCAGTCAAGACCCTCCATCTGGAAATCGTTTTCCCAATTGGGATCCGAATTCCTATTGTCGATACCATAAAGGTCGCGGTCACACTACTGAAAAGTGTCTCGCCCTCAAGGATCGTATTCAAGACTTCATTAATTCAAATCTCCTTCATGTTCCTCCGCGCGATAAGAAGGCCAAGATTAGTAGCAATAATGACAGTGGTTGTAAAGGAAAGAAGAACGACTATCCTTCTCCTTCCGAAAACACCTACTCTAGCAACAGTGTTGGTACTTTTGACCTTAATGAGATCTTAGGATTTAGAAAGCAATCGAAAAGGGATTTTACCCCTATTGGAATTAGCTACGATGATGCTTTCGATCGACTCCATGCCAAGGGACTCATTACTCCTATTGGACCTCTTCAAGATCCCCCGCTTGAGAAGAGTTTGCCTAGTTGGAATCCAAATGTGCGCTGCAAGTACCATCAAGGTAGGGGTCATGCCACTGAAAGCTGTTGGAAGCTAAAGGAGGCTATCCAACATTTGATTGATAATAACAAGCTTCCCACACCTCCAGTTAACAAGAAGAGCGAGTGATGATAAAGCGAACAACACAAGACAAGAGGCGAGTTTCAACGACGAGATTTCATGACATCTTTTTCTATTTTTCTTTATTTACTCTTTCCCTAATAAGTCTAGCATAGGCACCTTTCTTTTTCCTTAGATTAATTTTGTAGATTCTTTCTTTTCCCTTTTAATAAAATGAGCATTTTATTCTCTTACATATGATCATTTCATTACATTGCATTAAAAAAAAAAAAAAAAAAATCATTGTCGAATTAAGCACAAGGTATTCCAATGATTTGAGGCACCCCTTGTAACCACATCATATTACCTTTCACCCTTCTAATTTACAATCCTTTCTTCATAAACCACTTTGAGCCTCGTCTAACGATAGACCTCTCATTCTTCAACCCATATCTACTTAACCTTGGGATGGGATGGTGTGTAACTTATGCAATTTCAAAAGCTTGAGTGATTTCAAAAGATAAAAATAAATAAAATAAGCAAAAAAATAAATAAAAGTGTACAAAAAAGGCGAGTGTTCCAATGTCTTTGATATGAACATGTCTTTGATATGAACACGTCTCAGACTGCGTCTCTTATCGAGTGCTCGGTACCGTGCCTGAGAAACATGAATGCCAAGTGAGTGATAGACCGCATGATCGGGATTGCCCACACTTATGAAAATGAAATAAATGTTAAATCAAAAGAAAGAGCTAAAAAAGAGCAGAAAGCTAAATCTCAAGCATGAAAATATAAAGATTCAAAAGCAAGGTTGCACACCTTGGGGGCTTATCTAGGGTCTTGAGCCTTTATCCCCTTCTTCTATAAACTTTAGCCTAACCACAATACAACCCTTAAAAAGACCTTTTTGAGGTATACATACTTGTGCGAGGTTCGGCTAGAGCTACGTTCGGCCTGATTCCTAACGGATACGTAGGCAACCTCACATCGAGGTGCGGCCGTAATAAACATGCATTCATATTCACATTCACAAACTTACACCATGATCATGTCAAGGGATCTCCTATGCTCATCCCTATTCATTTAGATCTAGACTTGGGGGTTTGATCCCTATATCAATAGCTTACCTAGCCTAAGAGTCACCACCATTTGACTCTTTTAAAAATAATATTTTCCCACACACTTAGCTCTTGCGGCCTAACTTTAGAATCACTTTCACACACCTCACAGATACATGACCAAATATACCTTCCATTAGGAACCCTTTGTCATGGAATCTTAACACAACACTGAAGCATGCCTTGTCATTGCATCACGAAGTATGAAGTGCTTAGCCTCCGTGCCTAAGTTACCCAAATACTTTCATCATGGAGTCAACCATTGAGATAACCTAGGATGGATTAATCCTTACACCTTGAGAGATAGTATCAAATGACATTTGACTAAGCTCATTCAACATGCACCTTCAAAAACTTCGATTCCTTTTTCACATCTTTCTTTTTCGGGAGAAAGTCGGTACCCTCCACAAAAATGACGGAAAAATTTTGCTTTTTTGGCATTTTCGAGTCGCACGATCACATTACGATGCACATACGAGTCATGTACACGTTGAGTCATATCGTTTCATATCACCTTGATTTGAGTCTAACACATGTGTCAAACACTTTGAGTCGAGTCAACCTCGAGTCAGTCAATCACAACGAGTCAAGTTTATGCCTTGAGTCGTGTCAAGTCAATGAGTCAAGCGACGTTAAACCTTAGGTCAACCCTAAGATAATTAAAGAAATTAGCAAAGTTCTATAGTAAAAAATAAATACAGGTGCAACAGAATAGGGAAGACCCTACCCCAGCGCCAGTCGAAAACATCTAGCGTCTGGTAATAGCTTTAAGCGTCTGGCGCTAGATCCCAGTGTCTGGCGACAGAGTCAATTCTTGGCGCCAGAGATATTTCAGTAGCGACAGAGCTCGAAGCCTCTCAGAAAGGTGATTTCAACCTCATACAGCAATTTCGGGTTCCTTGGTACGCTAGTTAGCCCCTATAAGCAATTTGACATGATTAAGTAGCCGTTTTGATTACAGTCGCAATAAGTGATCGACCTGACGAAAGATCGTCTCACTTAGCTTAAAGCGCCTAAGAATGGCTCATCACGGAGACACCAACGTACTTGTTTTAGCGAAAGCAAAGTTCAAGCGAGCTTTAGAGATCGGCAAGCATTGGTCTTCGGAAATTTTTCTTTGGAATCGCAACAAACGTTCAAGTATCGAAGCTCTTTTGTTCAGAGACGCGTGGACATATCATCGAAGCTCTTTGCTCCAGAGACGCGTGGGCATATCATCAAAGATCTTTTGTTCAGAGACGCGTGGACATATCATTCGAAGCTCTTTTAGTCAGAGACGCGTGAACATTTCCATCAAAGCTCTTTTGTTCAGAGACGCGTGGACATTTCTTTCAAGCTCTTTTATTCAGAGACGAGTGAACATTTCCATCAAAGCTCTTTTGTTCAGAGACGCGTGGACATATCATTCAAGCTCTTTTGTTCAGAGACGCGTGGACATTTCTTTCAAGCTCTTTGCTCCAGAGACGCGTGGGCATATTATCAAAGCTCTATTGTTCAGAGACGCGTGGACATTTCTTTCAAGCTCTTTTGCTCAAGAGACGCGTGGGCATCCTATTCTCAAGCTCTTTGTTCAGAGACGCGTGGACACATCATTTAGAAGTTCATATTAAAATAATAATAAAAAGAAGCTCTTTGTTCAGAGGCGCGTGAACATATCCAAAAAAGAGAAGCTCTTTGTTCAGAGACGAGTGAACATCAAAACAGCAAGATGGCGTTCCATAGATTGTGGAGGGTTGTCACAAGCAACTGAAGGTGATTTCATGCGAAGTTGTCTTCGATCATATTCCCTTGGACGTGGAATATTATCAATGCGGAAGAGGATTGTCTCAAGCGAAACAATCTTCGATAGTATTCCCTTGGACGTGGAATATTATCAAAGCGGAAGAGGATCGTTTCAAGCGAAGCAGTCTTCTATAGTGGAAGCAGTTACAAGCGTAGCAATTTTCAAGCGGGATGTCATTATCTTGGCAGGAGGTCATCAAAACAACAGTAAAGTGGTAGCAAATCGGTTACTATCAGAGACGTGTACTCGACGGTGCAAGATACGCGTTTCTTGACTCTTTTATCTGTTTAACTAACGCTAGTTTTGCAGGTATCGACGTTACAAGAATGATTTCGAATCGCAGAATGTTCTGAATCATTCTCCGCCCTATCGATACTTTGACTTTTGTTTTCGAAACTCGCGTTTCTCCAAACTCAGTCAAAGTGGGGGCTTCAGTAGACACCCATTTGTGTCTCCCCAAAACCAAACCCAGTGATGAGTACCTTTCGCGTTGAATCATAATCGAATGAAGTGAAAGTGTGGAAAGTTTAGTGTTGCGGATAGTTTTAATTTCTTTTCTATTCACTCTGTTTTTGAAAACTTATTTTAAGAAAACAGCCAATCCAGTTTGGTTGGTCTGTGATATGGGTCCAATAGTGGTGTAGTTGGATGGGGCTTGACAAGAGCTTTCCAACAATATATTATAAGCCCAATTCTGATGAATATTGAGGAAGTTATGACCAATTTACTGAACTGGGCCCGGTTTGAGCCTTATATGCGGCCCAATGATCTAGGGGAGGGCCTAATATAGATTTATCATTCCTAATGCAATTAGGAATGGTTTTAGTCTTCTAGATTCTTCTAGAAGGTTCTTTTCATTCCTAATTCAATTAGCATTGATAAATTGACTTTTGTTGACTTTTCAGACTTTAAATTAAAATCAAAGAGCATTTTTGAGGAAAATACGATTTTATCCTCCTGTACGGCAATTTTTTTTTTCTGATTTTAAGAAAACGCGTGATTTTCTGAATCAGCGCCAAATGCCAGCTGTAGCGCCTAGCGCTAATGTTGGCGCCTGGCGCCAATAGCCAGCGTTGGCGCTAATTCGATTTTACTTGCGCAAAAACTTTGTTTTGATATTTTATCTTTTTGGCTGATTTTCTCTATAAATAACGTGCTAAAAAATCCGTTTTTGATAACCAGTTTTCATCAACAACCAATTCTCATCAATTCTTATTCTCTCTTTCACCAACTCTTATCAAGATATTCTTGATTACTCTCTCTCTCTTTTTCTAAACTAATTTCTCTCAAATACACAATTCCTCATACATTAGCACTAGAAACACCTAGCCATATTCGAAGTTGCCTTCGCCCTAGACGTGAAAGGTTTAATTTCTGAGGGTTTGGTCCCAAGTCTCTCTTTCCATTATTTAATTTAATTGTTGCTTATTATTTTCCTTGAAGTTACTAACGCGTGTATTTTGTTATTAGAAAGAGGTACGAGGCATCTAAGTAAGTACTTTAATGGTTTAATTGATATTATGATATAGAAATCCTGCTTAGATTGTTATTTTGATTCCTAGTATCATGTTAGGATGTTTTCCTTAATTTGATGTTTAGGGTGACAACAATAAATTCCTAGTATCATGTCTAAGGTAACTTTAATATTAAGTATGATTAAAAGTATGATGCTTCCTATGTTCTTCCTAATATTTATGATTGTTAGTATCATGTTAGGGCTAAATATATGATTTTTATATGTTTAGTGACATGCTAGGGTTTGTTATTAATCTTGTTAGTATCATGCCTAGGATCTTGCTATTATATGCTTTAACATGAACATGATTATTTTATTTTTTATTATTATTATAATTATGTTGCTTGATATATTTTATTGTTATTGCTTGATCACACCTTTTATGCATGTTTAAAGGGAATTGGTACTTGTAATCACGCTTAATAAGATAATTAATAATCTTGTTAGGGTTAATATGATTATTATTCAAGTGATCGCTAATAATATATTTATTTGTGCATTAATATTCAACCAACATAGTTAAACAGGTTTAGGGTTAATCCTATTGATTGCATGTTAGTCAGAAAGCGCACATGAATATGATTAGAATAAAGTAGAGGCCTATTATTAGGCCAGGTTCAATCTCTTTTAGGTTGGATTTGTACCTTCATCCCCGAACTACCAGTCATGGTTCAAGACGTATTGGAGTTGACGATCTCCTGGATCGTTAAGGGGTGTAACCTTCACCTCGTGAACGATTTACAAGTTCCTAAAAAACTTGTTGGCGACTCTTTTGCTCTATCTTCTTCCCTTTTGGACACCACCGTACTTTAGTTTATGATCACAGTGGGGTTCAAGCTAGGGTATTAACGCTTGAAATATTCCCTACACTCGCCGTGGGATTTTTCACTACCCAACTAGGAAGACTTTACCAATATTTCATCCAACGGGGAATTCGTTTGGGTTTAAAGATCACATCCTTAGGGGCATCACAATCTTGTGGGGGAATAATTTGTTTCATCCCATAATGTATCATCACCCTGCAAGGAAAGATATAAGTAGTGCTAGAAAGGCCTAGAATCCTAATGTAGGGACAATTAAAACTATTCCCAATCATACTACTTATGTTCCACTAAGGAATCACAAAGCGTAGGTTAGGAACCCCATGACAGAAAAAAGACGTCCATGTTTCTTCATTCTAATGCTTGTAGAGGATTCGACGTCCGGGGAATGTTCTCACTCCGTTAGCCTCAAGATTTTGTGGCTGATCAACGATTCGCAAACGCTCCATGAGCCAAATCTGAAAAAAAGGAAAAAAATTATTGCGACGTTATATAAGCAGGTGGCGCGCGTATCACATCCAGTTACGCGCGCCACCAGCGCGTATCTCAGAAGATTGCGCTGGCATGACCAGCGCAACTTCATTACTGGCGCTAAAAACATGACAAAAAAGTACATGTAATAGGAGTGGACTTCCCGTGAAACCGTTCTCGTTGTCAAGGCGATTCAAGCAAAGAACAGTTTTCGCTAGAGCTAAAGGGGCCAGTGAGTGACACCCCTCTATTTGCTCCACTATGGACACCATGGAATAATCTCCATACTTCTTACTTGTCCTAAGTAAACAATTGACAACAAGACAAGAACATAAAGCACAAATCTTAAAACGTTGTTTATTCAAGTTGTCACAAGGGGCGACAAAGTATTCAATAAATTGAACTAAATTCACGCCTTCTTCAGTACCCATATTGGCCATATCATTGTCATTCAAACCAAAAAATCTTTGAAAAATAGGTTTGCAATCCGACAAGTTAGGGGCATATGTCATGGGGAGAGTATTTGTAGGGAAACCTAGTTGAGCCTCGAACTCACCGGGTAATGGGACTATTTTATCCCCTTTGAAAAGGAAAAGATGGTGATTCGAATCCCAATGATTAACAACAACATGAAGGAAGTCAAAATTAATAACTAATTGCATATAGTTCAATAGAGGGTCAAGGTGGTATATTTTGAAAGCTAATTTATCATCAATTTAAAGGGAAGTGACCCATTGTTTCAAACATTGCTCAAAGGTTTTTGCCATTGTTAAAAAAAAAAAAAACAGAGAGAGAAAGTAGGGAGGTTAATTCTTTTTCTTTCCAATACTACTAACGAATGAATGCGAGATGATTAAAAGCCTACACGAAAGCACGTTTAAATAGACCTAGAAGGGGAAAAATTTTGACAATTTGCGCTCAAAGGAAAGTATGCCCGCAGGTGGCACACACATCTCATGAGTTGCGCGCATCTAATTTACATGCGCGCGACAACAGCGCGCAACCCATCTAGTTGCGCGCGATCTGACTGTCGCGGCATGTTTTTAGGCATATTTCCGTATTTTTGAACAACAAAATAACGTAATATTGACGAAATCTTATGACTAATCATACGCTTGACTTTGTTAACGCTTGTTTCCTTTATTCTCCCTCTTTCCTTATGTCTTTTATTTTATTATTTTGTTTTTACTAACTTCTTTTTTTTTTTTTTTTTAGTTTTTTTAGTTTTCTTTGTTTCCTTTTCCCTTCTCACCTTTTCTTTTTTCCTTTATTTTTCATTTTTTCCCTTCCCTTTTACCTTTTTTCCCTTTATTTTTCGTTTTTTCTTATTTTTTTCAAGGGGGTAAGTCGGGAACCCTATCCCTCCCTTGGCAATTTTTTCAAATTTTATCTCTTTAAAAAATAATAATTATAAAGGAGAAAAATAAAAAGAAAAAAATCATGGAAACAAAAAAAATTATGATATATATACAAAATATGTGTGTCATATGTACAAAAAAATAGGGAAATTCTCTTCGGTAACACTATAGTTTTTATTTTTCTTAGTGGTAAATTGCAAAAAAAAATTATTATCCTTGGTAAAATTTAACTAATTATAATTTCTCAATGGTAAACTTAATGAAATTATAAGCTTAACCTAAGTTAACTAAAGAACTAATGACTAATTTAGCCTTAATCTCAGTTCCAGCTTTTCATCCAATATCATTCAACCTAAAAACTACTACGACGCAGCAGCCAGAACCATCACCCAACAACCATAGCTGCCACCTAGACGCTACCTCTACAACCATCGCCCAGAATCTTCCCCTTCAAACCAGCCCATTCCACCATTCCACAGTCTCAACTATTGCCGCACAACCTACCAAAACCACCGTCACCCACCATCTCTAACCTCCACTCAACCTTGCTGCCCAAAACACCCCCTGCTTCACCCCGTATCACCAATCTAAGCCTTCTCCACCTGCGAGTCCACACATCACAACAACACCAACAACAACAAACTCACCGCACATCCCCTGCTCCACCAATCTATAATAAACATCCACCTTCACCAATTCTACCTAACCATTCAACCACAACCCACAACCCACCGCAATCAGTGGCGTTGCTTCAATTTGACCAACATATCAGTCGCTCCACACTCGCAAACACCCACAACAGTGATTGCAATTGGTGGAAGCCTAGCAAAAATCACATTCGCTCTCACCACCATTCGCCACTAACAGAAGATCCTCACGACAGTACCATACACTAATCGCAACTAGCCCACTTCAATTAAGGAACAGCAGCCCATCAATTTTAGCATACAAAGCCCTAATTCAATTGATTATCAACCTAATTTCCCTAAATTTAATTACAAGGTTTGATTTTCTTATTATTTTGTAGGACAATTCTTTAGTAATTTACCCTAAATTCAACCCTAAATACAACAACAATAACAATAACAAGAAGATTAGTGGGTCTACTAATAATTTGAATATCAATTACTAAAATTTGGGGAGGGGTGATGGTTTTTAAAGGAGGTAGGGAGATGCGGCAGGGGTGGGGGGGCGGCGCACCGGCAAGGGAATGGCTAGGTGCGGGCGCCGACATGGGTGGAGGTAGGGGAGAGGTGGTTGGTCGGTGGGATTGGATGAAATTTGTTTAGAAAGTGAAAGGAAAATTAAAGATGAAGAAATTAAAGAGAAAAGGATGAAGATGAAGTGGAGGCATTTTAGGTATTTTAGTGTATTAAGTAATGATATTTTAGGAATTTTAATATTTTTATTAAAAAAAATTAACTATGGTTAAGAATTAACTAAATTAATTCATTGAGTTTACCATTGAAAAATTATAACTAATTAAAGTTTACCAGGAATAATAAGTTTTTTTGCAATTTACCACTGAGAAAAATGAAAACTACACTGTTACCAAAGAGAATTTCCCAAAAAAAATATAATAAATGTACATTTGTTTCCAATATATATATATATATATATATATATATATATATATATATATATATATATATATATATATATATATATATATATATATATATATATCTATATATATATATATATATATATATATATATATATATATGTAAAAGGAAATCAGAATGATCGGCGACTCCCGGAAGGCTGCTGTACATCCTGCAAAGTCAAAGACAAAGATTAATACACAAAATGTGTAATAAATTTGACAAAAAAAAAGGGGAGAAAGAAAAGACTTACTGTGACCATCCGATGATCACAGCATGACAAAGCCACGAGGGCTCTCCGATTAACAGCTCGGAAAGCATGCAAAGTTCTCACCATGCCGTTCACGATTTCTCGCGGAACCTGTTTAACAAAAAATACAAGGACAGTTATCAAAATAATGTATATGAAAGAAAAAATAATAAACACATATACAAATAAACATACCGACTCAACCGTCTCAAGAACGAACGGTATGTCCTCATCCTCCGCTGCTGGGAGAATCTCACAAATTACCGACCCAAATGCATAGATATACATGATCTCCGTCGTAGAGGTACCCGACCGCCTAGCTCGACTCACTGAAAATACAATGAAAGAGTCAAAGTACCGAAAGTAAAAGAAAAAAATAAATAAAAAAAAGAGACAGCAAAAATACTAACCGGAACAAAAGCTGGAAAAGGAGTCAGCCCAGATGCAACGAATGTCAGGTAAGATGCATCCCGTAGCACCAGCTTCTTCGCTAGATAACCAAGGATTGCATGAGCTCGATCCTCGATAGACAACAGGTCCGGACGTAGCATCCGGACCGGAGGGTCCATAGGAACCAAAGGCTCCTCGGACGAAGCTGCCAGAGAACACGCTCACCTAAAAACCAAGCGTTCCTCTGGAGCATCGAAAGTCCCTGATAAAGGGCCCAGAAATGGCAGCGAATCATTCCAGACCGGACAGCCTCAGGGACTCCGACGATCAAACTCCAAGGACGAAGATTAATCTACACAATCACATGAAAATCATCAAAAAATGATAACAACAATAAATATAAACATGTGTTGTTAAGATACTCACCGACACACGAGTCGCCAAAAAAATCCTCTGGCGAAAGTCGCTTGCTTCTTCTTGATCGTGACCGGACGATTGACGATAGGAAAGCGAGCCGCCCCAAGCATTCTGGGGGCTAATAAAGGCAGGTACGAGTACCACCAAGCCTAAAAGAAAGAAAATGAGAGCAAAAGGCGAAAATGGTGATTTAAAAGATAACAAAAGTTAAAAATAAAACACGTACCTCGAAGATACGACCATGCCACAAAATGGAGATCCAAGGCACCTCAGTAGTCGTCGCGGAATCCATAATCTAGGTCGCCTTGCCCGTAGCTGTAAGCATACGGGCATACGACACCTTACACCAACTCAAGTTACCTACTTGCCCCAAATCACTAAGGAAAATGAGTAACCCGATACCGAAACTCTCTCCCCGATCACTCAAGATAGTGACGGAAAGAACGTGAGTAATGTATATTCGAGCCATCTGCTTAGGTGTACACTGACAATCAACCTCATCAGCCGACAACTCGTCGGCAAGAACTGAGAATGGACAAGACTGCGCATACAAGCGGAGGGCTGCTGCAAGACGGTCCCCCACAAGGTCACGTAGTCTTTCCTCTGACCCCTTAACGACTTCCATGACCACAGGCTCACCTTCAAAAGAAAAACCCATAATCATAGAGAAATCGTAAGGGGTAGCCGTCATATCTCTCCATGGGAAATGGAAAATGTTGGTGGAATCCCACCAAAACTCCAGCAACCCATGAAGGAAAGCTGACGACACAGGCTGACTCGATAAATCCCAAAGAGCTGCCAGCTTGGGGCTTATCCCCGAAAGCTCTACCTCCTCCTTTACCACGTCGAGTAAACTCTCATAACGGCCCCTCAAGTCACCCGAGTTGTACAAATGCATGCTGGGCACACTCTAACAAACATATGAAAATAATACGGTTACGACTTGTTTTAAGGAAAAAGAGAGAAACAAAATGGAGGTGCGATAAAACTCACAATGCCACGCTAACTCCTAATTGAGACGTGATGGTCTAGGTCCCACTTAAGGACTCGAGGGTCCCAGTTCGGAGGAGCCTCCCAGACCACATCCTCCTTGCGACGTTGATCAGCTATGAAACGTCGCTCCCGAACCTCCTCACGATGACGTGTCACCCTCTTTTGAGGGCGAACAACCTCTTTAGGAACAGGAACTCCCAATTCCTCCTCGGCATCAACAAACGGAGGGGTATTCATGCTATAAATAGACAAAGGTTCCCTATTAGTTTATTTCCTAAAAACTAGAACTAACATAAATGAATATGTTCTAGACCCATTTCGGTAGCATAATGGCTACCAAAAGGACATAACACAAAATCAAATGCCACCCATGCTTAGGGGCTACGATACCTACAGCTAAACTCGGTAAACGGGGGCTTTTAACACCCACAAAAGCCATCCTATACCAGTTTCAACTAAAGCATTAAAGAGATTAAATTCCTAAAACTCAAAGAGTCAACTATTTTTAGGCGAATAATAATGACACACACATAATTATAGTCTACCAAATAATTTTAAGGTTCAAATATGGCAAAAAACAAGCTAAGAGTATACTTCGCGCCATTTTTCGGATTCAAAAGTTTCAAAACATGATTCATGAAAGTAATATGATCCGTGCCATTTATGGCACCATTAGGCCATGTTTTCTTTATATTTCTATGCTCGTTTTTTAGTCGTTTATGTCGTGTTTTTAGAGAATAATGCTCGATTTGCGTGTTTTTGTGTTAGTTTAGAGAAATGTGTGCTTTTAATAGTTTTCTTATCATTTTATTCATTTCTCGGCTATTTCTCTCGCTTCTCCTTTTCTTTGTCTTGTTTTGTAGGTACGTCGAGCTCCCGCAAATTTAATAATCAAGGAGGGAGCTCAAGTACATTCAAGGAATTTAACGGATCCAAGTTAGGGAATCCAAGCACGCAAGTCAAGCCAATCCAAGCAAGCTCCGCTAGATCGAGTTTCGAGGTGGCAATCTTGAGCATCAAGGAAGCGAGCCCGAGCTCCTAGAAGTGCATAGGAATTGAAAATAGCATCCACTAGGATCGATATGCACTTTTCGGATTTGGATTTGAGTTAGAAACAAAGGAAAATGAAGGCTTTCAAAGTATCAAAAAGGACCTTTGAGGTGATTCAAGTTGGGTTGGAAACTACACTTGAAGATCTTTCCAATGATAGGTCGCACGCCTTCATACAATTCCTAGATTGTGAGTTACAGCCTTCCAAAGTTGGCCCTACAAATCTGCCGCGGGCTGTCCGCGGGCGCGGGGCTACCGCAACCTATTTCTGCCCATTTTTTACCAGGAACTTGGAGAGGGCTAGCCGCGGGCACGAGCCTAGCCCCGCGACGCGACCAATTTCTCCGTGGGCGCGGCTTTCTGGGTTTTACTTGCGATTTCATTTATATCCTCCTTTTGTATATTTAGTGTACGACCTTCTTTATTCTTCATACATGAAATACTTTAGTTTAGGATAGTTTCGCTCTCCTCTATGGAGGATAAGCTTAGATTAGGAGTTTCTCTTTCTAGATTAGGAGTAGTTTTAGAGAGAGAAAGTGAAGGATTTCAAGTGTGACAATTGTGTTCAAGATCTTCTCTATTATCAATGAGCATTCTTAACTCTATCTCACCTTATTGCTTTGTTTAATTTCATGTTTGTTTGATTTAATTTTGATATTTGATATTTGATTAAAGTAATTGTTCTTGATATTTTGTTGATTCTTGTTTTCTATAGTTGATAGTTGATTTGATGATGATGTTTCTTGAGTAGTTTACTTGCTAGGGTTTGGGTAGACATATGTGATTGATGAATTGAGATTGATTTGGGAATTTGAGTAGTTCTTGTGCTGTGATTAAATTGATTCATAGAGGTTTGCATGTTGCTTAGTTAATTGGAATAGCTTACCATGATTGCTAGCATTGATTGCATGATTGAATTGATTGGCATGACCACTTGATATCAATTTGATCATAATTAGTTGAGTATTTGATTATGTTTCTTCTTATTGTTCAGCACTAGAGAAATCTATGTTAGAGAGTATGATGATGATTAGTTGAATGCTCCTAATTGCTCCTACTATTTGTCTTTGCATTGCTTGGATGGCTTGATTCCCTAATTAGCTTGGTTATCATGAATGCATGTTTATCCCCATTCCCTAGTGCTTTATTTGTTTGGTTCTTTACTTAGTTAGTAGGTTAGTGTTTACCTTTTACCCTTAGACTTCAACCTAGCTTAGGCACATAATTGAGAGCACTTGAACATAACCGTTCCTAGTGGTTCGACCCTTGACTTACCTCTATACTTGTATTTAGGTTAGTTGAGTGATTATAAATTTGTTTGACCGTAGGAGGATTAGTCCAACGACCTAGTTTTCCCCTCGTCAAAATGGCGCCGTTGCCGGGGAACGGTGTCTATGTTTGAGTGTTTTTGATTTCTTGAATCTAGGTCATTGTGTATACTTTTCTTTTCTTTGATTTGTGAAAAAAAAAAGAAAAAAATGGCATGTCTATCATTTCCTCAATATAGCAATGAATCTTTTTGTGAATATTTCATTAGACTTGAGGGATTTTTAGACTATAATTGTTGTAATATTTGGGAGGCTTGTGAGATTTGTTATTTTGGTTTGAATGAGCAAACTAGAAATGAAGTTGAATGCATGCATAATGGTGAATTTAGAGCATTGTCAATTGATGATGCTTGGGATTTTTATGTTTGGTTTGCTAGGGATGTCTATAATAGGGGTAATCATGTTTCTAATGGGTGTGTTGGATCTTCTAATATTAGCATGAATTCCCATGATTTGTCACATGATCCCTTAAGTGAACCTAGAACACATGATTTCAACTCTATTTCCCCTTTTGTTCATGATGATGAAGTGCATGCTCAAGTTTATGCTAATGGTGTGTTTCAATATTCTTCATTATTTACCATGCCTTCTTGTGATGTGCTTCATTCCCTTAATGATAAATCTCATGTGTTTGATTGTGCCCCCACTCCCCAAAGTGATGTATATGCTCATGACTTTCATGTTGATTCTTCCAATCTTGGTTGTACTTCTTCTTCTACTTCTTCTTCTTCTCTTGTTAAGCCTCAACCTTCTACATCTTTTGAATCTCTTGTTGATATATTTGAGTCTCAAATTAGGTGCATTGATCTTGATAATGAGCTTGGGCCTAGTAAGGAGATGATTCTTAATTCTATGAGAGGTCAACTAGAAATAATGAAAAAGAATGAGGATCGTATTGAGGAGGAAAAGAGAAGAGGAGAAGAGTTAGAAAGCCAATTGTCATCCTTGATGATTGTTTGTGAAAAATCCCAGTTTAATGAATGTGTTGAGGATGATGATGATGATTTTGAGCAACCAAGAAAGGGTGAGGATCCCTTTGGTGAGCATTTTAGTGATGGAGAAGGAGTTGAAAACCAAGAGAGTGTTGAATTTGATTATCCTAACACTCCTTCCCATCTTGATGAGTCTCTTATGCATGATTGTGATTCTTCTATCCATGGGTATTTAAACTCAATTGAGGTTATGACCAATGTGTTCTTTGAGTGTCAAATGAAAACCCATAGCCTTTTGAGGGATTTCATTAAGAATGCTTCATGGGAGAGGGATGAGTTTGAAATGAATTTACATCCATTCATGCATGGTTTTGAGACCTTGGGCTTTAAAGTTGTTGAGGGAGTTGTTGTTCATAGTTGTGATGGAGGGGATTATGTTGTTCCTCTTGGAGGTTGGATGTTTGAGGGAGATGGATATCATGAGTGTTCTTCTTTTGAGGACTCTATGATTGATTTCCATGCTCTTATTGGTGATTTGAGGCATGGTGGTGAGAAAAAGTTCATTTGTGAGACCATAGCCCCTTTTCCCTTTTCTCATATCGCTTTTTCAAAAAGATTCAACCATATCCCTTACACTCCTATTTCCCTCCCTTCTTTTGTCAATGAGCCTATTGGGGACCCCCTTGTCTATGATGATTTGTATGTGGCTCATTTGTCCCCAATTGAGGAAAAGGGTGATGTTGCCACACAAAAATATTTTGAGGAGAGTTTGCCATCTTTTTCTTCTTCTTCTTCTTCTTTTTCGTTTTCTTCATATTTTGTTGAATTTTCTTTTGATTCTTCTTCTTCCTTTTCTTGGCATCTCTCTCCTCATTTGAGTGCACTATCCTTGTTGCACGTCCTCTTCCCGTCATTTGCCTACCTTCTCTCTTATGAAATGATTAGTAGTGCATTTGACAAGCTCTTGCGTGCGTTGAATTATTATTTTCTAGAGCGGTCAAGCTTGGACCTTAAGCAAGCCTTTCTCAGAAAGTAACCCGTATTTTATTGCTTTCATTTTATTTTCTTTTTAGAATAGATTTTCTCTCATGGAAATGTTTGTGTGCCTTTTTCTAGGTACATGACTTGATGATATACTTTTGTGCATTGGTTTGAATCAAGAATCAAGGAAGATTGACTCCTATTTTGCTAGCATTTGGAAGGCAAGGTTCAATTATTGAGGAAATTAGTTTTGAAAGGTTTAATTGTGTCATTTGCGGGTATTTACACGCACCTTATATCCAGTAATATCCTTCCTTGCTATTTCTCAAGTGGATGAGGACTTGTTGGACATATGTTGGTTTGATTGGATTGATCTCCTTGTTTTCCCCTCCCATGGATTATTTGATTTATGTTTGAGCATGTTGTCTCATTCAAGCTTGGGGGAGGGCATTCTATCATGTTTGGTGGAATGTTGATTCATATATGCCATGCACATTTGTATATGCATTTCCATGTTTCTTTATTTTGAAAAATCCCAAAAAGATTTTTGTTTCTATCAAGGCAAATTGCATTGTGTTTTGTTTTGTTCTTAATTTGGACATAATACTTTTGGACTTGTATAATTGAATACTTTTCCTCTTAAATGGTAACGGTGTGCATGGTTTGAGAGTACGCTTGGTTGATTCTAGGATAAAGCATGCTAAGGTAGTTGGTTAGAACTAGTGGAACCATGAAACTGGATTCTACTCGTTTGTGGCATGTTGGTTGTTGCTTCCTATAGTCAAATGAAGACCAATAGTGAGTTTTTGCTACATCCATGTGAGGTTCATTATTTTTTAAGCCTTCAACATATATTTGCATGAGCGGCATGGATCCTTGACTATTGCGGACCTAATCTAGAATCTTGACTCATAATTCTCAAACTCGAGACCGAGCCATCTAGGGAGGACAAAGGCATCTTTTCGGGGTGGTAATTTTTCTTTTCTAGGTTAATTTTCTTTCTTTTTAGTTTATTGGGTTTACATTTGTCTTTTTGCTAACCATTTAAGCCTTTTCCCTTCTTTTCAAGCCACATCTTTAGAACTTTGAGCCTTTTGCTTCTTTTTGCTCCATTTTTGGTTTTTGTGAAGCAAATGGTCATGTTTTTTGGAGTTTGTGGTATATAAGGTTGGATATTGGTTCTATTTGTAAGCAAGCTTGTGATTTGTGTATATTTTGTGAATAATGGCAAATGTATGATAGAAAAAGCCGTCCAAAGTTAAAAAAAGGCAAGGACATAATAAATGCAAAAATTGTAAAAGTCGTCCTAAGTTAAAGAGGCATGGACAATTGCTTTGAAAGAAATGAAAATAAAAAAAAAAGGAAATGAAAATAAGAAAAATCAAAAATATTTTGATGTGATTCTTTTCCCCTTTTCAAGCATTGAGGACAATGCTTCCTTTAAGCTTGGGGGAGAAGCGTTTACGCTTTTTGTATATATGATTGTGGTTATAGCTTTGAATAAGCTTGGGGTGTTAATTTGTTTTTGTTTGGTGACTTCTTGATTATGGTGTTAAGGATTGATCACCCTTTGCTTCACTAATTAGGAATACCGCCAAATTTTAAAATTTTAGGCCTACCCCTAACCTTTTGTCCTTGCGTTACAACCTTTGGGAAAGTCCTTTTGACCTAGAGGTTGAGTCTCATATCGGGGGAGGGCATTATGAGTTAAAGCCTAAGGAGAGGGGATGCATACTCAAGACGTCGAGTAGCAAAAAAATTATCTCTTTTTGCGATTCCTTCGTGGAACTTTTGAGATGCTCACTAGGGGAAGATATGAGACTAGTAGGGAGAACGCGGTAAGACCGTTTGGGATGAAAGTGGATTGCGAAAACTAGTTCCTATGCTTAGCATATTTATGTTTCAATCAACCTCGGGTATCTTGAAACTTGCACTCCCTTACTTGTTTAGAAAGATTTGAATTCATTTGTGCTTGTACATTTGGAAAAGTCCTTTCATGAACATGTGTTTGCTCTTCTTTTCTTTTGATTTTCTTCTCATGCTTTGCCTTGTTTGTATTATTATGAGAGTTATAGGTTAATCTCTTAGGAAACCTTTACGAGAGCATCACTCGTCCTCTAGGGCGATCTAGAGGTTTAAATGGCTTGTCTTTAGTTGGTAAAATTGACCGTGATTCCTACGAAAGTGAGTTAGTGTATATTCCCATCTTCTCTAGTTTTCTTGTTTCTTTCTTTGCTTGAATAATGTCTTCAATTTTCCCTTGGGTTGGATTTTGTTTTGCTCGAGGACGAGCAAAAGTTTAGCTTGGGGGAATTTGATCCGTGCCATTTATGGCACATTAGGCTATGTTTTCTTTATATTTCTATGCTCGATTTTTAGTCGTTTATGTCGTATTTTTAGAGAATAATGCTCGATTTGCGTGTTTTTGTGTTAGTTTAGAGAAATGCGTGCTTTTAATAGTTTTCTTATCATTTTATTCATTTCTCGGCTATTTCTCTCGCTTCTCCGTTTCTTTGTCTTTTTTTGTAGGTACGTCGAGCTCCCTCAGATTTAATTATCAAGGAGGGAGCTCAAGTGCATTCAAGGAATTTAACGGATCCAAGTTAGGGAAGCCAAGCACGCAAGTCAAGCCAATCCAAGCAAGCTCCGCAAGCTCGAGTTCCGAGGTGGCAATCTCGAGCGTCAAGGAAGCGAGCCCGAGCTCCTAAAAGTGCATGGGAATTGAAATTAGCATCCACTAGGATCGATATGCACTTTTCGGATTTGGATTTGAGTTAGAAACAAAGGAAAATGAAGGCTTGCAAAGTATCAAAAAGGACCTTTGTGCATTGTTTCAGTTATATCTCGTGTTCTACAGATCGGATTGAGGTGATTCAAGTTGGTTTGGAAACTAGACATGAAGAGCTTTCCAATTATAGGTTGCACCCCTTCATAAGATTCCTAGATTATTGTGAGTTACAGCCTTCCAAAGTTGTCCCTGCAAATCTGCTGCAGGCTGTCCATAGGCGCGGGCTACAGTACCCGCGAGCGCGGGGCTGCCACAACCTATTTCTGCCCATTTTCGACCAGGAACTTGGAGAGGGCTAGCCGCAGGCACCCCGCGAGCGCACCAGATTTCAATGCGGGCACAGATTTCTGGGTTTTACTTGCGATTTCATTTATTTTCTCCTTTTGTATATATAGTGTACTGCCTTCGTTATTCTTCATACATGAAATACTTTAGTTTAGGATAGTTTCTCTCTCCTCTAAGGAGGATTAGCTTAGATTAGGAGTTTCTCTCTCTAGATTAGGAGTAGTTTTAAAGAGAGAAAGTGAAGGATTTCAATGGTGATTGAGAGATTGAAGATACAAGTGTGACAATTGTGTTCAAGATCTTCTTTATTATCAATGAGCATTCTTAAATCTATCTCACCTTATTGCTTTGGTTAATCTCATGTTTTTTTTTGTTTAATTTTGATATTTGATGTTTGATTAGAGTAATTGTTCTTGATATTTTGTTGATTCTTGTTTTCTATAGTTGATAGTTGATTTGTTGATGATGTTTCTTGAGTAGTTTACTTCCTAGGGTTTGGGTAGACATGTGTGATTGATGAATTGAGATTGATTTGGGAATTTGAGTAGTTCTTGTGTTGTGATTAAATTGATTCATAGAGGTTTGCATGTTGCTTAGTTAATTGGAATAGCTAACCATGATTGCTAGCATTGATTGCATGATTGAATTGATTGGCATGACCACTTGATATCGATTTGATCATAATTGGTTGAGTATTTTATTATGTTTCTTCTTATTATTCAGCACTAGAGAAATCTATGTTAGAGAGTATGAGGATGATTAGTTGAATTCTCCTAATTGCTCCTACTATTTGTCTTTGCATTGCTTGGATGGCTTGATTCCCTAATTAGCTTGGTTATCATGAATGCATGTTGACCCCTATTCCCTAGTGCTTTATTTGTTTGGTTCTTTGCTTAGTTAGTTGGTTAGTGTTTACCTTTTACCCTTAGACTTCGACCTAGCTTAGGCACATAATTGAGAGCACTTGAACATAAACGTTCCTAGTGGTTCGACCCTTGACTTACCTCTATACTTGTATTTAGGTTAGTTGAGTGATTATAAATTTGTTTGACTGTAGGGAGGATTAGTTCAACGACCTAGTTTTCCCCTCGTCATAATACTAGTTATAATGCTATAATTTACTTCATAATCAACAAGTATAACTAACATGAGCAAGCAAAACAACACAAATCGAACTAAAATCAACGGAAAAAAAATGCAAGAACGCACTTGAACGAAGAAATGCTCATACAAGGTTCAATACTTACCATTTTTTATGAAATTTGTTGCAAAATGCTCCCTAAACCTAGAATAATAACATGGAACAAAAAATTTCAAGAAAAAGGAACCGAATAAAAAACCCCCAAATTCGTATTTTGGGGTTTTACGGTTCAAAAATCTCCCAAATTCGGCCAAAAAACGAACAAGAATTAGTGAAAACATACATTGGATTAAGGAAAATACGAATAAGGGATGAAATCTACTTCCTCTATCTTCAAAACGAAAGAAATTCGAGCTTTTTAGAGAGAAAAAAAAAAGCAAAAATGGCGAAGAAAGGAGAGAGAGTGCGAAATGAAAAATCGCACTCGGCAATTTTCTTTTTGCTGTTTTAAATGTCGCGTGCTACTCAATAAGTTGCGCGTGCCAGACCAGCGCAACTCAGAACGCTGTGCGCGCCTAGCCAGCGCGACCCACTGAGTTGCGCGCGGATACTAGCTGGTCACTTAAAAGACTGATTTTTTTAATATCGATCCGTTTGATTAATTTTTAACGGTTTTTGCTCATTGTTAGACGTAATGGCGCGCAATTTATCGAGATCTCTTTTAATTGCTTTGCATTTTGTAGTTTGTTTTCTTCTTTGATAGTTTTTTGCATCATCCTGCATACACACACTATGCTTTGTGCCTTCCCTAAGCATACATTTTTAAAGTTTTTCGTAAGAGCGTCTTAAGACGTTCCGTAGTGGTGCTTTACGTAAAAGATCACATAGATAGGTTTGTCATTTTACTATACTGACTTTATAAATGTCCGGTCTTTTCTTCCTTTTTCAAGTCCAAAGCGAAAAGAATGGCATTATCATGCATCGTAAAATTGTGAGGCGTTATCATACACCGAAAAAATGTATGGCATAGGTGTTGCATAAAATTTCACCTCTTCCCACCTTAACGTTATCTACCTCTCATAACTAAAAGGTAGAATTTCTTAACTTTACTTTAGGCGTTAGCTCACGAGTTGACAAGCGCGTCGAACCATTCGAGAACAGACACTTCTTGATTAGAAGCAAATACGGTAGTTAGTGAGCTTACTGGCTTACCGGACAGTTTTGGTGTCGTCCACCCCCTGTATAAAGAGCAACGTACAATGTCGCATCTATGTAGGCATGTGCCCCCAGTCTCAAGACACGTGTACTTATCTTACGGACAAAACTGCTGAGAGAGTTGCCGATTTTCTTCTCTCTCAATGGATTTGGATATATGCCTCCATTCCTAAGACATGTATTTTAATCTTATGGACACCGAGTATTGCGTTTTGACAAACGAATTGGCGAGAACTTTATTCAGGCTGTGCAAGCCGAAACATTCAGGCTGCAAAAACCGAAACATTTAGGTTGCGAAAGCTAAAAGGCTGCGAAAGGCTAAACACTCTTTTATCATCTTTTCAAAACTTGTTAAAATCAGGCTAAAGTTTCAATGACATATCGAGGGACTTTAGACTAACGATGACATGATTGGGATGACATCATCCCCTTTAAATCCTTTTTAAACCGATTTCTTCTCATGATATGAAATCACCCAGAACACCTTTACTTGTAAAAGCGTTCAACAATTGTGAAGGATCAATATAGATTCTTTAGCGCATTACGACTAGAAAGTACTCTTTTCTAGCCTTAACAGCTATTAGTTTGAAGCATTTAGCGAACCAAGGACTGTTTCGACATCCTTAAACATTTCTGAAAGATTCTCTATTCTTTGAGAACTTCGCAAAAAAATTCTTGGATGTATTTCCTTGGCTACTTTGATCCTCGTCTATTCTAGACTCGATCAAAGTGGGGACTAATTGTAGACATCTACTTTTGGCCTCCTGTACCAAAAGGAAGTGCAATGACGATAAATAAAACCATCTTTATGTTGGATTAACGTGAAGAACACTTATCGATTACTTATTAAATTACAAGAACATAAAAATAAGCTAGCCTAACCTAAAAGAAAAATCATTAAGGTCCAATCAACTAAGCCCGATCATAATTAGGCTTAAGCCCGAGCTTAAACCCTAATAATGATGAATTTAGAGGCGCCAAGGTTAAAATTGATGATGCCGCAGATAAATCCCCGGGCATCTCAAAGATTCGCACTGGTCTGGCGCGCGCAACTCACAAGGTTGTGCGCAACACCCAGTGCAACTTCCAGTGATGCGCTTGCGGAAGATTCAAAATTTTATAAAAATATGAAATCAAATCTTACCATATTACCGTGCGCAAGATAATCTGTTGCGCTTCCTATAGCAGCGCAACAAAATCACTTGCGCTGGTCAGTCGTGCGCAACCCATTTTGATGCGCGCGATACATGCTGCGGCAGAATGCTCAAAACCCTAATCATATCCCTTCCATATAAACAGGGGCTTAATACGAGGCTCAAACAGATAAAAATAAACGTAAAACGGTGGCAGAAATCTTGTGAACTTGTGAGCAACCAAACCCTCTTGTCCTAAACACTCACCCCTCTTAATCTTTGTTACTACGGTGGAGGTTTGATAAGTCTATTATATATATATTTTTATTCCCCGTTCTATGGTCATATTTGTGCTTATTTGAGCTCTACGGAGCTATTTTTATTACTTATATACGTTTTCTAGTGTTTTTGTAGAGTTAGTATTATTTTGTAGGAATTTGCAGATTTATTACAATTCCCGATCAGCTTTTTGAGCCACTACAAAGATATTGGAGTTTGATCGTATTTTATGACTGTATGTTTTAAGCCCAAGGTCGAGTTAAAGAAATTTAGTCCGGTGATTAAGGGCTCGATATATGAGAAGGTCGAAGATTTTCCAAGTTATTATTATGGACCAACTAAGGAAGAAGAATCCAAAGTTAGAAGCCCATTCAAGGTTCCTGAACAAGAAGGAGTCCATAAGTGTTGTAAACGAAGATCTAGCAAAGAGAAGTGGTAAATTCCCGAGCACTTATATCAATCAGCTTTATTTTCATCGTTTAAAAGAACTTAAATTAATTAATTAGTGTTGTTTGGTCACTTTAAACGGATTTCTAATTAATCAATTCCACATAGCATCTTGCGTTAAAAAAGAATAGAATTGAATAATTAATTGTTGAGTGATCACTTAAGCCAAGGCGAATCTTGTTTATTTTGTTTTTCTCACGAACTTGAATTAAATAAAGAATGATGACTTTGCAATGTAATTCCAACGTGATCAATGTGTGTAAATAAAATCAACTAACTTAGTTTTAGGTATCACGTTGCATATACTGTTTGGTAATGAAATTATGAAAAAGGAAGAGCTAGTAGAGGCCGTAACTAGGGCTAGAACAGCGATTCCTCCCTAAAAGGAACGTTATTTTAGTACCCTCGTTCCCGAACTCATTTCTAGTTTATGTAGACCAATTTGGGCATGGGTAAAGCCATGATTCATGGTAATTATCCCTTGAACTCCACTTGGGAGAAAGGCATGAACGAGGTTTATGAGTTTTCCTAAAACTCATTGGTGAATCCTACTTGTTTCTTACAAAAAAGCGTGATGAGAGTATCATTTCTAATTAAAGGTCTCCCAAACAGTCAGGAATTCAAATTCTAATACACCCTATGCTAGGCTTTTAAAGGGCCATTGGCATCTAAGGAAAAAGATTCCCTACAATGGGAACACCCTCCTTACAGCCTTCACCACCACCGTCCACCACCATGCTGCCGGTGGGCCGTCGGCCACCACCAGCAGCGCCGGCAGCAGCAGCGGCACCACTAGTAGCACGTCGGCAGCCGGATGTGGTGTCATGGCTGCTGCCAGGATCTTCAAATTAAATCAAAAAAAAAATTATTCTTTTGTTTTAAAAATTAATTTAATCCTAGAACTAATTATTAATTATGAGTTTTGTGATTAGATTATGATGTTGGATTATAAGTAGCATGTAATTTAAATTTCAGATTTTAATTTTAATTAAAAAGCCCCAATTTTGAAACCCTAGATTAGGGATGGCAGTGGGTCGGGTTAAATAGGAGACCTGCCCCATCCCCGCCTCAATGGGGCGGGTATGGAGGGAGGTTTGGCGGGTGATGGGGCGGGTATGGGTGTAAAAGGTGTACCCGCCACGGGTGGTGGGGTAGGTATGGATTTTATAATAGACCCGCCCCGCCCTGCTCCGCCTCATACCCGCCCCAAGAAGAGTCTATAATATGTGAAAGGCCCAAGCCCAACCGCCCAAATACTATACCTAAACAATAAGAATCTTTAACCTAATTTTTCATTTGATTCATTTCCTCAACAGTCGTTATTTTCATTCTCTCTCTATTCTTCTATCTGAAAGTCAGTCACTCACTCATCCATCTTCTTCCTCGCTACCTCGTCTCAATTACCATTGTTCAATTCATCTTCTTCCCCAAGGTATATATCATTTAATCTCTCTTTAATTGTTTTGTTTATTTTGGTTTTGTGATTGAATGCAACAATTCTAATTTATTATGGAACAAATTAATCTTAATCTATTCTATAATCAACTGTGCTCATTGTAATTTTAATTATCGAATTTATTTCGATGTTGAGTTTTCTTAATTTAAGACGTTAAGATCTGCTGATTAATGATTAGTATGAATATGTTAGACAAATTATACTACCTACTAAACCACTTTTTAGATTTTACTCCTAGAATTTACTCCGTATATATTAATAGTCAATATATGAAAAATTTTTGTAGGTGAGTTTAAGAAATTGCAGCACCATGGTTGGAGGAATTAGCTAGAAGATGAAGGTGCAGCACTATGCGAAGTGACTGATTGATTTTTCATGCATTGAGATTTTGTAGCTTTGTATATATTATTGGATTTGGATTTGTGGAATTTTCACAGTATGAAATTGTTAATTAATAATACTTAATATTGTTGTTATTATTATGTATTGTAATTGTCATTACTGTGAAATAACATAGCATTTTAAATATATGACAATAGGTTTGGGCGGGTATGAGGTGGGTATGGATATCCAAGTAGGTGGCGGGGCGGGGATGGATTCTATACTATACCAAGTGGGGCGGGTATGGATGATGAGTATTGTACCCGCCACGGGTGGTGGGGCGATGATGGGTATAAAATTTTTAGGCGGGTATGGGTGTGGAGGTACCATCCTCCGCTTCCGACCCGCCCCATTGCCATCCCTACCCTAGATTCATAAATTATTAGTTATTGAAGGATTATGATATAGGATGGTTTAAACCTTTGATTTAAGTGTTTTAAGGCTTAATTACATCAAGTTTTCATCAAAATGTAATGTTGGAATTTTTGGTAGTACATTAAAAATCAAGTTTTTTTTAAGTAATTTTAATTACCCATTAATTGGGATTAAAGTATGGTGTTTTAAATATAATTTCAGCTTATTTTAATTAAATTATGAGGGGTTTAATAATAGTATATATTGCTAGAAATTTGTGTAGAGAGGATTTTAATACTCTTCTATGATTTTAAATTGTTGGAGACTTCGAAGTGAGTGATTTCTATTAGCCGTGGCGATTTTAAGATCGTATACAAGCTACATTTGCGTACTTAGCATAATTTTATTGATGTTGTCTCATGCTAAATGTGTTTAATTGATTGCAAGTAGTATCATGCTAGATTTGGAATGGAAATTATGATTTGGTTGTTATTGGTGATTGAATTATGAAGCATGATTTATTTGTGATGGATTATTGGTTGGAAAATAATAGTTTGGAATATTGTATATGAACCACACATTTATTTATGGCATGATAGAAAGCATGTTTAATTAAACTAAATGTTTAATTTGGCTTGGAATATTAAAAGAGAATTTTATTATGGTTCATATAATTTTTATTGATGCTTTAAGCATGAGAAATGAGCTATGTAAGTATCTATGTAACCGAGGAATAAATTGTATGTTGGTGCCTTAGTTCACTTAAGGTGTTTATAACACAGAGGGATAGGATTTTTGATGCATTAAGCGTTTAAGTTGTCATTGACATCGTGGTAGATTTAAAAAGGATTTGGCGAGTGTCATTTATGGCACTTATTTGGTTCTCTTTAGGCTGGATTTCATGCTATTTTATAGCTCTTTTCTTTAGCTTTTCCTTAATTTTACTCTTTATTTCTTTAGTTTGCATTTTCTTAGTTGAATTTATATTTTTACACATTTCTTGGTTTATTTTGTTATTTTCTCTTTTATTTGCTTGTTTTCTTTCATTTTTCAGGTTAAGATCTGATGAGTGACATTTATGTCACTTCTAGGATAGTGTTTATGCCTTGTTTTAGCTTGTCTTAGGGTGTTTTGTAGTTGTTTTGTTCAAATAATGCGTGCATACATGTCTCGATGTGTTTTTAATGAAATCGCGTATATTCTTGAATGCTTGCCTTCATTGCGTGTTTGCACCGTTCCCTATACCTTATTGCTTTCATTGGTGTTTGTACTTAGGTATTTGAAGTCTTGGATTGCATAGAAGAAGCCAAGGAAGCATGAGAGAAGTCGAAGAAAGCAAGGTGCAAGGGCGCGCACAATGTGCACGGGCGCGCAGCTGAAGTGTGCGGGCGCGCAACACTGTCAGAACCCGCGCAAAAGAGGCAAAATTTACGAAAAGAGACAGAAATTTTTGCGCGGCCTGCTTGCGACATGTGCGTGGGCGCACACACATACTGCGCGGACGCGCATCTAGCAGCACGGGCGCACACACCCAAGCACAAGCCGCACAAACCACAAATGCGCGGGCGCGCAGCTACATTGCGCGGCGCACAGGCCGCTGCGCGGGCGCACAAATTTGTGCGAGGGCGCACAGCGAGCCCATGTTCTGCTTTTTTCGCGACTTCCTTTATATTTGCGAACCTTGTTTTTGTACGAAAAACTTCATTTTTTCCTTTAGATTTTTTTTTCCTAGTTTTAGGAGAGCTTCTCTCTCTTAGGGTTAGATTAGAATTTTCTCTCTCTAGTTTAGGAGTAGTTTTAGAGAGAGAAAGCTAGGATTTCCATGGAGTTTTTGAGAGGTTGAAGAAGCAACTTTGTGGAACTTCTTCTCATTTATTCAATGAGCATTTTCTAACTTTCTCTCATCTTTATTGCTTTGCTTAATTCTTAGTTTTTGTTTTTTGTTTGTTGATTTGAGTAGATTAATTAGTTTGTTTATTTAATCTTGTTTTTATTCTTATTTTACCTTGTTTTCTATGTCTTTCTTCATTATGTTAGTTTAGGTCTTGTTCTAGGGAATGGGATGAAGGTTATATTAATGAGTTGAATGATTGATTGTGATTAGTATGAAATTGCTTCTTGATTATTGTGTATGGGTGATGCTTTTATGGATTAGAATCTTTCTAGCTAATCGATTCTATGCAATTAATTGTGCTTTCAATCAATTGTGCGAGAGTGAGTTGGTTGAGAGCCCTAAATTCTTCCATACCTTTGCTAGGCTAGTTGCACGAGAGTGAATTAGTTTAGTAGGATAATTAACATGCTTATTTGTGCGAGAGTGAGTTAAATGTGTTGATGTTCCTAATCGTGGTCATTTTCATCTATTTGTATGATGTTTTTTTAATACATTGATGTGATTGGATTCCACTTTCCCTAGTTTTAGTTGGTTAAATGTTTTTTAATTTAGGGCTCTCAACCAACTCACTCTCGCACAATTGATTGAAAGCACAATTAATTGCATAGAATCGATTAGCTAGAAAGATTCTAATCCATAAAAGCATCACCCATACACAATAATCAAGAAGCAATTTCATACTAATCACAATCAATCATTCAACTCATTAATATAACCTTCATCCCATTCCCTAGAACAAGACCTAAACTAACATAATGAAGAAAGACATAGAAAACAAGGTAAAATAAGAATAAAAACAAGATTAAATAAACAAACTAATTAATCTACTCAAATCAACAAACAAAAAGCAAAAACTAAGAATTAAGCAAAGAAATAGAGATGAGAGAAAGTTAGAAAATGCTCATTGAATAGATGAGAAGAAGTTCCACAAAGTTGCTTCTTCAACCTCTCAAAAACTCCATGGAAATCCAAGCTTTCTCTCTCTACACTACTCCTAAACTAACCCTCATAGAGAGAAAATAAAATTAGGCTAAACTAATCTAAACTATCTAAAATAAAATGTTGATTGAAAAGTTAGGAGAAAATAACCCCAAAGGGGTATTTATAATACAAGTTAAATAAAAATAAAATAAAATAAATAAAACTAATTAAAACTAAACACAAAAAACAAAACTAAAATAAAATAAAATAAAAGAAAAGAAAAAGAAATGGAGAAAGAAAACCCCAAACCCCCTAAAATTCCCACCCAAACCCACGAATCATCAGACCTCCCAATTCCCCTTCTCTTCGTGGCTGCTCTGAACTTTCATCACCATCACGCATCATCTTCACCCTTCATCAAAAATCATCATCAAGCATCATCACATCGCAGCCGTTCGATTTTCATTAAAAGTCACACGCGAAGCTCGTGAAATGGTTCGGTCGAACCATGGGTTGGTGCGGCCAAACTACGGGGTTGGTTCGGTCGAACCATGGGTGTGTTCGACCACACCTCTTCAAATTACAAAAACTCAAAAGTTTCTGACTCGAACTTCGACCGAACTCCATTGGTATGCTCGAACTTGATTAATTGCAATTTGCTCTGAATTGGGGATGTTGCTTGGGCAATTTGGGGTTGCAATTGGTGGCTGATTTGTTGCTATAAATTGGTGATGCGGCTGCTGTAATTTTTGGCCGCTGCTGTGTCGGCTTTTATTGGTGGCTAACGGTGGTTCTAGGTGGTGGTGATTGGAGGTGTTTTGGTGGTGTATTGGTTGTTGGATATGCGTGGGTGAGTTGGTCGATGTGGGCTGGTAACGGGGCTGATTGGAGTTGCGTGGTGGAGCAGGGGAGTTAATAGGTGGGTACGTGGCTGGAGATTGGTGTGATTGGAGGTGGTTTGGTGGTGATTGATGGCGGTTTTGGCGGTGGCTGGTGTTGTGGGTTGCGAAGAGATGTTGCTGCCATTGCTGTTATTGTTGTTGTTGTTGTTGTTGTGGCTGGTGGTGTGTGGTGGTAAGGGAGTTGCGTGGGTGCAGGGGAACAGCAGAGGAGAAGCTGTGTGGTGGAGGTTAAGGAATGGTGTGGTGTATAATAAGCTGGCAGCAGCAAGAGGTTGGGGGCAGCAGCTTGTAAGAATTTTGTTGAACTTGATTGACTCGGGTCTTGAACTTCCAATGCAAACCATTTGACTTTGAAATCCGTGCTTCAACCCGAAAACATACCTATACAACCAAAAAAAACAAGAGAAATAGGGACAAAAACTAAAATAATAAAATAAAACGAAGTAAAATAAAATAAAATACGAAACTAAAATAAATAAGAAAACGAGATAAAAAGAGAAATTATTAAAAATAAAAACTAAGAACTTAAACTACAAACATTAAAAGTAAGAAAAATAAAATAAAACACGAAAATAAACTAAAAACTATTAAAAAATACAAAAATACTCAAAATAAAGATAAAAGGCGAGAATAAGCAAATAATAGAAATAAAGGATAAAAAAGGGTTAAAATATTGGAAAATAAGTCGGAAAACGACTCAATAAACACCCTAAAAGTGACATAAAAGTCACTTATCATTTGAGAGTGTCATTGGTTGACTCTAGGATACTATATGCTTAGGTAGTCGGGTTAAAAACTTTTAGGGGTCCATGAAGCCTTAGTTCACAGGAATGAGGTAAGATGGAGTTGCTCTCTATAGTGGATTTGAAACCCTTGGTTGGTATTTGTTTGGTTATAATCCCTTGTGAGCTTCATTTGTTCTAACCTTCATCACCTTGTTGAGTGGCAATTTAGGATCCTTGACTATGCATGTCTTAATCCTTGTTTTGACCTCTAGCTCCCAAGATCGTGACCGAGCCACTCTAGGGGAGGAAAAGGGCACCTTTTCTCATTTTTCTTTATCTTCTTTTTATTTTGTTACAAATTTGGTTTTCTATTTTGCATCGACCTACTTATTAACCAATTTGAGCCTAATGTTTCCCGCTCTTGTTTAAACCGCATTACAAACCTAATGGTCTATATTTACCAACCCTTTTAGTTAGTAAAGCATTGGCATGTGAGGTTTGAGTTTTGAGAGTGTTGAAAATGAACAAGACATTTTGTGAATTGGTTAAAGTACGATATTGAAAGTTGAGCTTGAAAAGAAAATGCAAAAAAGTTTGAGAAGAAAGATGCAATTCAAGAAAATCAAATGAAGTTTCAAGAAAAAGTCGTCCATAGTTAAAAAAAAAAAGGCAAGGACACCAAATAAGAGCTAAAAAAAATATTGAAAAAGAAACAAAAAAAACAAAAAAATATTTTAGTTTAGTTTCGTTTTCTTCCCTAGTTTAAGCATTGAGGACAATGCTTCGTTCAAGCTTGGGGGGGGGGGGGAAGCGTTACTTCGTTTTTGGTATATATTGTGTTAGTGTTGGATAAGCTTGGGGGAGATAGAATTATTGGTATTTTTGTTTGATAATTTGTTACTTCTTGAGTTTGTTTTTGAGAGTAGGCCACTCTTTTGCTTCACTTAGGAAATATCACCAAAATTTTCAAATTTTTACCCCGCCTTAAACCTTAGCCTTACGTTACAACCCAATAAAAGACCCTTAGACTTTAGTGGGGTTAGGTCAAAGAACGGTGGAGGGAGATAGACTTCAAGCCTATGGAGAGAGTATGCATAGTTGAGATGTCGGGATTACCTTCTCAAAGTTTTTCATTTCTTTATCTTTTTCCGGTTCATTCGAGGAATCTTGAGAAACTAGCTTAAGGGTTGATTTGAAGCTAGTGGAGAGAACGCGGCCCGATTTGTTGGGGCTAGGGTGGATTGAGTCCTCATTAGTTCTCTATGCTTAGCATATGTTATGTTTCAATCAACCATTGACATCTTGGAACGTGCATACATTTGTCTACTTAGAAAGGTTTGCATTCATTGGTGGTTGGTCCTATCTCTTGTCCAAATATGAACTTGTGTCTTGCTTTCTCTTTTTATGTTTATTTTTCTTTTCTTTTTATTGTCTTTCCTTGGTTTTTGTCTAGAGTTGTAGGTTAAGCTCTTAGGAAACCCTCGCGAGAGCACACTCGTCCTCTAGGGCAATCTAGGGGTTTAAAGGGCTTGTCTTTAGTTGCTAAAATTGACCGTGATTCCTACGAAAATGAGTTAGTGTACATTCTCATCTCCTTTAGTGTCTTAGCTTTGCTTGAATAATTCACTCCCTTTCTCTTTATCTTGCTCGAGGACGAGCAAAGGTTTAGCTTGGGGGAATTCGATGAGTGTCATTTATGGCACTCATTTGGTTCTCTTTAGGGTGGATTTCATGTTATTTTATAGCTCTTTTCTTTAGCTTTTCCTTAATTTTACTATTTATTTCTTTAGTTTGCATTTTCTTAGTTGAATTTATATTTTAATACATTTCTTGGTTTATTTTGTTACTTTCTCTTTTATTTGCTTGTTTTCTTTCATTTTTCAGGTTAAGATCTGATGAGTGACATTTATGTCACTCCTAGGATAGTGTTTATGCCTTGTTTTAGCTTGTCTTAGGGTGTTTTGTAGTTGTTTTGTTCAAATAATGCGTGCATACATGTCTCGATGTGTTTTTAATGAAATCGCGTATATTCTTGAATGCTTGCCTTCATTGCGTGTTTGCACCGTTCCCTATACCTTATTGCTTCCCTTGGTGTTTGTACTTAGGTATTTGAAGTCTTGGATTGCATAGAAGAAGCCAAGGAAGCATGAGAGAAGAATCGAAGAAAGCAAGGTGCAAGGGCGCGCACAATGTGCACGGGCGCGCGGCTGGAGTGTGCGGGCGCGCAGCCCTATCAGAACCCGCGCAAAAGAGGCGAAATTGCATAATCGAGGCAGAAATTTTTGCGCGGCCTGCGCGCGACATGTGCACGGGCGCACACACATATAGCGCGGGCGCGCAGCTAGCAGCACGGGCGCACACACCCAAGCACAATCCGCACAACCCGCAAATGCGCGGGCGCGTAGCTACATTGCGCGGGCGCCCAAATTTGTGCGAGGGCGCACAGCGAGCCCCTGTTCAGCTTTTTTCTCGACTTCCTTTATATTTGCGAGCTTTGTTTTTGTACGAAAAACTTCATTTTTTCCTTTAGATCTTTTTCCCTAGTTTTAGGAGAGCTTCTCTCTCTTAGGGTTAGATTAGGATTTTCTCTCTCTAGTTTAGGAGTAGTTTTAGAGGGAGAAAGTTGGGATTTCCATGGAGTTTTTGAGAGGTTGAAGAAGAAACTTTGTGGAACTTCTTCTCATCTATGCAATGAGTATTTTCTAACTTTCTCTCATCTTTATTGCTTTGCTTAATTCTTAGTTTTTGCTTTTTTTTGTTGATTTGAGTAGATTATTTAGGTTGTTTGTTTGATCTTATTTTATTCTTATTTTACCTTGTTTACCATGTCTATCTTCATTATGTTAGTTTAGGTCTTGTTCTAGGGAATAGGATGAAGGTTATATTAATGAATTGAATGATTGATTGTGATTAGTATGAAATTGTTTCTTGATTATTGTGTATGGATGATGCTTTTATGGATTAGAATCCTTCTAGCTAATCGATTTTATGCTCTTAATTGTGCTTTCAATCAATTGTGCGAGAGTGAGTTGGTTGAAAGCCCTAAATTCTTCCATACCTTTGCTAGGCTAGTTGCACGATAGTGAATTAGTTTAGTAGGATAAATAACATGATTAATTGTGCGAGAGTGAGTAAAATGTGTTGATGTTCCTAATCGAGGTCATTTTCATCTAATTGTATGATGTTGTTGAATGCATTGATGTAATTGGATTCCGCTTTCCCTAATTTTAGTTATTTGCTCTTAGTAGTATTTGGTTTAATCTCTCTCTATGTCACAACCTTTCCTACTAGTCTAATTTTCATAAATTGATACACTTAGTCTTCGTGGTTCGACTCTTTACTTGCCACTAACTAGTTTAGTGTAAGTTTAGGTATTATAAATTTCTAATTTGGTTAGGGTTAGTAGACCAATGACCTACTCTTACCCGCGATCAGGGTTCAACATTAAATATTATGTGGTCACTAATTAATCAAGAATTAAATTAAAGTGTTTAATTGTTTGAATAATCATGATGTTTGATGTTGTTATGTTTTGAGAATCATCACCAAGTTAATAAATTGTAAAGAACATAAAGTGAAAGAGATTACGCACCAAAACTCTTGGAACGTATATACCTTGAGTATGAACATATGGATTATTATGCCTGTGTTGGAGCTGTATCCATTTGCTTTTGGATTTTGATGTTGGTGAAATTGTTGAGTCCCTTTGACATTGTTGTTGGTTGATGGATATGCTTTGTTATTTTGATGTTGGATATATGTTGGACTGTTGTTGGATATAATTTGGACTTTGTTGGATACATGTTGTGGTTATGGGGTCTGCATTAGTGAAAGTATGTTGTATTCCTTGTATTTTTTTTTAAAAAAAAAGAACAAGGGAATATGATTGATGAATGATGACAGTAGAGTATGGTTTGGTGTGTTGGATTGGATGTTTAGTGTTTGTTATGTTCTCAGTGATCATTTGATGTAGAGAACTATGTTTGTCCCTATGAGTTTGTGTAAGTGTACATTTCTGTTCCGTAATGAGTCCCCTTTTTCTGTTATGTGCAACAATGAAGGTGTGGAGTCCCCCTTCTTGTTTACAGAACAATGCATTTGTATATTTTTTGGTCCATATAATGAAGGGACTCCATTGAATTTCACTTCATACATGAGTTTTGCTCCAACTATTTCTTCTATGAGATTGTTGTTGAGGTAACAATGTTTTGGAGTGTAGTATTCAACAATATTTATCACCTTTTGATGGATTTATTTTTCACACCCAACAAAAACTTTTCCTTTTTCATTGCATTGAAAGTGTGAGTACAAAAGTACATGAACAAGATCAAAAGACATTACATTTGACTGTCTAACATGTTTAATCATTATAAATCAACAAAATACACCAAACCACCTATTCAAAAAAAGAAACCCCTAAAAAAACTAAGATAAAGAGTTAAGTGTTTATGTGTGGAAGTCCATGTTGTTCATGTGCATTTGCTTACTTGGTTGGGGTCCCCTAGTCTGCATCAACCTCCATATCCTATGTTGCTTCTTGAGTCCCCTAATTTGCTGGCCTAAACATTGTGTTTAGGTACTCAACACTGCCCAACACTATGTCCTTCTGGACCTCTACCTTGTCTGGCAGAATACCAAATTTTCCAACTTCTTTTTGTTCATATGAGGGATTTTGTACTTGTTTACCCCTTCTGCCTGCAATATCTTGATCATGCACTTTTGCAAATTAATCCAAATGTACTTGTTGACCTCTGGTTTGAATGTGTTAAAAGACTCAATGACCTTTTCCACTAGCTCATCTAGGTTGCTAGGAAATGATTGATATTGTAATGATTGAATAAACCTGTATAAGCCTAAATCAAGGAAATTCAAATCTGGTGATTGTGGTGGTTGGAACACAAGTTGAATGTTAAATCCATTAGCTGTTGTTGCTGCAATGAATTCTTCATCTCTGGGTATCTTGTGTGGTCTTGCATTATCCCATTGAGTTATTACATTTTTTATAGACTTTATGGCCATTTTGAGATAATTGCTGGTATCACTTTTGTGAGCAACATCCACTTCTAGAAAACAGGTAAATAGCGACGGACTGGTTCCGATGGACCCAATATTCCGTTGGAAAAATCAAAATTTCCAACGAATTTTAATTCCGTCGGATATTTCCGACGAATTCTACAAATCCATCGGAAATTTTCGACGGAATAATACTCCGTCGGAATATATGTGCTTTCCGACGGATATTTCTGTCGGAAATTACTTTTTCCGACAGAATTTTTCGTCGGGATACAATTAAAAAAAAACAACTTAAATCTCTAGAAACACTAACACCCATGTTTAATTTCCCCCTCTTCTCCATCAACCGCCCCTTTAAGTAAGAAAAAGCGCCTTCCGTTGCTCTCTCCTCTCCTTCTCTTCACTCGTTCACACTTCTTCTCCTTCTTATTCTCTCTCTCGTTCTCCTTCTTCCTTCTCGCTCGTTCTCCTGCTCCTCTCTCTCGTTCTCTTCTTCTCTCTCTCGTTACCTGCTGCTTCTCTCTAACCACTAACAACCGACATCAACAAAAACACCAGCAACACCGACATCAATAACACCATCACCGACATCAACATCAACAACAATTATCTTTTTTGCCCTTTTTCTCTATTCTCATGCCGAAAACAAAGGTTTTAAGGTCAAAATTGACCTTCAAAACTCTAGATCTAGAGTTTTCATGATCGAATTTGGCCTTGTAAACCTAATTTCGTGGTTTTGTGTGGTCAAATTCAGGTATGTTTCTCTTTTTTTTTTCTTAATTTTAATTTTATTTGTCTGCTTTTTGATTTTTTTTTCAAAATTGATGGTTGTGGCTGTTTAATTTTGGATTTTTTTTAAATAGATGCTTGTGGACGATTTTTTTTTATGTTTCATTTGTTTCTATTTTGGTCGAATTTTTTAATGTTAAGGTTAGGAGTCTGTTAGGTTTTGGTTTAGGTGGATGGATCTGGGTTAGGTTAGTGGATTTAGGTTGGTTGTGGGTTATAATGGTGGGTCGTTGCAAGTCAGGGGTTGTGGTGGTGAATTTTGTTGGTGGGTGGGTGAATTGATGTGGTGGTGGTGAATTTCGGGTTAGGGTGGTAGGTTTGGGATAGGTGGGTTATGGTGGTGCGTCTTTGGGGGTGGGTTAGGCGTGCTTTTGGTGGGGCTGGCAGCGGTGGTGGATGTTTTTTTTTATTTTCTCTCTTGGAATTTCCGACGGACTTTTCTGGGCCTGAAAACCTCTTCCGACGGACTGATTTCCGTCGGAAAAGTGGTTCCGACGCAATTTCTGTCGGAAAAGGTTATTTTTCCTACAAACTTGCGACAGCCGATTCCGAAAAAATTCTATTATAAACGGGTTTTCCGACAGAAAACAAGGGGTTTTCGACGGATTTTTCCCGTCGTAATTTGGCTATTTTCTATTAGTGATCTCTCTAATAACCTCTCTGTTCACATTTTAAACTGCCTTGGTTTTCAATGTTCCAGCTGGTCTGTTTTTTCTTGATTTCTTAGCTCTCTCCTTGACTGTAAATGGGAACATGCCATACTTCCCATCATGTAGAAATGCCCCATTTCTATCATAAAGTGGCTTCCCAATTACTGCCATAAGCATTGCCTTTAGTTTGAATCTTCTTGATTGTTGTACGCTATGTGGATCTTCTTCACTTAGAAGGAGATAAAATCTTCTTTTGTCAGGGTTCAGATGGAACCATTTCTCATCTATATGGATGACATGGTCCATATCCTCAAATGTAGGGTCTTCATTTCCTGTGATTGGATTTATGTGTGACAATATCCATTTCAGTCTGGCAACTTTGTGGTCAGATGTAAGTGTTGGCTAGTTACTGCTTGTGTGTGTTCTGAGCCTGCGTTTTTTTTCAAAATGTGAAGAGTAATATGAGAAATCTTTAAAGCAGATGTATAACTTCTCGTTATCTTCCTAAGGTGCAGAGGCACAGACTGTAGGAATTCATTAAAAAATTCCCTTGGTTTAGAATCAGTTCTGCCAAACTTCTTGGACATGACATCAATCATATTACCTTGTTCCAACTGATTTTTTTATGTCTTTGAATACCCATGTGATTGTTGACTTGTGAACACTGAATTGGAGTGACAGTTGATGCATGTAACCCCTTGGTAAATTGCCATTTTGCATTTTAAGTAAAATTGCATCCACTATTTCTCTCTTCTTTTACAAAGTAAGCTGCTTTCTACTTGTAGCATCCGGGTGAACTTCGTTTTGTTGCATTTGTTAACTTTGTTGTTCTGATCCTTGCTGCCCATTGTATGAAAATTCCTCTTCTTGCATTGCTTCTTCATCAGAGTCATCTTCATACAACCTATAATCATGCATGTGTTCTTCGTAGTCATAGTAAAGCTTTGCCAATTGTTCCTCACTTAACAGTTGCTCAACATCCAGAAACACACCTTCATCTAGTTCTTCCATGTGTTGTGCTTACCTTATTTTTTTCACCTCAGGTTTAATGACACAAGGCTGGCAGTAACTTGATTTTGTGGAGATGAAGCTGCCCTGTGGGTTTCTATGGATGATGGAGGTCTCAAGCCAATGAAGCGTATGATTTGTGAAGATGTGCAACACTAATTGTAGTTAGGGGATTTTTTTTTTGGTATTGAAGGGATAATTAATTGTGTTTAGTGCTAACTTTTGGAAAGCTTTGTTAACTTTTGAATATTGTCATGGCTTGTACTTTTGAATTAAACATTGAATGCTTGTAGTTAATGGAGGCTGTATTTATAAGTCTCATAAATGAAGGATGTCAAACTTCCAAATTTTCAAACTTTTTAAAATTTTGCTGAAAATTTTTAAGGAAAATGGTATTCCCTTCTTAGTTGACAGATTTCCCCACTGAAATGCAAGTGGGGGGGGGGGGTCTGACATTCTTTCTCCTTAACAATTAATCATTCCCCTTAACTTTCTCTAATCTTTGTCATCCAAATTTTACTTTGTGAACCGCAAACTCCTCAAAAGTTGCAGAAAATATTTAACGGGGGTAGTATATCCCATAATTAAAATAATTAAACCCGGAGTATACTTTATAAATAATTAAATACTTTATAAAATAAATAAAAATACGAAATATTACAAGATGTAACACAGTGCAAGATCTATTCAACGGTCGTAATTTTGATTAGGGAAACCCTAATTAAATTTAATTATATATATTTGTTATTTTAGATTTCAGTTGTAAATGTCGTATGACCTTTTATTAATAATTGATTTATTTGTTTTAAAAAAAGCTACAAAATTATGCTACAATAGCCATAGTAAACATTTTTTTTGCAACCATAACCATAAGCGACATGAAAAATAATACAGTCAGTCCAGAAATGATCAATTTCAACCATGTAAAAAATTTAATTCATTTCAATCTTCCTTAATAATTTAAAGAGTTAACTAAAGGACCTAATATGGGACGAGGGGAGTACATATTTTCCATACAAGTATCCCCATTTATCTAATTACTTGCATACTCCCAAATTTCAATGTAATTATTCCTATTCACAAAAATATTTACATACTTCCAATACAAATATCCTATTTTCAAAGTTAATTTAATGCTTAAATGCTTACCATTTAATATATTTCGGGTAAAACAATGGGACCTTCGGCGAGGTCCTTACTGAAGGGCTGAAGACTAGGCTCGGTCCAAGTGATGCTAGGCCGAGGGTTTCCTTCACAGCAAATACACGTAAACAATCCTCGGGGGTTGTGCCGAGGAAGGCCCCTCTGATGCCAAAGTCAGTACAATGTAGAGAGAGATAGTGCTATGCAAGAGTATTAATTGCTTGAAGCTACTTGTGAATGAATGCAAAGTGAGACAATTGATAGCTTTTATACCTTTGTAAAATAGGAGAAATTGGCTTGTGTAGGGAATATTTCAAGCATTACCCCAAACTTGAACTCCACTGTGATCATACACTAAAGTACGGTGGCGTCCAAAGGGAAGGAAGCTAGAGCAAAAGAGTCGCCAACAAGTTTTAGGAACTTGTAAGTCGTTCACAGGGTGAAGGTTACACCCCTTAACGATCCATGAGATCGTTAACTCCAATAGGTCTGGAACCAAGACTAGAAGTTCGGGGATGAAGGTACAAATCCAATCTAAAAGAGAAAGAACCTGCCCTAATAATAGGCCTCTACTTTATTCTTATTGTATTCATGTGCGCTTTCTGACTAACATGAAATCAATAGATTAACCCTAAATCTATTTATATATGTTGGTTGAATATTAATGCACAAATAAATCTATTGCGATCACTTCAATTATAATCATATTATCCTAAACAAGATTATTAATTATCTTATCAAGCGTGATTACAAGTACAAATTCCCTTTAAACATGCGTAAAAGTCGTGATCAAGTAATAACAATAAATATAAATCAAGCAACATAATAAAAACAATTAATTAGAATGATCATAATTAAAATAATCATAATAATAAATAATCAATAATAATCATAATCAAAATAATAATCATCATGTTAAAGCATAATAATAATAGCAAGATCCTAAGCATGACACTAACAAGATTAATAACAAACCCTAGCATGTCATTAAACATTAAAGATCAAAGCTCTAATCCTAACATGATACTAACATGATATTTAGAAAGAGAATAGGAAGCATTCTTTTAATCATACTTGATATTAGGAATTTTTAGTTGCTACCCTAAACATGATACTAGGAAGCAATAAAACATCCTAACATGATACCAAGAATCAAAATAATAATCTAAGCATGATTTCTATATCATAATATCAATTAAACAATTAAACCACTTACTTGGATGCCTCGTATCTCTTTCTAATAACAAGATACACACGTTAGTAATTTCAAGGAAAAGTATAAAATCAAATAATTAAATTAAATAATTAAAATAGATATTTGGGACCAAACCCTCAGAAATATCAAACCTTTCACGACTAGGGCGAAGGCAACTTCGAATTATGTTAGGTGTGTCTAGATCTTGTAAATGCGGAATTTTGTTTGTGAAAAGGTTGGTTTAGAAAGAGAGAAAGAGAGTATCAAGATTTTCTTGATGAGAGTTGGTGATTAAAAACGGAGGTCTACGGACGCTATTTATAATGAAAACAGTCGGGATATGATAAAAAATAATCGGAGTTCTAAGAGAAATAAAACACGACGCTGGCGCCGCAACTGCCTCTGTCGCCGCGCGACAGCCTGGCGTGCGGCGCTGCAGGCAATTTTCCCACACGTGTTCTCTTTTTTGATAAAATTAAGCGTAAATGTCCGTACGAGGGGTAAAATCGTAATTTCATTTAAAACACTTCTTTTATTCCAAATAAAACTCAATTATCAATCCTAATCACATTAGGATTCAAAAGAACCTTCTAGAAGATTCTCGAAGACTATAATCAATCCTAATTGCATTAGGAATGATAATTTATAATAGGCCCTCCTCTAGATCATTTGGCCGCATATAGATATCAAATCGGGCCCAGTTTAGTATTTTGGCCATAACTTCCTCATTATTTATCGGAATTGGGCTTATAATATATCGTTGGAAAGCTCTTTTTGAGCCCAATCCAACTACACTATTATTGGACCCTTTTCATTGACCAAACTAAACTGGATTGGCTATTTTCATAAAATAAAATAGGTTTTCGAAAATAGAGAGAAAGAAGATAATTTTAATAAAAACTAACCGCAACACTAGACTTTCCACACTTTCACTTCATTCGATTATGATTCGACGTGAAAGGTATTCATCACCGGGTTTGGTTTTGGGGAGACACAAATGGTTGTCTAAAGCTTGAAGCCAAGTGGGCTTGTCAAGTTGACTGGACCCTGGACTTGACATGGCATGGATTGGAGAGTAGAACCTTTGATCTTGGGCTTATAATTGAATCATTTATGGACCGGCCCAAACCCAAACAACTTGCCCCCCACACCCGATTTGAAATCATGACGGGTCGGGTTTTGATTAACAAAAAATGGAGGGAAGTAAATGATATAATTAAATTAAAAAGATTTAAATTTAAACAGTCATTAGTGAAATAACTGTCATTTGGATAATACTTGAGGAAGTTGGACGGATTAGTGGGCAGTTAATTTGGAGGGAGTGTGTTTAATAGTTACTTAGGGAGTGATTAATGAGAGATTATAGGCGCAGACTCCCATAATTCCCAATCCTGGAAAGATTAAAGCAGCCACCCGCTCTCTCTCTCTCCTTATTTCTTCACAAATTCACACTCCAAAACTCTCTCCTTATTTCTTCACAAATTCCCATTTTGACTTTGAACTTCGCTTAAACCAGGAAGGTCCGGCCTCCGCGCCTTGGGAGTTGCTTCCAGGGGCTACAGAATGGGTGAACGCCGAAGAGAATTGGGGACTGATGACTAGCATACCCTATTCTTGGTGGGTGATTAATGCTGAAACCTACCGCTTCGCCGAATAGATTGAGTTATTCAATGGCATCTTGGAGGAAGATGGGTATTGGTGCCGGATGCCCATTACATCTGATAGAATTCATCGTCCACCCCCTGGCTATGTGGGGGTGTTGATAACACGATATTACACACTATTTATATGTTATATTTGATTATATTTTATTGTGTTTTCTCCATTCTCTTACTCTTTTAGAGCTATTATTTTTCCTATTTCGATATTGCTCTTCTCGGTATATTTATTTTTGTTTTTATAGGAATAGGGCTCGATTTGGGTGGAATTCATTTTGATCGCGAGATATTTCTTTATATGGAGCGTTTCTATAGTATACTAAAGCATTGTAGCAGCCTGCTCCACAACTTGGTTGTGGTGTGCAACCTTTCGGCCACAACCTGATTGCGGGCGTCCATTATTGGAGCAATGGAGAGGCGAAGACATCCCGCTCCACAACCTGGTTGTGGCGATTTCTTCCGTGCCACAACCTACCTATGGCAGCACGTTTTGGCAATGTATAAGAGTCTTATTAAGATAGAAATACCTAGTTTTATGCTAGGATATAATTAGGTTAATAGGAAGATAAATAAACAAGTTTTACATTACGTTATTTTTATTCTCTCTTTTGTTTCTTCCAAGTTTTGTTCATCGAAGATTTACCTTTAAGCTTCCATTAATTCAATTCAAGTATTTTCTTTCCCTTATTCTCTTATTATTATTGTTATTACGTTTTCTCTTATTGTTTATTTTATTTATTTAATTATCATGTTTGAGTAGTTTTATAATCTAGGGTTAGGTTGAACCCTAATATGGATTGATGTGTTAATTGATTCAATTCCCAATTCTCAATTTAATTAATTTATAATTCTTCTTTATTAGGGTTGGTTTTATTATCAATAAACGACTAGGGATAGTGTTATTGAATGAGATTAGATTTGCAACGAATGTTGATTCTTAATTGATTTTGGAACCCTAATTAAAAGTAAGAACCTTTATGCATGAGAATAGCTAATTGTTCTTGCTAGGACTTATAGGATGATGTTCTTAATGTCTTTAATATGTATGATTCCGTGAAAATAGGTATGATTGCATTTTAGGGAAGCTATTAGTTGATCGAAAGAAACTCTTAGTATTGTTACGGGAGCATCTGTCCTGTGGAATATTTATTGATTTAATTGAGGGAAAGGGATTGTTCTATTGCACTGATTCATATTAGTGGGAATACTTGATCTTAGATGTCCCTAGTTCTTGATTAATTCATTATTATAATTTTCTTTGCTTGATAGTTCGTAATTGTTCTAGTATAGATTTCTCGATATTGATTGGTTACTTGCTTAGTATTAATTTGAGTCTGTTTAATTAGTTAGTCCTTATTCTCTTGGGATTCGACCCCTACTTGATCATCTACATAGTAGAGTTAGTTCGGTTATTTTTGTTAGGTATGCGACACGCCTATTAGGTGTACACTCGGCAGCTGTAGTATGGGCTTCGGTTCCCTCTGCATCCCTTTGTAACAGAGGTGTTGAACAAATACCGCACCTCTTTGTGCCAGCTCACACGTGTCAGTATCCGAAGGATAATGACTTATCTATGGGTGTGTGTAGGGAATAATTCAAGCATTACCCCAAACTTGAACCCCACTGTGATCATACACTAAAGTAAGGTGGCGTCCAAAGGGAAGGAAGCTAGAGCAAAAGAATCGCCAACAAGTTTTAGGAACTTGTAAACCGTTCACATGGTAAAGGTTAAAAACGATCCAGGAGATCATTAACTCCAATAGGTCTGGAACCATGACTGGAAGTTTGGGGATGAAGGTACAAATCCAACCTAAAAGAGATTGAACCTGCCCTAATAATAGGCCTCTACTTTATTCTTCTCGTATTCATGTGCGCTTTCTGACTTAAATGCAATCATTAGATCAACCCTAAACCTGTTTAATCTATGTTGGTTGAATATTAATGCACAGAAAAAGCTATTATTGGTGATCACTTGAATTATAATCATATTAACCCTAAACAAGATTATTAATTATCTTATTAAGCGTGATTAGAAGTACAAATTTCCTTTAAACATGCATAAAAGGTGTGATCAAGCAATAACAATAAATATAATCAAGCAACATAATAAATTATCATAATAATCATGTTAAAGCATAATAATAGCAAGATTCTAGGCATGATACTAATAAGATCAATAACAAACCCTAGCATGTTACTAAACATTAAAAATCAAAGATTTAGCCCTAACATGATACTAACATGAATATTAAGAAAGAAAATAGGAAGCGTCATAGAAATCATAATAAGCGTATTTAATATTTTAACCTTTTCCCTAAACATAATACTAAAAATATCAAAACACCCTACATGACATTAGGAATCAAAACAACCTAAACATGATTTCTATATCATAATAACAATGAAACAATTAAAGCACCTACTTGGATGACTCGTACCTCTTTCTAATAACAAAATTTACACGTTAGTAACTTCAAGGAAAATAATAAATAAACAATTAAATTAAATAATTGAAATAGATATTTGGGACCAAACCCTCAGAAATTAAAACCTTTCACGTTTAGGGTGAAGGCAACTTCGAACTTAGCTAGGTGTGTCTAGATCTTGTGAATGCGGAATTTGAAAAGCTAGTTTAGAAAAGAGAGAGAGAATAATCAAGAATTTCTTGATGAGAGTTGGTGAGAATTAGTAGTTTTGTTGATTGAAAACGGAGGTTTTAGGAGGCTATTTATAACGAAAATCATCCAGAATATGATAAAAAAACAAATCAGAGTTTAAAAAAGGAAAATTTCACATTTGCTACAAGCAAAAGGACCCTATTTCACATTTGCTACCCCATTAATTTTTTATTTTATATTACTACCACCCAAATACACTAACTGTTATAATCACTACCACTTAACTTACACCGTTAGTATTTCCATTACCACCACCCAACCACCGTCCACCAACCACTCCTTCCCACCCACCAGCTGCCAATCCGCCGCAACCACCACTCACCGTCCAGCCCAGCCACCAAGCCACTGCCATAGTTGCTTGAGCCCAATCCCCTGCTGCCCGCGAATCCGACCACCCTGATTGTCGGCGCCGGCATCGCATTCCCAGCCCCTCGAAAACCCGATCAGCCCCTCTCTCCCCTCGAAACCCACCTCAATCTCAGCCCCTCTCCCCTCGAAAAAAAGAAAAAAAAAAGAAAAACCTAAACTACCCAGCCACCACCCCCGCGCCAGCACCCCCTTCGCCCCCAAATCACCGCACCCCTCCCCGAAACCACCACCCGCGTCGCACCACCAGCCCCAACCAACCTGAACCCTCCCTCTCCCTTTCCCGCAACCGCGTCGCCCCCAAAAACCCAATTTTGGAAAATTTGCCAAAATCCAATTTTGGAAAATGTTGCCAATGCTTCGTAACAATCTATCATAAGAACTTTGCTACAATCAACAATCCACATCTTGGAATATAACTCTTGAAAGCAATCCACCTTGGAAATTTGCCAATGCTATGCGACAATCCTTTTAGGAAAATATTGCCACAATTGAAAATCCGCGTCTTGGAACATTTGCAAAAAAGAGTTGACCGACAATCCACTTCGGGAAAATTTGCCACTTACTGAAATGAAATGACAATCCTCGTCGACGAACCTTTGCCGAAATTTATGATGAATAGAGACCTACGACAATCCCTTGAGAAATTTTTCCATAGGGAACTATGTGTATGACAATCCAATTTCGGAAAACTTGCCAGCGATGACAATCCGAATTTGGGAAAATTCCAAATAGAGAAAGAGCACGACAATCCACGCTTGGAAACTTTTCCAGAGAAGACAATCCAATCTTGGAAAAATTGTCGTTTGAAGAAGATGCGCGACAATCCACTTTTGAAAATATTGTCAGTTGGGGATGACAACCCAATCTTGGAAATGTTGTCGTATAAGTGCTTGCTTTTGAATCAATGCGTTGATTTTTGTAATGAGCCAATGCTTAGGCGCTTAAGCTAAGTGAGACGATCGTCGTCAGGTCAATCACTTACTGCAATTGTAATTGAGCCGACTACTAATCATGTCAATTCGCTTGTAGGGGCTAACTGGCGTACCAAGGAACCCAAAATTGTTATACGAGGTCAAAATAGCCGTTCTGAGTGGCTTCGACCTCTGGCGCCGCAATTGTACTCTGTCGCCAAGCGACAGCCTTGTCATCTGGCGCTGGAGTCAGGTCTTCCCTATTTGCTCTTCCTGCTACTGGGATGCATCTGCATTTATATTTTTGACTATATGACTTTTCTTATCCTTCTTTAGGGTTGACCTAAGACTTAGTGTTTCTTAACTTGACATGACTCAAGGTATGACGACACGTGTGACTCATGGCTCGTGTGTGCATTGTGCTCACTCAATGTGATAACACGACATGACTCAATGTATACATGACTCGTGTGTGCATTGTAATGTGATCGTGCTACTCGAAAATGCAAAAAAGCAAAAAATTTCCGTCATTTTTGTGGAGGGTACCGACTTTCTCCCGGAAAAGAAAGACTCGAAAAAGAATCGAAGTTTTTGAAGGTGCATGAATGAACTTAGTCAAATGTATGCGTTTGATGCTGTCTCTCAAGGTGCAAAGGTTAATTCATCCTAGGCTATCCTTGACTCAATAATGAAAGTATGTAGGTAACTTAGGCACGGAGGCTAAGCACTTCATACTTTGTGATGCGATAACGATTACAAGTGATGAGTTATTTTGATATGACAAGGCATGCTTCAACGTCGTGTTAAGATTTCATGACAAAGGGTTCCTAAGGGAAGTATATTAGGTCATGTATCTGTAATGTGTGTGATAGTGACACTAAAGTTAGGCCGCAAGGGCTAAGGGCGTGGAAAAATATTATTTCAAGAAGAGTCAAATGATGGTGACTCTTAGGCTAGGTAAGTTAATAATGTAGGGATCAAGCCCCCAAGTCTAGCTCTAAATGAATAGAGATTAGCATAGGAGATCCTTTGATATGATCATGGTGTGAGTGTGTGAACGTGAATATGAATGCATGTTTATTACGGCCGCACCTTGATGTGAGGTTGCCTATGTATCCGTTAGGAATCAGGCCAAACGTAGCTTTAGCCGAACCTCGCACAAGTGTGTATACCTTAAAAAGTTCTTTTGAAGGGTTGTAACGTGGTTAGGCTAAAGGTTTGAAGAAGAAGGGGATAAAAGGCTCAAGACCCTAGATAAGCCCCCAAGGTGTGCAACTTTGCTTTTGAATATTTGTATTTTCATGCTTGAGGTTTCTCACTCTTTTCTTTTGCTTTATTTATTTTATTTTAATAAGTGTGGGCAATCCCGATCATGCGGTCTATCACTCACTTTGCATTCATATTTCTCAGGAACTGTACCGAGCACTCGGTAAGAGACGCAATCTGAGACGTGTTCATATCAAAGACATATTTATGTCAAAGATATTGGAACACTTGCCCTTTTGTACACTTTTATTTATTTCTATTTTTGCTATTTTAATCTTTTTAATCACTCAAGCTTTTGAATTTGCATAAGTTACACACCATCCCATCCAAGGTTAGGTAGATATGGGTTGAAAAAATGAAAGGTATATCATTAGACGAGGGTCAAAGTGGTTTATCAAAAAAGGATTGCATATTTGAACGGTGAAAGGTGATATGATGTGGCTACAAGGGGTGCCTCAAATCATTGGTATACCTTATGCTTAGTTAGACATAGATTTTTTTTTATTTTTTTTTTATTTTTTTTGCAATGCAATGCAATGATCATATGCAAGGAAATAAATTCTCATTTTATTAAAAGGGAAAAAGAATCTACAAAATAAATCTAAGGGAAAATAAAGGTGCCTATGCTAGACTTATTGGGGAAAGGAAAAAATGAAAAAGAAATAGAAAAAAAGAGGTCATGAAATCTTGTCGTTGAAGCTCGCCTCTTGTCTTGTGTAATTTGCTTCATCATCACCCAGTCTTCTCGCTAGCTAGAGGCAATGGGATCTTGTTTGCTTCTATGAGATCTTGAATGAGATTCTGTAGCATTCATCAGTGGTATGACCGTTTCCTCGATGGTACTTGAAATAAGAGTTGGGATTCTATCTCGAAGATCAATTTTCTGGTGTTGGATCCTCGGTAGGGCGAATAGGTTTGATTAATCCTCGATCATAGAGACGATCAAAAGCAGTATCATAGGTCATGCCAATGGGTGTGAGTTCTCTTCTAGGTTTCTTTTTGAATCTTAAATTATCCATAGCTAAGACACCGTTATGGTCAAAGGTACTAACATTATTATTAGAGTGGGCGTTTTTGGAAAAAGAAGAATTGTCGTTCTTCTTTCCTTTCCAGCCATTATGGTTACCATTGTTAGTAGCTTTTTGTTTTGCAAGGTCATCTTCGATCTCGATGCCTATATCATAGACGGCCTTGAAAGTATTCAAGTTGTGTTGCTATTTTAAATGCTTCGAATACTTTTCTTGGAGATTCTTGATAAATATCCTCACAGATTCTTTTTCGGAGGGCACCTCAATCATCTTAGCGGAAGTTTCCCTCCACTTATTAAAGAATGAAGTAAAGCCTTCATTCTACTTTTGTCTTAGCATCTCAAGTTGTCTATAATCGGTTTTGATTTGAATATTGCATTTATACCTATCAATGAAAGCGTTTACTATCGATTCCCATGTAGAGGTTTTCTCTTTGTCAAAGGAGAAGAACCATTGTTGACAAACGGTTTCAAGAGATAAGGAAAACAAGGAATGAAAGACTTTCCTATCCATCCCCTTAATGTTCATTATAGTTTCAAAGGCTCTTAAGTGGAAAAAAAGATTATTTGTTGCCTTGAATTTAGGGATGTCACTGGCATTGAACTTATGCGGAAGAAGCTCATTGTCCACTGAGACCCCTTGTGAGCTAATGCCCTGGAATTTATAGTCATTAGATATCTTGCTCAAGCTCTCTTGCATGAGCTCCATTTGTTGTTGCTTCACAGGGTCATTGATTTGAAGACTTAAAGCCTTCAACACTTCAGTTACGTCAGTCAATTGATTCCTAAGTTCATTGACTTCTTCCTGAGTTACCATTATCTTTTTAGCTTTCCTCTTTTGACGAATTGGTTTATCAAAAAGTAAGACTTGAACAAAGAGGTTGTCCTTGATTAATCGCCCTTCTCTCCTTGACCAAGTACTGTGGAAAGGGAAATTAGGGATATCGCGATCGACTATTAATTATTTGACTCAAACTCTATTCAACATGTATGGATGGAAGAAGATAAGAAGAATTAAGGTTGTGATATGGAGAAAGCATGTAGAGAATGGAAAGATGATGTAGATGGAGAGATCTACAAAATTAGGAATAGAATGTACCCCCAACTCAAAGGACGGAAAAAACTGACTTATGCATGAACCTAATACATGGTCATGGTGCCATATACTCAAAGTGTGTGCTAAGACTAGTAAGTGTAGTGAGTGTAGGTGACATGTTAAGCCTCTTGTGTAAGACCATGTGGCTAGACTATGTGGCTAGACTCAATTAAGGACTTAACAAAGTTATTGTTATTAACAAAATAATCGAACTAATTAGCAAATTGTTTAATTAGACACGTCGTGATGACTCGAGTAAAATGCTGAACTGTCGCCAAAGCAACAAGACTGTCGCCGCGCTCTGCAGTGCAGCGCCAGACGATAGAGTTGTCACCCGGCGTTGCACAACAGCGTGTGGCGCTGCAGCCTAAATTGTGGCGCCATTACTGGAGCATTAATCTGGGACTGATTTCAGTATTTTTACTCTACGGGACATGCCTAAAGTCGTATTAAGTTAATTGCGATTAAATTAATAGACTTTGATTACTCAAATTAATTAATTAATTAATTAGACAAAGTCCTTTTAGGCATTAATCAGTTTATTTGAGACTTAAACACAAGTCAAATAAATGGTTAGGAAAAACACATAGAGTATGCACAACAAATAATGCGCAATTAGTCAAGTAGGCACAATATGATGCAATGAGTTTGCAACCTAACCATGGCTTTAGTTCTCTAAAGTTCGAGATATGAGTTAGTCAAAGAGGGTCCATGGTTAATTGTCCGGATGCACCGCGCGAAAGCCTTACCTTTTGAAGGGTTAACGAGAGTGGATGGGACACCGCGAGTAAAAAACTCGCTTTCATGGTTTGGTGAATTCAACATTCTCGGATGTACCCTTTGTTGCACAGAGCGTTCAATTAGGTAGATGAAGCATGAATTCCCACAGGGTTATGTCCATATGTAGAACAAATATGGGTTTTATAAAAGTGAGAAAAACTCAATCAGGAAGTAGAATCGTGCAAACAGTGCTAAAAACCGGTTAAAATTAGAACGCATATTTCTGGCTCGGTATTGGAATAACTTGGCGCCAGCGAATAGAGGCCATCACCGCAATATGGCTCTGTCGCCTGGCGACAGAGTCATATAGTTGGCGACAAACACCTGTTTTCTAGACGCCAGTTCCTACATGCCTTAGCAGCTTTCTGTGCTCGATAGAAGTTTCCAGTTTCGCGCAGCATTATTTTGATCCTAGTTGTGAAAGATACTCCTCAAATTTTTTACGTGTAAAAATCCTATGTTTTTAACTCATTACGGATGGTCTTTCCAATGAGATCTTTTTTATGCATATGAAAATAATGTTAATCACAATTACGCACATGAAATACTTAGAACTTTTCGAGTCTCATCCACTCATTCTAAATCATTGCCGAAATAAATTTCTGGAATTAAAATAGAAATCCTCCCCATTGGAGTCGCTGAAAAATTGTAAGGAATATTTCAAGCATTACCCCAAACTTGAACCCCACTTTTATCATACACTAAAGTACGATGGCGTCCAAATGGAAGGAAGCTAGAGCAAAAGAGTCGCCAACAAGTTTTAGGAACTTGTAAACCGTTCACAGGGTGAAGGTTACACCCCATAAGGATCCAGGAGATCATTAACTCCAATAGGTCTGGAACCATGACTGGACGTTCGGGGATGAAGGTACAAATCCAACCTAAAAGAGATTGAACCTTCTCTATAATAGGCCTCTAATTTATTCTTCTCGTATTCATGTGCGCTTTTCTGACTTACATGCAATCATTAGATTAACCCTAAACCTGTTTAATCTATGTTGGTTGAATATTAATGCACAAACAAAGCTATTATTGGTGATCGCTTGAATGATAATCATATTAACCCTAAATAAGATTATTAATTATCATATTAAGCGTGATTACATGTACAAATTCTCTTTAAACATGCATAAAAGGTGTGATCAAGCAATAACAATAAATATAATCAAGCAACATAATAAATTATCATAATAATAATAATGATCATGCTAAAGCATAATAATAGCAAGATTCTAGGCATGATACTAACAAGATTAATAACAAACCCTAGCATGTCACTAAACATTAAAAATCAAAGATTTAGCCCTAACATGAATATAAAGAAAGAAAATAAGAAGCATCATAGAAATCTTAATAAGCGTATTTAATATTATAACCTTTTCCCTAAACATAATACTAGGAAGATCAAAACACCCTAACATGACAATAGGAATTAAAACAACCTAAACATGATTTCTATATCATAATAACAATGAAACAATTAAAGCACTTACTTGGATGCCTCATACCTCTTTCTAATAACAAAATACACACGTTAGTAACTTCAAGGAAATAATAAATAAAAAATTAAATTAAATAATTGAGATAGAGATTTGGGACCAAACCCTCAGAAATTAAAACCTTTCACGTATTGGGCGAAGGCAACTTCGAACTTAGCTAGGTGTGTCTAGATATTGTGAATGCGGAATTTTGTGTGTGAAAAGCTTGTTTAGAAAAGAGAGAGAGTGTAATCAAGAATTTCTTGATGAGAGTTGGTTAGAATTGGTAGTTGTTGATTGAAAACGGAGGTTTTAAGAGGCTATTTATAATTAAAATCAGTCGGATATGATAAAAAATGAATCAGAGTTTCGAAAAGGATAAAACACGACTGCATCGCCAAACATGCGCTTGTCGCCAAACGCTGCACTCTGTCCTTAGGCGACAAAGCTGTCGTATGGCGCTGCAAACAATTTTTCACGCGTTTTCTTATTTTGATAAAATTTAAGCGTACGAGAGGGTAAAACCATATTTTCAAAAACACTTCTTTTATACTAATTAAAAATCTTAAAAGTCAATTTATCAATGCTAATCAAATTAGAATTCAAAAGAACCTTCTAGAAGATTCTAGAAGACTATAATCAATCCTAATCACATTAGGAATGATAAACCAATAATAGGCCCTCCTCTAGATCATTGGGCCGCATATAAATATCAACCCGGACCCAGTTTAGTTATTTGGCCATAATTTCCTCATTATTCATCGGAATAGGGCTTATAATATATCGTTGGAAAGCTCTTTTCGAATCCGACCCAACTAAACTATTATTGGAGCCTTCATATGGACCAAACCAAACTGGGTTGGCTGTTTTCTTAAAATAGGTTTTCAAAAACAGAGAGAAAGAAAAGAAATTAAAAACTAACCGCAACACTAGACTTTACACACTTTCACTTCATTCGATTATGATTCGACAACCCGGGCCCAGTTTAGTTATTTGGCCATAATTTCCTCATTATTCATCGGAATAGGGCTTATAATATATCGTTGGAAAGCTCTTTTCGAATCCGACCCAACTAAACTATTATTGGACCCTTCATATGGACCAAACCAAACTGGGTTAGCTGTTTTCTTAAAATAGGTTTTCAAAAACAGAGAGAAAGAAAAGAAATTAAAAACTAACCGCAACACTAGACTTTACACACTTTCACTTCATTCGATTATGATTCGACATGAAAGGTACTCATCACTGGGTTTGGTTTTGGGGAGACACAAATGGGTGTCTACAGTGTTCTTGTTCTACGGCCTTCAGCCAAGTGTTCACTGTTTTAAGAAGCTGCATCGGCTCGTGCCGAACGTTTAGAGTGGTTACGACGAACACGGTGTTGGCTGGTGGCAAATTGAGTGTAATACCTCATATTTTTATACGTATTTTAATTAAAATAAGTATTTGAGAAGTATTTAATTAAATTAAATTGTTTTATTTAAAGAATTTTAATTATTTATTTTAAATAAGTTTGGAAATATTTATAAATGAAAGTTTATTTGATTAATTAATTTAATTAAGTTGGGGTTTAATTTAAGGAGAGTTTTATTTTATTAAAGTTTTATTAGGGATGGGATTAGAAAAATTAAAAGAGGAAAGTTAGGGAAAAAGGGTTTGTCGAGAAGGGTTGCCCAGAGTGGAGAAAACCCAAGGTAAACTTCTCTCTCCTTTCTCCTTATTTTTATTTCTTTTTCTTTCTCTTTTTCCCCTTCCCTTTTTTCTTCTTATCGGCTCCTCATCACCACCACCGCCGACCACCAGTAGCAGGTGGTCGTCGGCCGCCAGCAGCATCAGCCACCGACGCTGGCAGCCGGCGTGGTGGCTGCCGCCGCTCCTCTCCCCCTTTCGATAAAAAAAAATAATCTTTATTGTTAACAACTAATTTATGCCTAAATCTAATTGTTAATTATGAGTTTTGGGATTTGATTTTGATGTTTGATTATAAGTATTATGTTAATTAATTTTCAGATTATGTTTTTAATTAAAAAGCCCCAATTTTTAAAACCCTAGGTTCTTGATTTGTAAATTATTAAAGGGTTATGATTATAATGGTTTAGATCTTTAATTAAAGTGTTTTAAGGCTTAATTACAGCAAGTTTTAATTAAAATATAGTGCTGGAATTTTAAGTAGAGCATTTAAAATCAAGTTTCTTTAAGGAATTTTAATTACCCATTAATTGGGATTAAAGTATGATGTTTTAAATATAATTTCAGCTAATTTTAATTAAATTATGAGGGATTTTATAATAGTATATATAGCTGGAAATTTGTGTAGAGTGGATTTTAATACTCTTCTATAATTTTAAATTGTAGGAGACATTGAAGTGAGCGATTTTTTTTAGTCGTGGCGATTCTAAGATCATATACAAGGTACGTTCGCGTATTTAGCATAATTATATTAATGTAGTAGCATGCTAAATGTGTTTCATTGATTATAAGTAGTATCATGCTAGGATTGGATTGGAAATTATGATTTGGATGTTAATGGTGATTGGATTATGAAGCATGATATATTTGTGATGGATTATTGAATGGAAAATAATGGTTTGGAATATTATTTATGAACTACATATTTATTTGTGGCATGTTAGAGAGCATGTTTAATTAAACTAAATGTTTAATTTGGTTTGGAATATTGAAAAGGAATTTTATTATGGTTCATATAATTTTTATTGATGTTATAAGCATGAGGAAAGAGCTATATAAGTGTCTATGTACACAAAGAATACATTGTATGTTGGTGCCTTAGTGCACTTAAGGTTTTTTTTAACACCGAGGGATAGAATTTGTGGCGCTTTATGCGTTTAAGGTGTCATTGGCACCGAGGTAGAATTGAAAAGGATTCAACATTAAATATTATGTGGTCACTAATTATTCAAGAATTAAATTGGTATATTTGATTGTTTGGATAATTATTGTTGATTGAATGATTATGGTTTAAGAGTCATCACCAAGTTTAATAATCTGTAAATAACGTAAAGTGAAAGAGATTACGCACCAAAACTCTTGGAACGTATATACCTTGAGTATAAACATATGGGGGAGTTATGGGGTTTTATTTTTAACCATAACTTCTACTTGAGTACAAGACGTTGTACATTGCTTTTATTATTATTATTATTATGCGCAGGAATTCCGCCACCTATGTGTGGTTATTGATGCTGGCACGGTTAGCTCCCGTGTTAGTAACCTCAATTTATTTGGGGGAGGTTGAGTGGGAAACCCATTCGATGCGTAGTCAGCACTAAATAAATTATGTAGTGTCTAGTGAGAAATTTTATTGAATGTTGTATGCTTGAAAAACAGGTGCAACGAGGCAAGTGTGTGTTGATAGGAAATTATATGTTAGTGTGTTAATTACGCTTATGTACTCAGCTTTGTTGATTGTGTGTTTTGTGTTTTTGATGGCCTTGTCTTTATCTTGGCCCTATGATGACCCATTTTTAATGGAGAATAGTGGAAACAAGTAGAGATAAGCTTTTTCATGAATGGGTATGACTGAAGAGTGAATCATGCTAGTTTCTATAAGTATATGAATGTGTTATTGCTTTATTTATTGATGACTTTATTATTATGCGTGGCTAACGAAAGAGGGTTTTAAGTTCGGTTTTGTTTTAATAAGGGCCTACCAAGTTATAGGTTGATTATATTTTACTTCGTTTAACTTTGGTTTGACGTTACTTTTGTTGATTGAGTTTTCAAGTTGACTTGGTTTGAATTGTTTTGAAATTAGTCTTCCGCTGTGTGTCTTTGATAGTTTCCTTAGCCGTTTACACAGTGGCGGTAATGTCTTAGATATTCCTATTTAAAGTTTTAAATGGGGAAAAACAGGTATTCTAAAATAAAGGAATTTCTAGGGTGTTACATTGAGAGTTTGCCGAAGTACTTGACTATGTGGCCAAATGACAGTTCGGACAAGGACTGGTGAGGCCAGCGGATCTGGTTTAGGGCACCCTCGGATCCTGAGCATCCTTCCTTCTTTAATGTCTCGCGATACCTATCAGAGCCTCATCCGAGGATGCAAGATCTTAATCCCGGAGAGCCTGGGGCAGCCAATCACCCCAATAATGCCCAGCTTAATCATTTCGGGAAGAAGGAGAATCTCGGGGGAACAGGCCGATGGAGATTTGTGCCTGAGACTTGGCTGTTGTGCTCCCATTATGCTTTTCAGGAGCGCATGGTCGTTGTTGTTGGCCTCAGCCGAAAATATAAAGACAGTAAGTACCTTCGGCTGGGGCCGATGACTTCATTTCTTTTGCTTTAATTTTTAGATTTCAATACTTCAGCGTGTATTTTGCTGTACTGATTTATCTTTTTCCTTTTCTTAATGTGGCACGAGGGAAAAATCGGCATTAATTATTAGCGGCTTGACATTAACGCAGAAAGATTTGTGACAAACAACAAGTCGGCGATCACAGAATCCAAGGATCGTCCCTTGTCCCTTCACTCGAAGAAGTTCACTATCACCCCTGCCTCGGAGTATTTGAAGCGGAAACCTTGGTGGGAGAAGAGGGATCCACTTTTTCACTTGACTCCTAAAGAGGAAGAGGCTGCTCTCACCGCTGCTGAAGTAGCTCGAGTGGTCGAATATTTTAAGAGTGGAGAAGGTCTTCTGCCACTGCAGAAGTGCAAAAGGAAGGGGTTGATGAGGACAAATACTTACTGAAGACGGTGAGTTCTCCTGACTTAGCTTTTTTTTTTTAAAGAATTTCCTTTGCTCATCCCACATTCTGCCCCCCATTTTCTGCAGTCCGACGAAGAGGAGGGTGGCATAAAAAGAAGGAAATGAAAAGCTCCTACAACTATGAGGATCTTTCATCTGAGAGCTCTGACTCAGACATGGATGGGCCACTTTGGAAGAGAAGAAGGGCGGTGGTCCCCCCTGATCAATTTTTAGTCAGGTCGATGCCAACTAGGGGAATTAAAATTCACCAAGCCCTAGGATGGTAGAGCTTCACCGAGGGCTCCTCCACCACCTAGGAGCCCTCCCAATAATCCTCCAACACCTCCCGCAACCCAAGATATGGAGGTTAACCAGAGAAGTCCTAATCCGAAGGAGGTAATTCAGGAGGAAGTGTTAAACCAGGGGAGTGTCATTAAGCCCTCCGCCAAGGACGATGCTGCCACTGGGACAGCTGATGAGAATGCTGAGAACATTGTTGATGCTGCAACTAAGGAAGGATTCGCTAAAGATATTCAGCGAGAGGCTAATGCCTTTCTAGATCAGCCCAAAGATGAGGTTGAAGTAATCAACCTTGAAGGAGACCAGCTAGGTTCCACTAAGGACACGAAGAACAGGACTTAAATTACCAATGCCGAAGAGGTTCTTTCGTCTTCCCTTCCTTCTTTTGGGACTTTTCAGTCTGGAGATATAGGGTTTTCAGCACCCCTAGTTCCCCTGCCCTCCAACGTCAAAGAGACAATTTGGGGGCATCATCGAGAGGAGGCTATGGCTTTCTTCAAAGACTTCTCCACCATGTCCGAGGTGGATCGGGCTAGAGAGTGGTCTCTCAAGGCAACTGCTGGGATCGGCGAGCCTGGCCAAAAGATCCTAGATCCTATAGTGGAAAACCAAAGGCTACTAATGCAGGTAATTTCAGCTTTCTACTTCAGTTTTTTTTTTTTTTTAAACTTCAACTGACTTATGCCCTGGATTTACATGTGGTGCATAATCATACTCTTAATACATAGATGATTGAGTCACTTCAGCATAAGGTTGAAGTGGTTGAAGCAAAGGCCAAACTTGCAAAGTTGAATGATGAGGCAGCGGAGGAGAAGTATGCTGATGCCGAGAAGTGCGAGAAGAAAGTTCTCGAAGCCTTCAACACTTTCTGCACAGAGATAGAACAACACGTACTTCCTTCCTTTGACAAAGGCTCAAAGCTGTTGAATGAGTTCGGAGCAATTGATGTCCCTGGTCTCCGAGCCCGAATAGAGCAGAGGATTGAAGATGAAATCAGGGCTTAGATGGCTGGCCAAAGGAGAGGCTCCAGAAGAATGTTGAGAGCCTAGAAAAAGACGTGAGGCATCTCGACTGGGCTGTTGAAAACAGAGATGTCCAACTCCTCAAAGCCCGGGATAATGTTGAAGCTCAAGGCTAGAGTTGTAGGACTTAGATGCTTAGCTGCAAGCAAAGGAGACAAAAATGTCTCAGGCCCAAACGGTTGTGGATTGTTCGGGGTCAGCTGCATAACCAAAATGACAAAGCTGCAAGGGTTCAGCTTCTGCCGGTTGAGGCTAAGGAACAACTAGAGGCATAGAAGGAGTCCTCTAAGATCGCTGTAGAATTGGAGCAAACTAGGAAGAGCTTAAAGAAGGTCTAGAAGAAGCTAACTAATGCTCAGGAGTTGCTGAAGGTCAGGGTCTACACTGCGGCTCAGCATGCTCAAGGCTACGTGTAGACACCCATTTGTATGCTCAAGGCTACGTGTAGACACCCATTTGTGTCTCCCCAAAACCAAACCCAGGGATGAATACCTTTCGCGTCCAATCATAATCAAATGAAGCAAAAGTGTGAAAAGGCTAATGATTGCATGTTAGTCAGAAAGCGCACATGAATACGAGTAGAATAAAGTAGAGGCCTATTTTATACGACGAGTTCTTTCTCTTTTAGATTGGATTTGTACCTTCATCCCCGAACACCAGTCATGGTTCCAGACCTATTAGAGTTGACGATCTCATGGATCTTTAAGGGGTGTAACCTTCACCTTGTGAACGGTTTATAAGTTCCTAAAACTTGTTGGTGACTCTTTTGCTCTTGCTTCTTTCCCTTTGGACGCCACCATACTTAAGTGTAGGATCACAGTGGGGTTTAAGTTTGGGGTAATTCTTGAAATATTCCCTACAATTTTTTGGCGACTCCACTGGGGAGGATTTCTATTTTAATTCTTGAAATTTATTTCGACAATGATTTAGAATGAGTGGATGAGACTCGAAAAGTTCTAAGTATTTCACGTGCGTAATTTTGATTGACATTATTGGCATAAGCATAAAAAAGGTTCTCAATGGAAAGACCGTCCGTAATGAGTCAAAACATAGGATTTTACACGTAGGAAATTTGAGGAATATCTTTCACAACTAGAATTAAAATAATACTGTGAAAACTAGAAAATTCTAAGAACACAGAAAGATGTTGAGGCATGTAGGAACTAGCGTCTAGAAAACAGAGTACAACGCCTGAAAAATGACCTTGTCGTCTGGCAACGGAGTCATTTTCTGGCGACAGGCTCTGTTGTCTGGCGCCAAGTTCTTCCAATACCGAGCAAGAACTCTGCCTTCTTATTTTGACTAGTTCTAGCACTGTTAGCTTGATTCTACTTCTTGAGTGAGTTTTTCTCTCTTTTCTGAAAACCATATGTGTTCTACATATGGACATAATCCTTTGGGAATTCATGCTCCATCTACCCAATCGAACGGTCCTAGCAATGAAGGGTACATCCGAGATTGTTGAATTAACCAAACCATGGAAGCAAGTTTAACTCGCGGGGTCCCATCCACACGCGCCAACCCTTCCAAAGGTAAGGCTTCCGCGCGGTGCATCCGAACTCATAACCATGAACCCTCTTTGACTAACCCATATCCTGAACTTTAGAAAACTAGAGCCATGGTTAGGTTGCAAATTCATTGCATCATGTTGTGACTACTTGACTGCTTGTGCATCTCTTACTTGTGCATACTTATTATGTGACTAAACTAACGGTTTGGTTTGACTTGTGTTTGTAAATAAATCTTAATAAACTAACCAGTGACTAAAGGGTTTTTCTTAATTAATTGATTAATTAATTTGAACTAATGAATAAACTTAAAATTGAGTCATAGTTCCTTTAAGTCAAACTGGATTTTTATTCCCGTGTATTGCACAAGCGTCAACTTGTTTTGGTCATATCCAGAGTTCTATAAGAACTACAAGTCGTACAACCTATGGATCTGTAGCCCTGAGTTTTATCTTTAATTTGGCATTAGTTTCGTCCCAATCAGAGTCACATATCAAAAGTTATGACTAAATTACCACAGCCTGTCCAGTTTAATCCATATATGTGAGGTCTTAACTTAGTCTTTGCTTGAGTCTAGTCACATAGTCTAGCCACATGGTCATGACACGAGTCTTAACATGTCACTTGCATTCACTAGTCTTAGCACACACTTTGTATATGTCACCATGACCATGTCTTAGGTTCATGCATGAGTCGTTTTTCGTTATTCGAGTGGGGGGGTCCGATCTATTCCCATTCTCTTGCACATTCTCTTCCATGTTGAATAGAGCTTGAATCAAAATAAATAATTAACAGTAAATATCCCCAGTTCTTGGTCAAGGAAAGAAGGGCGTTTAATCAAGGACAACACCTTCGTTCAAGTTCAACTTTTTGATAAACCAGTTGGTCGAAAGAGAAAAGCTAAAGAAGATAATGGCAAGTTAAGAAGAAGTCAATGAGCTTAAGAACCAAATGGCTGACGTGACTGAGGTGTTGAAAACTATAACCCTTCAAATCAATGACCCTGCGAAACAACAATAAATGGAGCTCATGCAAGAAAGCTTGATCCAATGACTATAGATTCCAGGGCATTAGCTTAGAAGGGGTCTCAATGGACAAGGAGCTTCTTCCGTAGAAGTTCAATGCCACTGACATCCCTAAGTTCCAGCCAACACAGACAATCCTTATTTCCACTTAAGAGCCTTTAAAACTATAATGAACATTATGGTGTGTTTGGATTCTAAAATTTCATTTGAAATTCCAGAATTGGGACAATTATAGTGTTTGGAGGTCCAAGAATTTCAAATGAGGAATTTGCCCAAATTATACAACTACCAAGTAATAACCCATGAAGGTAAGGATTTCAAATGACAAGGTAAACCATGTCATTTGAAATACTCAAATTCAATAATGCAAATGATGCATTTGAAATGAAATCTATCTTCCCAAACACAACCTTAAGGGGATTGATAGGAAAGTCTTTCATTCCTGGTTTTCTTTATCTCTTGAAACCGTTTGTCAACATTAAGGGGATTGTAAACGCTTTATTGATATATATAAATGTAATATTCAAGTCGATACAAACTATAGACAACTTGAGATGCTAAGAGAAAAAGAGAATGAAGGCTTTACTTCTTTCTTTAATAAGTGGAGGGAAACTTCCGCTAAGATGATTAAGGCACCTACAAAAAAAGACTCTGTAAGGATGTTTATCGAGAATCTCCAAGAGAAGTATTCGAAGCATTTAAAATATCAACATAATTTGAATACTTTCAAGGCCGTCTATGACATCGGTATTGAAATCGAAGATGACCTCGCAATGCAAAAAGCTACTAACAATAGTAAAAACAGTGGCTGGAAAGGAAAGAAGAACGACAATCCTTCTTCTTCTGAAAACGCCCACTCTAGTAACAATGTTAGTACCTTTGACCACAAAGGTGTCTTAGCTATGGATAATCAAGGATCTAAAAAGAAACCTAAAAGATAGTTCACACCCATTGGAATGACCTATGATGTTTCTTTCAATCGTCTCTATGATCGAGGATTAATCAAACCTATTGGCCCTCCCAAGGATCCAACGCTAGAAAAGCGATCTTCAAGATGGGATCCTAATTCTTATTGCAAGTACCATCAAAGAAATGGTCACACCACCGATGAATGCTACAGGTTTCCAAATCTCACTCAAGATTTCATAGAAGCAAACAAGATCTGTTGCCTCTAGCTAGCAAGAAGACCGGGTGATGATAAGCACAAGACAAGAGGCGAGCTTCAACGACAAGATTTCATGACCTCTTTTTTCTATTTCTTTTATTCAGCCTTTCCCCAATAAGTCTAGCATAGGCACTTTTTATTTTCCTTAGATTTACTTTAAAGGACTTTTCTTTTTTCCCTTTAATAAAATGAGCATTTATTTCCTTGCATACGATCATTGTGTTACGTCGCATTAAAAAAAAAATAAAAAAAAAATAAAAAAATAAAAAAAAAACATTTTGAACTAAGAACAAGGTATACCCATGATTAGAGGAACCTCTTGTAGCCATGTTATACCTTTCACCCTTCAAATATACAATCTTTTCTTGATAAACCACTTTGAGCCTCATCTAACGATTGACCTTTCTATCTTCAACCCACATCTACCTAACCTTGGGATGGGGCAGTGTGCAACTTATGCAATTTTAAAAACCTTGAGTGATTTCAAAAGATTAAAATTGATAAAAATAAGCAAGAATAAAAGTGTAACAAAGGGCAAGTGTTCCAATGTCTTTGATAAAAAAAATATATTTGATAAGGACACGTCTCGGATTGCATTTCTTATCGAGTGCTCGGTATTTTGCCTGAGAAACATGAATGCCAGGTGAGTGATAGTTTGCATGATCGGGATTGCCCATACCTATCAAAATAAATGCAAAAGAAAAAAAAAAAAAAAGGAGCAAAAATCAAAAAGAAAGACTTCAAAAGTGAGAAACCTCAAGCATAATAATACAAATATTCAATATTAAGGTTGCACACCTTGGGGGCTTATCTAGGATCTTGAGCCTTTATCCCTTTCTTCTTCAACCTTTAGCCTAACCATGTTACAACCCTTAAAAAGACCTTTTTGAGGTATACAGACACTTGTGCGAGGTTCGGCTAAAGCTACGTTCGGCCTGATTCCTAACGGATACGTAGGTAACCTCACATTGAGGTGCAACCGTAATAAAAATGCATTCATATTTACGTTCATAATTGATCATATCAAGGGGATCTACTATGCTCATCCTTATCCATTTAGAGCTAGACTTGGGGGCTTGATCCTTACATTATTAGCCTACCTAGCCTAGCTAAGAGTCACCACCATTTGACTATTTTCAATATATTTTTCTACACACTTAGCCCTTGCGGCCTAACTTTAGTGTCACTATCACACACATCACAGATGCATGACCAAATATACTTCCCTTAGGAACCCTTTGTCATGAAATCTTAACACAATGCTGAAGCATGCCTTGTCATATCAACATCAATCATCATTGCATCACGAAGTATGAAGTGCTTAGCCTCAGCGCCTAAGTTACCTAAATACTTTCATTATCGAGTCAACTAGGATAGTCTAAGATTTTACAATCCTTATACTATGAGAGACAACAGATTAAGATCATTCAACATGCACCATCAAACACTTCTTTTTTTCGTGTCTTTCTTTTTCAAGAGAAAGTCGGTACCCTCCATAAAAATGACGGAAATTTTTCCGTTTTCGAGTCGAGTGCACACATAATATCATGAGTTAGCACTCTACACACACGAGTCACACGAAGTGAGTCATCATTAAGTCAATTTTATACCTTGAGTCATGTCAAGTCAATGAGTCAAGCAACACTAAGTCTTAGGTCAACCCTGATTACATGAGCAAAGTCCTATAGTCCAAAATGTAGATGCAGGTACATTCCAGTGAGCAAGAACATTCCCGGATTTTTTCGAAAAACCGCGAATGAAAAACCCGACTCCAGCATCAGACGACAAGTTTGTCGCTTAGCGACAGAGCGAGAACGCGACAACAATATGTCTAGTGAGCGCCGGTGCAGCGACGAGATGTGTGGCCCCCATATTAAATTATGCGGACCTAGTGCAGTGATTGACCTGACAACGATCGTCACACTTAGCTTAAGCGCTTAAGCATTGACTCATTACAAGCATCAACACATCGGTTCAAAAGCAAGCACTTATACGACAATTTTTCCAAGATTAGATTGTCAACTCAACTGACAATATTTCCAAATGGGGATAGTCGTGCATCCTCTTCTATGACAATTTTTCCAAGATTGGATTGTCGTCTCTGGCAAAGTTTCCAAGAGTGGATTGTCGTGCTCCTTCTCTGTTTGGCAATTTTTTCCAAGTTCGGATTGTTATCTCTAGCAAGTTTTCCGATATGGGATTGGCATACACATAGTTCCCTATGGAAAAATTTCCCAAAGGATTGTCGTAGGTCTCTCTTCATCATAAATTTTGACAAAGGTTCCTCAACGTGGATTGTCATTCATTTCAGTAAGTGCAAAATTTTCTCGAAGTGGATTGTTGGGCAACTCTTTTTTGCAAATATTCCAAGATGCGGATTGTCAATTGTGGCAATATTTTTCTAAAAGGATTGTCTCATAGCATTGGCAAATTTCCAAGGTGGATTGCTTTCAAGAGTTATGCTCCAAGATGTGGATTGTCGATCGTAGCAAGATTCTTATAACAGATTGTTACGAACATTGGCAACTTTTCCTAAAATTGGATTTTGGCGAAATTTCCGAGATATGGATTGTCGCTTCATCGTAGCAACATTTCCAAGGATGGATTGTTACGTAGCATTGACAACTTTCCCTAAATCGGATAGTCATACATCATACAAGAGTTGTGTTGACAACTGTTCCTGAAGAAAAGAGGATTGTCATCACTCAAAGCATAAACAACAAAAGCACCGACGTAATGGTTCACAAGCAACATAAGCGCCGGCGTACTGGAACCGCGGAAAATTCAGCAAATATTACGGCAACAAAGTTCAAGCGAGCTTTAAAGATCGACGGGCTTTGATCTTTGGTAATTTTCTTCGGAATATTATCGCAACAATTGAGGATGGCTTCAAGCAAAGCAATCTTCGATCATATTCCCTGGCTTACGGAAAATGGTCACAAGGCGGTAGAAGGTCGTTTCGGGCGAAGCAATCTTCGATAGTATTTTGTGGCTTGCAGAAGATTATCACAGCAGAAATTGGAGGCAGTTACAGGCGTAGCAGTCTTCAGGCGGCATCCCCTAGCTTGAGGAAGATTGTCAAACAAACGAGAAGCTCTTTGCTTAGAGACGCGTAGGCATATCATTCAAAGCTCTTTGTTCAGAGACGCGTGGACATATCAAAAACCTCCATTGTTTAGAGACGAGTGAACATTAAAACAGCAAGATGGCATTCCCTAGCTTTTGGAAGGTTGTCACAATAATAAATGCAGCAATAAGTTGGTTACTACAAATACGTGTGCTCGACGGTGCAAGATACGCGTTTCTTAACTCTCTTATCTGTTTTAGCTAACGCTAGTTTGCAGGTATCGGTGTTACAAGAATGATTTAGGATTGCAGAACGTTCTGAATCATTCTCCGTCCCTATCGCTACTTTGAATTTTGTTTTCGAAACATAAGTTTCTCTAAACTCAGTCAAAGTGGGGGCTTCTGTAGACACCCATTTATGTCTCTCCAAAACCAACCCGGTGATGAATACCTTTCGCATCAAATCATAATCAAATGAAACAAAAGTGTGAAAAGGCTAATGATTGCATGTTAGTCAGAAAGCGCACATGAATACGAGTAAGATAAAGTAGAGGCCTATTTTATACGACGATTTTTTTCTCTTTTAGATTGGATTTGTACCTTCATCCCCAAACACCGGTCATGGTTCCAAACCTATTGGAGTTGACGATCTCATGGATCGTTAAGGGGTGTAACCTTCACCCTGTGAACGGTTTACAAGTTCCTAAAACTTGTTGGCGACTCTTTTGCTCTTGTTTCTTCCCCTTTGGATGCCACCATACTTAAGTGTATGATCACAGTGGGGTACAATTTTGGGATAATGCTTGAAATATTCCCTACACTACAAGAATGGATTCAACGTGGCTAGGATGCTGGCTCATCATGCTGAGCCTAAGATTCAATGGGATCAGTGTGAGGTCTGGGCTAAAGATATTAATGACCCTCACATGCTCTATGCCACTTCTGGATTGTCTTCAAGCTGTAGAGTTGGAAGCAGCTACAAAGAGGAAGGAGGCCGAAAACAGGGAGAAATAGGCCCGGATGAAAGCTAAGCCTGCCTCCTTCGTAGCTGGAGCCGAAGTTGATAAGGGCCCCAGCACTGCTGATCGGCCTAACCCTTCAGCTGAAGCCTAGGAACTCGGGCAATCGTCTTTAGAATCCTGCGGATGAACTTGTGCTTAATCTCTTGACTTGCCGCTTCTGAATATTTTTTTGTCTTGTCTGTTTTTTTCTTCAACTTGCCTTGATGTACAAACTTTATTTGTTTTTTCTTTGTACATAATTCGGCAACTGTAACTTTTCGGTTGTGGGCGGCTGCCGATTTTAGTATTTGTCCTAAACCTTTGTTTGATGTAGCTCGGTTTCTGAGCATATTTTCTCATGATATGAATAGCTTTCCTTCTATTTCATTGCCTTGCTTTAGTTGTTTGCTCTTTTCTGATTTTCGAAAATTTTGCAAAATTTTTCTAAGTATGCAATTTTGGCGTGAAATCTTTGCTGAAGGAATTGTAGCACTTCTTGCCCCCCTTTCCAGAAATCTGAAGTCAACGTCTTTGGATTTCAAAGGATATTGCTTGCCTTTGGTAGTTCAGACGAAGCTTTTAATGTTAACAATATCTCTAATACTTTACGCTATTTTTCTTTGTTTTCTATCAATCCGAAAGAATGGATATCCGAAGGAATGGATATCCGAAATATAGAGCCATCTTAAGGCAATGTCTCAAAAAATAACCATCTGGGGTACAAGGCTCATTTAAGGCAATACCCCAGATTCATCCATGAACTCATTGCCTTCAGGAACAAGTCTGTCCGAAGCATTTGCTTTGGCTGGAAGACCGGAGTTCCGTTTTAGGCAGGTTTATTGGTAATCCGAAACATGGTGCCTACAAGGCGAATCATGTTTCGGATAGTGCCGAAGAAGAACCCTTAAATAGTAAATACAAGATAGAAAAATAAAAGAACAAAAAATTTGCAAGTGTTTATAAAAATGGTGGCTCAGAGGCCCTTTCATTAAAAATTAAAGATGCACTTACAAAGATTCTTCTGCCCCGAAGGGTTTACACAAGATATTTCTTAAGAACATTAGCATTCCAATGATTTTTCAGCTTGGTACCATCCAACTAGCAAAGTCCGTATGTTCCAGGCTGAACCTCATCATAAATTTCATAAGGTCCCTCCCAAGTGGTTGAAAGTTTCCCATGGATCCGGCTCTTCTGCACAGCTGCAGCATTTGGAAGGACGAGGTCTCCAATTTCAATAGGCCTCGCAAGAACTCTTCAATTGTAGAATTTGCTGATCCTTTGCTTATATGCAGCCATTCTGTCTCGGGCTGAATCTCTAATCACGTCTAGGAAATCGAGGGATTCCTTCATGAGTTGTTCGTTTTCAGCCGAGAAGTGGTGCACTCGGAGACTTTTAGCACCGATTTCCACTAGAAGGACGGCATCGGTTCCATACACCGGTTCAAAAGGTGAATGACCGTAGCCTCTTTTTCGGTTGTTTGAAGTGACCAGAGAGTTACAATAAGTTCCTCTTACCATTTGGACTTTTCATCTTCAACCCTCTTTTTGAGAGCGTTAAGAATCTGTTTATTAGCAGCTTCGGCTTGACCGTTACTTTGCGGATGACATACCGCCGAGTTTTCCAATTTAATGTCGGACTTACCAGTATATCGCCTCAGCGGCAAATTATCAAACTGCCTTCCATGATCAAAGACAAAAACCTTCAGGATACCGAAGCGAGTGATAATGTTCTGCCAGATGAATTTTCTTACAGTCGACTTTGTAATGTTCGAGGTTGCCTCAGCCTCGATCCATTTGCTGAAATAGTCGATGCCGACTATCAGCCATTTTTCTGGTACGGAGCATCCGGGAAGGGACCCAAGATATCCAACCCCCATTGAGCAAACGGAAGCGGATTAAAGATCAACTGAAGATCTAGAGCTGGCAGATTGATAACTAGTGCGAATCTTTTGCATTTTTCACATTTTCTAACCAACTCGTTAGCGTCTGAGATCATGGTGGGCCCATAATACCCTGCCCTTAATGAGTTATGGGCTAAACTTCTTCCCCCCAATGTGGTTCCCACAAATACCAATATGGAATTCCCGAAGGATGTAATAAGCATCTAATGGTCCCACGCATTTTAGCAATGGGGCTGAGAAGGATATCTTCAGAAGCTCCCTTCTGAAGACAATGAACCTTGAGCAGGTTCGCTTCAGCTTGGAGGATAATTTTCTGTCCTTGGGAATTTCTCCCCGAAGTTTGTAAGCTAGGATGGGGTCCAACCAGCTTGGTTCTAGGTCAACGCAGCACACTTTAAATGCTTCGTCGATGCTTCTTTCTCGACGCACTTTCACATATTCGGATCAGTTCAGCCCGGTTAGATTTGAACTTGCAAGTTTGGAGAGTGCGTCGGCTTGTGCATTTTGACCCCTTGGGATCAATTGAACTTCAAAAGTTCTCAGCTTCGCAATAACTATTTTGATCTTTGCGAGATAGGCTATCATTGAGGGCTCTTTGGCCTCATATTCGCCTCGGATATGATTTGCGACAAGCTAAGAGTCTGTCTTGAGACAGACATGTTGTCTTCCAGAGAGATGCACAGCTCTAGGCCAGCGATTGTTGCCTCATATTCGACTTCGTTATTTGAAGCTTTGAATGAAAATTTGAGCGCATACTCAAAGGATTTGCCTTCTGTAGGCGTCGTTCAAAGTGCGCCTACATTAAAGCATGTGTGAATATGCTTGGCACTCATAGGAAGTGGGAATTGACATAATACGATTAGGGATAAGGAAAGTAGGGAGCCGCCAACAAGTTTTTTAAGGAACTTGTAAACCGTTCACGGATCATTTAAGGCAACCACGAATAAGGGACAACGAAGGCAATAACGATTGACCAGTGAAGGTTACACCCCATTAATAATCCATGAGATAACTAACTCCATATGGTTCGGAACCACGAAAGGAGGATCGGGGATGATGGTACGAAGTGAGTCATGGAGTCACATTCGCCCGTATTAGCCTCTACTCGATTCTTATAGTGAAAAGTGATTCCTCCGATCTCAAAAGCATGCAAATAAAATATTCAATTTGCTCCAAACTATTATTAGGCTAAATTGATTGAATATTAATGCAACATATAATTCTAAAATATTAGTGATCACTTTAATTAATAATAATATTAAAAAGGAACCTAAACTGGTCGTCAAAATTATCTTATTAGGCGTGATTTTCAATTACATATTCCCTTTAAACATGCAATATAGTGATCATAATAATAATAGAATAAAAATTAATATTGAAAGCAATTTAACAATAATAGCGTTAGTGAAATCAAATATAATATAACCCTAATCATGATACTAGCAATATTAAAATAAAATAAGAGTAATTAAATTAATTAATTACTCACATTCCGCACGTTCCTTTAAATTGCTACATCATGAATAAACTGTTAGTAACTTCAATAAAAAAAATATAAAGTAAATGAAAATTAAATTAAATTAAATTAAATAAAAAATAGAGTTGATTTGGTCCAAACCCTCAGTTATTTGTACCTTTCACACCTTGGTTTAAGGACGGAACCTCGGGTTAAGTATGGACTCCTTGGAGCGCTTAGGGAAATTATTATGGAAGAATAAGGAGGCTAGAAATTAGGTTAAAGAGGGAGAAGAGAATGATTTTTGGTGTAAGGTGAGAGAGAATGATTATTGGTGCCCCGAACTGTAGAGAGGAGAGAGGTATTTATAGGGAAAATGAGTAGGGAACACACGTAACCCTAAAAAAATTGATAAAAACCCAAAAACCCTAATGTGACAAGGCAGATTCCACCGCGACACGGTAGAACCTACCGTGACACTGGGGAAACTTGTGTGACGCGGGAAACTGTTGTGTGACACAGGGGGTTTGCGCGTGAAAAATAATGCGGATAAAACACGGGAAATACGGAACCCTAAAACGAGGATAAAAACCCTAAAAAAGGTTACCGCTACACAGTAGATTATACCGCGACACGGCAGATTCTACCGTGTCACGGGGGAAATTAGTGTGACGCGGGACATATTTGACCTACGGGAAGTGAAAACGCGTGAAGGGTTTACACGGAAAAGACACGAGAAAATCCCGTGTACCGCGACACAGAAAAGCCCATCGCGACACGGCAAAGTCCACCGCGACTCGGTAAAATACACCGTGTCATGGTGGAATAAGCATGCGAAAATGGCGCGGAAAAGCACCGTGTCACGGTATGTGTACCAAGACACGGTACAAAATGCCGTGACACGGTACAAAGCCCCGTGCCACGTCACTCTCTCCCGCGACGTAGCAGTTATGTTGTTTGCGCGGTAGTTCCAGTTTTTTACCCGTTTTTAAAATCATCATAACTTTTGATCCATAACTTGGAATAAGGAATATAATATATAATTGGAAAGCTTATCAAGTTTACTTTCCATCCCAATTAAGATATGGCCGTTTTAATGGAAGGGTGTCGGTTTTGGGCCGAGTTTAGTGTTTTGCTCATATCTTTTTCGTTATAGCTCGGAATTGGGCTTATGATATGTGGTTAGAAAGCTTATTTCATGGAATATCCAACCAATTAATAATTAGATCAAAATTATATATCCATAAAATCATTTTCTCTCGGTTTTGCGATGTGGACACAAAAAGTGGATAACAAGTTATGGTTTAGGGAAGTGAGCTAGGAAATGGATTAGTTCATGAAATATATTGTATAGAACATGGATTTAAGTAATCCAAAGATTAAATACTCAACCCGACCAATAATGGATGTGAAAGGGTGTTCATCATCGGGTTTGGTTTTGGGGAGACATTTTTAGGTGTCTACAGAATCCCCTACTTTGACTGAGTTTGTAGAAACGTCAGTTTCGAAAACAATAATCAAAGTAGTCGATAAGGACGGAGAATGATTTAAGACGTTATGCGATCCTAAATCACTCTATATACGCTGATACCTGCAGAAAAATGTTAGTTCCACAGATAAAAGAGTAAGGAATAGAATGCTTATCTGACACCAGTGTATCGGTGACAAATGAGTTTGGTAGCTTCCTATGCTTGAAGGAATCCACCGAATGACGTTTTGTTGAAATACTTTCCATGCCTGAGGAAAGTCGACTGATGAGTTTGGTAGCTTTCTAAGCTTGAAGAAATCTACCGGATGATACTTTCCATGCTTGAGGAAAGTTGACATATGAATTTAGAGGCTTTCTATGCTTGAAGAAATCCACCGATAGTGCTTTCCATGCTTGAGGAAAGCCGACAAAGGAATTTGGCGGTTTTCTATGCTTGAAGAAACCCACCGATAATACTTTCCATGCTTGAGGAAAGTCGACAGATGATTTTGGCAGGTTTCTATGCTTGAAGAAATCTACCAGATGACACTTTCCATGCTTGAGGAAAGACTTGTCTAATTTTGGCATGTTCGATTGTACCCGAACGTGGGCTGTAGTTGGTTTGCTTGTCCCCGAACGTGGGCTGTAAATGGTTCTCTTGTCCACGAAAGTGGGTTGTAAATGGTCCGCTTGTCCCCAGACGTGGGCTGTAAATGGTCTGCTTGTCCCCGGACGTGGGATGTAGATGGTCCGCTTGTCCCCGGACGTGGGCTGTAGATGGTCCGCTTGTCCCCGGACGTGAGCTGTAGATGGTTTGCTTGTCCCCGGACGTGGGCTGTAAATTGTCCGCTTGTCCCCGGACGTGGGCTATAGATGAGACCTGCAAAATAAAATTTGCCAAGGGACTCGTATATACTGTGGTTGACTTGACCAATTGACTTGACAAAGTTTGACTTGACATGACATGACACGTGTATGGCTTGTGATTGTGTGTGTCTTGAGTGAGTGTGTGCACTAACACAAGCAATTAAAAATGCAAAAGCAAAAAATTTCCGTCATTTTTGTCATGAGTGGAGGGTACCGACTTTCTCCCGAAAAAGAAAGACGTGAAAAATGAAGTTTTGTTTTTAAACTTCCCCAAAATAAAAGTCATGATAAAAAAAAAAGGGAAGAAGTTTTAAACTTCCTTGTTGAGCAAGACGAAATGAATCACATGGATTTTATTCTTGTCATATTGAACTGCTCGTCTTGAGTATAATGTATGCATGATGCATGCTCTTAGGCTAGGAGGCTAAGGGCAATTACGTCATGTGACACGATAGGTGAATGAACTTAGGTCATGCAGCTAAGCATCATATATGGTGTAAAGAAACGATCTTGAACGTCACTTAGGTCTTGAAGCTAAGCACGTATATAGATGAAGTGCTTATTGCATAATGAACGTTGCTTAGGTCAAGGATCTAAGAACGATATGCTTTGTATGATTACAAATCATTGATATACATTATGCGATGCATGAAACAATGAACATTGCTCGGGTCAAGAAGCTAAGCAAGTATACAATGTTTCTTTTAATGAATGTTGTCTTGAAAGATGATGAAGCATGCACAGTAGGGAAACAATATTTCATGATAAAGGGTGTTGGGGTTTGGTGAGTCCGACTTACCGCGGAAATAACCCCGACCCAAGGAACCACTCGTAATTAATAAAACCATAAAGCATAAATAAATAAGCACAAGAAAAGGAAGAACGAATTATACCCTTGAAGCGAGCTTCGCCCTCTCAAAACGAGCTCTTACTTGAAAGCCTTGAGCACCGCAAATGCCGTGCCTCCAACAGTATCCACCCACAAAGGACGAACACGACTTTTTAGGTCCGCTACCTTGGAGTTAGCAAGGTCCGACCAAAACCCAAGTGTTAATGGAGTTTAAGAGTTTTTCCAAAATATGGAATGCTCTTTCTAACTCCCACTCAAGCACTTTACTCCAAATCCCAAGGTTGGTATTTATAGAGGACAGTATGAGTGGGAATTTCTATCCTTTTAATGTGGGATTCATGAAATTCCACAAATTAATTTAAAGCTAAATTAAATTAAATATATAAGCAAGTAATAAATCAACAAGTGTCCTAGTGATATGTAAAGAGGAGTATGGACCACTTGGAGAAGAGGGGACCATACTTGCTCCCCACTCCTTCCTCTCCTTGTGACAATTGTCCACACCAAAAAGCAAGCATACTTACTAGTTACCCCTTTCTACCCGACCTAGGCCGACGACCCAGCTAGCCTCACACCGTGCGGGCTGCTAGCTGCTGCCAGCTCGGCCCAGCACGCCCACGCACATCAATGCAGGCTGCTGATGCCGAGGGCACTGCTAGCTAGCCATGCACATGTGCGGGCTGCTAGCAGCAGCACACGCCAGCACGCCACGCACTGCTTGCGGGCTGCAGGCCGTGCTGTGCTAGCATGCCTCGCACATGGTGAGGGCTACTAGCCACGCCTTGCTAGCATCTCTCGCACATGGTGCGGGCTGCTAGCTCGGCTAATCCCCTAGCACTCGGGATTCCGATGCTAGGGGTATTTTGGTCATTATTGATTTATTACTAATTTGTCGTCTCGTCTTTTTATTATTTTTTACTCGACTTCCGACGCTTGGTTTCGACGCTCTAAGCTCGAATTTCCGACGTCTAAATATTTAACACTCGGGCGACGAATTAATTTCTTCCGAATTAATTCGTCGAGTCGGTTCGTATATTTTTCTTGGGTGTGACCTGAAGGGTTCAGTCAAGATTAAGCTGTAATATTAATTATATATTAATATTACTGATCGGAAGCGGCCTCCACCCAGGCATTCCGATCACTTGACCTTACTGAATAGATTAGCTTTCTAATAATTCTAAACCCGCTATCAGAATAATACACTTGTTCGAAGGACACCATTCCTTTCAATCTCCCACTTGTCCTTCGGACAAGTGTGCATTTAGTGTATAGCCCCTTTCCTATGTCTCTTCATGTCTCTTCATGAACTACAGAGTAAGATTACTCGTCATCTCTGTTAAGTCCAGAAGTGTTTCTCGAAATCCGAGTTTGACTGTCAATAAGCAGATGATTTCTAAAATCCATCTGAGCACGACCATGCATTTTCACAGTCTCGCTCTTCGAGAGGCCTTGTAAACAACAAGACATGTTCCCTGTTGTTAGTAGGGGGACATTTCCAGTCTTGTAATGTAGCTTCTCTTACTAAGAGGACCTAGCCGCCCGATATCTGTCGTTATAATCCCCAGTTACGGCAGACGTTTGGCGGATACCAAAGCGGACTAGTACTCAAACAAGAGACCTCCCACTACTCATGGTCAAGGAAAAGAGTTCCGATAGTAATAATGAGAAAAATACTTATGACGATTTTAAATCTCTTAAAGTATTCTCATAGGTCGATCCAGTATGGTTCTAAACCAATACATGTGCAAATGATTTATATCCTCATAGCACAAGAAACGGTGCTATAAATCATACTACACACTAATCTCTAATGGTCATTAATCGTCCACAAAAAATATGACCTTGATTAGGGATAATTTTCGATTAAAATATTCAATGTTCACTTAATAGGTGTTTCTTTATCCAAGCCATTGACTTGATACCCTATTTTGAATATTTATTAAAATCGAATGGACTCATTATCTAATTCTAAACCACAATTAAATAGAGACGGAGTGAATTAAATTGCTTGAAAAATTTTAATTACTCCAAAAATTGAATGGTTCATCATAGTGCTTTACATTAACATTGTCCAAAATATAATTAAAACACTATAATATGGAAATCAAAGCCAGTTCGCGACATGCTTGATTCCCATTGCCTCAATGTGTTTGTTGTGCTTCACTTGAGACAAGGGTTTAGTAAGTGGATCGGCTACATTGTCATCCGTTCCCACTTTGCAAATTCTGATTTCACCCTCTGTCTTCCATTCTCGAATCATGTGAAATCGCCTCTAGACATGTTTGACCTTCTGATGTTCTCGTGGCTCTCTAGCCTGAGCAATAGCTCCATTGTTGTCACAATGGAGGTCTATTGGACCCTTGATGGAGGGTACAACACCAAGTTCATCAATGAACTTGCGATTCCAAACTGCCTCCTTGGCTGCCTCAGACGCTGCCAAGTACTCGGCTTCAGTTGTAGAATCGGTGGTTGTGCTTTTCTTTGCACTCTTCCAACTAAACGCTCCTCCATTGAGACAGAATATGTATCCGGATTGTGACTTGGATTCGTCTCTGTCTGTCTGGAAGCTTGCGTCGGTATATCCCTCAAAAACCAATTCATCTTTAGCGCCATAGACCAGGAATTTATCCTTGTTCCTTTTCAGGTACTTCAGAATATTCTTGGCTGCAGTCCAATGCGCCTCTCCTGGGTCTGATTAGTATCGGCTCGTAGCACTCAAGGCATACGATACATCCGGCCTAGTACATATCATGGCATACATGATCGATCCAATAAGCGAAGCATATGGAATACGACTCATCCTTTCTCGCTCATTAGGTGTCTTTGGACACTGCTTCTTGCTTAAGGTTATGCCATGTGACATGGGTAGGTGCCCTCTCTTGGCTCCTTCCATTTGGAATCGAGCTAGTACCTTATCGATGTAAGTACTTTGACTTATTCCTATCATCCTCTTTGATCTATCCCTATAGATCTTGATGCCTAGTATGTACTGAGCTTCTCCCAAGTCTTTCATTGAAAAACATTTCCCGAGCCAAGCCTTTACAGACTATAACAACGGAATGCTATTTCCAATGAGCAAAATGTCATCGACATATAAGACTAGGAAGGCGATGTCACTCCCACTAACCTTCTTGTAAACACAAGACTCATCTGGATTCTTGATAAAACCAAACTTACTGATGGCTTCATCAAATCGCAGATTCCAACTTCTGCTTGCTTGCTTTAATCCATAAATGGACTTCTTAAGCTTGCATACCTTCTTAGGATTGTTCTGGTCGACAAAACTTTCAGGCTGTGTCATGTACACAGTTTCTTCCAAAATTCCATTGAGGAAGGCGATTTTGACGTCCATCTGCCATATTTCATAATTGTAATATGCAGCAATCGCTAGAAGAATTCGAACGGAATTAAGCATAGCTACTGGAGAAAAGGTTTCATCATAATCAACGCAGTGAATTTGCCTGTAACCTTTTGCTACCAGCCTTGCTTTGTAAATGAATACATTTCCATCTTTATCGATTTTCATCTTGAAAATCCATTTACATCCGATAGGTGTGTAACCGACGGGTTAATCAACCAAGTCCCATACTTGATTTTCAAACATGGAGTCCATTTCGGATTTCATGGCCTCTTGCCATTTTGCAGAGTCAGGGCTCGTCATAGCTTGCTTGTAGGTTGCCAGCTCATCTCCATCCACTACTAGGATGTCCTGATCTTCGGTTAATACAACACCGAGATATCTGTCAGGTTGAGATCTTGGCCGAGTTGACATACGTAGGGTAATGGACTAAGCATTTGCATTGTCGGTTTGACTTTGCATGTTTTGACTTTGAACAATGTCAACAGATGCCTCGTGAGCACTTTGATTGTCAACTTGTCCTTGTTGCTCGTCCTCTCGAACTTCGTCGAGTTCGATTTTCCTCCCACTTGTCATTATGGAGAGATGCTCCTTCTCCAAAAGGACACCATCACGAGCAACAAACACTTTGTTCTTGGATTTGTTGTAGAAGTAATACCCTTTGGTTTCTTTTGGATAACCCACAAAGTAAACCTTGTCAGATTTCGGATGAAGTTTGTCAGAAATGAGTTTCTTGACATATGCTTCGCATCCCCAAATCTTGAGAAAAGACAACCTTGGAGGTTTATTTGTCCATAATTCATATGGAGTCTTTCCACTGCCTTTGACGGAGCACGATTCAGTGTAAGTGCCACAGTTAAAAGTGCATGTCCCCAGAAAGAGATTGGAAGTTCACTAAGACCCATAGTCGATCGGACCATGTACTGTCTAACAGGGTTTGATTCCTCCTTTCAGATACTCCATTCCCTGCATTGAGGAGTTCCCGGAGGTGTCAACTCTGAAAGTATTCCATGTTCTTTCAGATGGTCATCGAATTCTTGGCTCAAATATTCGCCACCTCGATCCGATCGAAGCGCTTTGATTTTCTTGTCGAGTTGGTTTTCAACTTCGTTCTGAAATTCCTTGAATTTATCAAATGATTCAGATTTATGCGACATTAGATAGACATAACCATATCTACTATAGTCGTCCATGAAGGTTATGAAATACCGATAACCACTCCTTGCGGGTGTACTCATTGTCCCACATACATCGGTGTGTGTAGACACCTAAAAATGTCTCCCCAAAACCAAACCCGATGATAAATAATCTTTCACCGCCACTGTTGGTCGGGTTTAGTATTTAATCCCGAGAGTGCTTAAAAAATCGTATTTTATTAAATTCTTATTTTTGAAAGGTCCATGGATTAGTCTTGGTGTTTGGTAAAAGCATAGTTTTAATTTTAGCCCAAACTTGTTAATTGATTTTAAGCCCAAACCTTTTTATTTTATTATTTATTATTTATTTTTGGCCCAAACGTTTTATTTTATTTTATTAGTCCAAAAAATAAAAAAGGCCCGAAATTATCAATCGGCACTTAAAAAGCCGAAAGAAATTAGGGTTAAAAGTGAATTTAGACGGAAAAATGGACTGGAACTGACCGTGTCACGGTCAAGCTTAACCGTGTCACGGGAACTCTTCCCGTCTGACGGTGGGACTTTCCGTGACACGGGAGGTCTGCCGTGACACGGAGAGTTCCGTGTCCTTTCCGCGTAAACCCTTAACGCGTTTTCCGTTCCGTTTTCTGAAAATTTCCCGCGTCACTCCAAAACTGACCGTGTCACGGGAACTTGTACCGTGTCACGGTACAGTCTGACCGTGTCACGGGATACATTTTTAGGGTTTTTATCATTTTAGGGTTCCGTGTGCTCCCTCAGCACATTTCCCTATAAATACCCCCTCATTTCTGATGTACGGGGCAACGAGAATTCGATTATTCTTATTTTTCTCTCTTCTATGCTCTTAACTTAAACACTAGCCTACCCTTTTCACTTCAAAAATTCCTTCTTCAAGCACTCAAAGGAGTCCATATTTTACTCGAGGTTCTGTCCTTAAGCCAAGGCGTGAAAGGTAGAATCGTTTGAGGGTTTGGCCCCAAAATCAACCTTATTTTATTTAATGTAATTTAGTTATTGTTTTGTTATTTCCTTGAAGTTACTAACTCGTTTATTATTTTGTAGTTGCAAACAAACAGATTCAAAGTAAGGATCATGCTCTTTTTATTATTATTGTTTTTCTAACGATTTTTATGTTGTTGGAATTATGATTAAATTGGTTTTTATGTTAATATTGATTCTATTATTTATTTTGATCACCATATTGCATGTTAAAGGGAATATGTAATTGAAAATCACGCCTAATAAGATAATTTGGACAACCGGTTTAGGTTCCTTTTTAATCTTGTTGTTTAATCAAGTGATCACCAAATTTTTAGAATTATGTGTGTATTAATTTTAAACCAATTTAGTTAAATAATAGTTTGGAGCGAATTGAATTATTGTTTGTATGCCTTTGAGATCACAGGAATGCTTTTCACTATAAGAATCGAGTAGAGGCCAATACGGGCGAATGTGACTCCATGACTCACTTCGTACCATCATCCCCGATCCTCCTTTCGTGGTTCCGAACCATATGGAGTTAGTAATCTCATGGATTATGAATGGGGTGTAACCTTCACGGATCAATCGTTGTTGCCTATCGTTGTCCCTTATCGTGGTTGCCTTTGTATGATCCGTGAACGGTTTACAAGTTCCTTAAAAACTTGTTGGCGGCTCCCTACTTTATTTGTCTCTAATCGTAATGTCAATTCCCACTTCCTATGAGTGCCAAGCATATTCACAACATGCTTTAACGTAGGCGCACTTTGAGCGACGCCTACAGTGTGTATTAGTCCCGACAAGTCACCGGCCCTTTCGCCCAACTTGGAGAATGGTTTCTTTATCATCTTGCCTAATAAACATCCTTCGCAATTCTCAAAGGATTCTAAATCAAATGAGTCAAGAATACCTTCTTGAAGAAGCTTCTTGATGCGTTTGATGTTAATGTAGCCAAGACGACAGTGCCACAAGTATGTTTGAATAGACGGTGTAGTCTTAGCTTTCTTTGCATTGGTATCAAACTTTTTGTCTAAAAAACACGTGAAAGTGTCATTCCATAAATATATTCAAGACATCAAAACAAAAGTCTTGGTTGATGAAAACGACGTCCAACGTCGGAAATACATCAAAAGTATGGTGCATAAAACTAAATAAGTTCTACTTCTTTAGACAAAACATGAGATTATAAGTTTTCTTGGATAGATCACCTTCATCCTACTTGTGTACTCATTTCCACATGAAAAAGCACCGCTCACTTGGTTCCTGAAAAAGGAGTGTATTGTGAGTCAATTTTCCGGTATCTAATACCTTTTAAAATTGCTTATATTCAAGTGTTTAAGATGATACCTGAGGTTGAGGTTACTTTTCCTTTCGCCTCATCATCCAGATACTTGCTGCATTCTCTTTTGTAGTGTCCGGGGTTACCACAATAGAATCAGCGCATCTTCCTCTTGTCTTTAAACTCCTTCTTCCTTGGTCTACGGGCAAAGTTAGCCTTCTTGCAAGAATAGGTCTTTTGGAGCTCTTGGATGACTTCCCTTAGGGACGGTGTATCCCTATTGGCGGTGAGACGCATTTTAAGCCCCACATATCCTGAGTGAAGAGAGCTAAGAAGCATGTGAGCCGCTTGCTCGTCTTCCACTGGTTTGCCAATTAGCTCCAGATGGTTGAATAGCCTTGTCATGTTAATTACATGAGCTTGAAGTGGCATTCCGGGCCTAAGTCTCGCATTGTAGACTTTTCCCCACACCTCTTGTCTTTCTTTCAAGAGACAACCATCTTGCGGTGGCTTGATCCTCATTTTGGAGAGTGACCTAGTCACATCCTCCACGTGACCATCATAATTGCCCCTAGCACTTTTGGTGACCCTCAAATTGACTACATCCTCAAGAGCTTTGAGCATCATGTCCGGAAAATAGCCGGAGAAAATCTCCTTCCATTGAACTGGGATGGAGTTTGCCATGAGTTTCTAAACTCTCTTGCAATCCATGCTCCATTCTTCATGAGCTTCATCACTCATGATCCCTTTCGAGTAGAAACTGGGGATCGGAGTGTCCAAGATATGCTCTAGGTAGCAATTTCTGAGTGTCTTTCGGAGTTCATATTCCCATTCCTTAAAGTTCACCAAATTGAGCAAAAATGGTAACTTTTCGGGAATTTCCGGGTACATAAGGTCGTTGTCATTAGTTGAAGACATGATTCTACAATTGAAAGAGTTTTAATGAAAAACCATTCAAAATTACTTAAATAAGATTGAATTTTATTCATGCAAATTTTCAATACTTATTTAACGTCTTATTTACACGTAAAATTGTCCCTATTTTGTGAAAATAAGGCGATTCCAAGATCCGAAGAAACAAAGAGTGGTTAAGCATGCTTTGGCTTGTCTTAACACTCAATCTTCTAGGGTAAGCATTGCCTTGCTAATGGCTCTAAGTCACTCTTGGTTAGACAATCGTCGCATCTAATGCATCTTTGACGATGTATCTCTTTTGCCACGGTATGTGAGGACTCCTCACTCATACCAATGAGTTAAACCAAAACCAACGTGCACACCCGGTGTGCCTTATGACCCTTGGAGAAGTGATGGCACCTCGCTTTGGCGTAGCCTACCATCACCCTCGTTCGGTTGGTAAGTGTTGTTTTGGAAAGGCAAGTTTGACTCAATATTATTAGGGACCTAGGATTTTTATGTTGGTTGATTTAAGTGAACTTAACTAATCATCGCAACATAAAGAAAACCTAAACATGCATCTAACGAATTATTCACATGTATATATAAGCATAAAATATAAAGCAAAATTATAGATGCATATTGGCAACTAGCATGGCCCCTTGAATTCTTTAAATCTTCAAAAGGTCTTCATTTGCAATTCAAGGCTTTGTCTTCCAAGATACGCCGTCTTCAAGACTTAACCAAACTATGCAAATACTAGTGTCTACGACTAGGAATAATCTAAATATTAAGGTACAAAAATACTTAACAGTGCGTAAACCGTATTTAGATTTACAAAAATACATAACGGCACGTAGTCCGTATTTTCTATCCTAATCGGGTCCCACTAGTTGCCATTTCATAAAACCTGTGAGAGAGAATATATATTCCATTCATCCATTCACTATTTGTGAATGGCCCATGAAATTTACAATATCAAACAAGTAAAATGCATTTAAACAACGCACGCACTAGTAACTAATCTAGGTGGTTAATCCGATTAACACGCCTAATTAAAACTAGTCAAAGTTGTTTAAACGATTATGTAATTGACGTCATTAATAATTGAAGCTCCCACTAAATTCCGCATTTCCCTTAATTAATCCAATTAATTAAGTCGGTAGCACCCAAACTTTTCAAAATAAAATTTTGCCAATGCCGCTCAAAACCGAGGCCTAGCCTCCTAAAATTTTAATTAAAATAAACAAAATTAATTAAAATAAATAAAACGGCAAAATAAGCAATATTAAGCCAACCGCATTTCAAGCGGCTTTCGCTTTAAGAGTTTTGCCAAGGAAACTCAAATAATCGCGGCTCATGCAAACCAAGCATACTACGGCTATTCACCTCACCGCACCAAGCATATGCACACACAAAAAACTCCGCACACACGGCCCGCGACAAGCAGCCATGGGATGTTGCCACTACTGCACGCACGCGCACGCACAACCATGGCTGCTGGTGCGTGGCTGCTGCGGCCGTGTGCTGCTGCCGCGCGTGTGGCCGCACGCAAGGCGGGGCAGCCATCTTGGCAGCCACATGCGGGCTGCTATGCAGCCCGGCTAGCCAAGGGTGGTTCTTTGCCTCGTTTTACGTGCCATGGCCTCGGGATTTGATCCCATTTCGCAAGACATAATTAATTAATTCTAAATTAATTTAAGAACTAACTCAATGAGCAAAAAAAAAATAAAAATTTTAAACAAGTCTAACTTAATAAAATTTCAAAGTGCAAATAACCAAAATAATTCCAAGAACCATTCTTAATTAAATTGGTTTAGCTTGGTGCAATAACAAAGTTGAGGCAATTTCTCACTTTTAATTTAATCAATTTAAATTAAACTTGAGAATTTGACAAAGTAAGGGGAAGTTGGAAAAATATGAACTTTAATGTTCAAATGAAAATTCCAACATCTAAATTTTGTGAATCCTTGAAAATTATATCTTCCAACATGAAGATAACCAAATTTCTATCACAAAAATTGAAACTTTATGTTTCCAATCAACTCTAAATGATTAAAACAATAAAGTTTAACACAAAATAACATGGAATTTAGTGGTTTTTAAAGTTTCAATCACTTATCACAAATAAAGATTGAATCTTTAACACTTAGGAAGCCTCAAAACAAAAAATTTCACACTAAAAAGCAATTAGTTTGCAATTATGTGAAAATAAATCAACCTTTAAGCATCAAATACTACCAAGTAAGTGTGCTTTAAGGGGACTTAAAAATGACAAAAATAATGCAAATAATCAACCACATAATCAACAAGTTATGCAATTAATTTCAAGGTTAGAAAAGACTTAAAACTTTTCGTCAAAAACGAAAAATCCCTGTAAAAAGGCATTTCTGGTCAGAATTTGGCTAAAATCACAGTTCTAAAGGGGAAAAACCTTTCCAGAACACCTTTTCCACCCAAAATTCACTATTTTTGGGCGAAAATCTGGGTTCTGGGCCAAATTCGACATTATAAACGGGATTAAAATAAATAAAACCGAGCTACTAATCTAATTAGCAACTTAAACCAGAAAAATAAGCCAAAATAAACCTTGAAAAACATGATTATAAAAATAAACGAGCGGGGCTCCGATACCGCTGTTGGGGTTTGGTGAGTCCGACTCACCGCGGAAACAACCCCGACCCAAGGAACCACTCGTAATTAATAAAACCATAAAGCATAAATAAATAAGCACAAGAAAAGGAAGAACGAATCATACCCTTGAAACGAGCTTCGCCCTCTCAAAACGGGCTCTTACTTGAAAGCCTTGAGCACCGCAAATGTCGTGCCTCCAACGGTATCCACTCACAAAGGACGAACACGACTTTTTAGGTCCGCTACCTTGGAGTTAGCAAGGTCCGACCAAAACCCAAGTGTTAATGGAGTTTAAGAGTTTTTCCAAAATATGGAATGCTCTTTCTAACTCCCACTCAAGCACTTTACTCCAAATCCCAATGTTGGTATTTATAGAGGAAAGTATGAGTGGGAATTTCTATCCCATCAATGTGGGATTCATGAAATTCTACAAATTAATTTAAAGCTAAATTAAATTAAATATATAAGCAAGTAATAAATCTACAAGTGTCCTAGTCATATGTAAAGAGGAGTATGGACCACTTGGAGAGGAGGGGATCATACTTGCTCCCTACTCCTTCCTCTCCTTGTGACACTTGTCCACACCAAAAATCAAGCATACTTACTAGCTTCCCCTTTCTACCCGACCTAGGCCCACGGCCCAGCTAGCCTCGCACCGTGTGGGCTGCTAGCTGCTGCCAACTCGACCCAGCACGCCCACACACATCAGTGCGAGCTGCTGATGCCGAGGGCGCTGCTAGCTAGCCACGTACATGTGCGGGCTGCTAGCAGCAGCGCACGCCAGCACGCCACGCACTACTTGCGGGCTGCTGGCCGTGCCATGGTGCTGGCTGCTAGCTCGGCTAATCCCTTAGCACTCGGGATTCCGATGCTAGGGGTATTTTGGTCATTGTTGATTTATTACTAATTTGTCGTCTCGTATTTTTATTATTTTTGACTCGACTTCCGACGCTTGGTTTCGACGCTCTAAGCTCGAATTTCTGACGTCTAAATATTTAACACTCGGGCGACGAATTAATTTCTTCCGAATTAATTCGTCGAGTCGGTTCGTATATTTTGCTTGGGTGTGACCCTAAGGGTTCAGTCAAGATTAAGCTGTAATATTAATTATATTAATATTACTGATCGGAAGCGGCCTCCACCCAGGCATTCCGATCACTTGACCTTACTGAATATATTAGCTTTCTAATAATTTTGAACCCGCTATCAGAATAATACACTTGTTCGAAGGACACCATTCCTTTCAAAGGGTTCCTAAGGGAAAGATGATATGGCTATGTATGTGTGAGTAAAGTGTGTGAATGTGATACTAAGGCTGGCTGCAAAGGTTATGGTGATGGAAATATATGTGTGAAGAGTCAAAGATGATGACTCTTTAGGCTGGGTAGGCTAAACGATGAGGGTTCAAGCCCCCAAGTCTAGCTCTAGATGGATAGGGTCATAGGATTAAGCATTGGATATTCTTTGACTCGATCATGCATATGAATGTGGTCGCACCTCAATGTGAGGTTGCCTACGTATCTGTTAGGAATCGGGCCGAACATAGCTCTAACCGAACTTTGCACAAGTGTATGTACACCTCAAAGAGGTCTTTCAAGAGTTGCTATGTGGTTAAGCTGATGGTTTAAGGAAGAAAGGGGTAAAAGGCTCTACACCCGAAAGAAGCCCCCAAGATGTGTACTTGTGAATTTGAAAATTTTGAATTTTGCAAGTTTATTTTCAATAATTTTTTTTTTTGTTTTTGCTTTTATTATTTTTTTTTCATTCTTTTGAATCAATGTAGGCAATCTCAGATCATGCAGTCCATCACTCACTTAGCATTCATGTTTCTCAGGCACGGTACCAAGCACTCGATAAGAGACGCAATTCGAGACGTGTTCGTATCAAAGACATTGGAACACTTGCCTTTAGACATTGTTTTATTGTTTCTTTGTTGTTCTTTTTTATTTGCTTTTTTTTTACTTGCTTTTTGAATGTTATACGATTACACATCTTCAAATCCCATGGTTAAGTGAATGTGGGTTGAAGAAATGAAGGCCAAAATTTAGACGAGGCTCAAAGTGGTTAATGAAGAAATGGAATGTGATTGAATGGTTAACAGGGAATGACAGAGTTGCAAAGGTGCCTCAAGTCATTGGTGTACCTTGTGTTTAGTTTGTTAATTGAATTTTTTTTTTTTTAGAATGAGTGAATGAAAAATCTATGATTGAGATGTAAAGGAAATTGCTTATTTTATTAATGGAATAAAGGTGAACGAAACACATGAAACATATAAAAATTTGAAATGGAAAACCTATGCTAGACATGAATGGGGGAATGAAGATGAATGATAAAAAAAAAAAAAAAAAAAAAAAAAAAAAAAAGAAATCATGAAATCTTGCACAAAGGATCTGTTGTGTTCATTACTTCTTGCCGCCTGAAGGGACAGGAAGTTTGTTTGCATCCACCAAGTCTTGAATGACGTCTTTCAAATTCCAACATTGCTCTGAAGTGTGGCCCCTTCCTTGATGGTACTTGCAATGGGCATTGGGATTCCATTTGGCGCTCCTTTCTTCAGGTTTTGGCTCTGGAAATGGCCCAATAGGTGTGATCAAGCCTTGACCGTAAAGGCGATCAAAGGCCGCATCATAAGTCATTCCTAAAGGAGTGTAAGTTCTTTTTTTCTTGGGCAATGGAGCATCAAGAGCTAACACTTCATTGAGATCTATTGTTGGTAATATTTTCGTGCTTAGAAGACAAAGAAGAAGGATGGTCGTTCTTCTTGTTTTTCCAAGTGTTATTATTGTTACTACCGGCAGTCTTTATTAGCTCATCCTCGATATTGATGTCAATGTCGTATACAGCTTCAAAAGTGTTCAATGGAAGAAATTTGAGACGTTCCCTATATTTGTAAGTCATATTTTGAATAAAGAGGCGAACCATCTCTCTTTCTTTGGGAGGATCTACCAAGAGTGAAGTTTTTTCCCTCCACCTGTTCAGGTAAGCGGTGAAGCCTTCATTCTCTTTCTGTTTGATAATGGAGAGTTCACGCTCAGAAGTTTTAGTTTGAATGTTACACTTGTAACGATTCATGAAACTGTCGGTGACATCTTGCCAAGTCACAGTACGCTTGGCATCTAGGGAATAAAACCATTGTTGGAAAGCATGTTCTAAGGAGAGAGGGAACACCATAGGGAAGAGTGTTACGTCCAATCCCTTAAGAGCCATGGTTGCAGAGAATGCCTTCAAATGGAATATTGGATTGTCAGTAGGCTTGAACTTTGGAATATCAGCAGTGGAGAACTAACTTTTCAGGGAGTCTGTCCTTCACATCCAAAGGAGTGGGAGGCCGTTCCACATAGGTGAAATCCTCATAAATCTTACTCATTTGCTCTTTGATCTTGTCCATTGCAGCCGCAGTAACATTGTTTTTCTCTACTGTGTTGACTCTGGTAGTGAATGCTTGTAACATGTTAGACGTTGTCTCAATGGACTTGTTAATGTTCTCAATATCTTCCTTAGTGGCTATACTGAAAGTAGTTTGAAGGTGATGAGTGATGTGGAGATGGCAAAGTTCTCTTTAAACGCCTCTTAGGTCTAAGAGGTTGATGTAGTAATGACTCGAATCGTACCAATCTACCCCTGCTCCTTGACCAAGTGCTGTGAAATAAAACAACCGCACTTAATTGTTTGACACATTGCTCAAGATAAGAAAAAAAAGTCATTTGAAAATAGGTGAGAACAACTCCGATCCACTCATCTTTTATTATGACGGAAATGGGGGTGCATGAACCTTATATACGATCATAAACGACATGGTGTATGAATCAAGTCAAAAATATAAAGAAAGTGTGTGGACTATACTTGACTCGTGAGTGATTAAGTGATGTTATAAGACTCGTGGTATGATCGTATGGCTAGACATGTGAACAGTAACAAAAATGACTGATGCGAGGACCAAATTAACACGGAAGACTAAAAAAAAGCTGACTGGACTTATTTCCTGATCACCGTGACACGGCAAACTGTACCGTGTCACGGTACAAGCTGCCGTGACGCGGTGATCATTTCCATTTTTTTTTTTGCTGGGAATCCACCGTGCCACGGTGGAAACTGCCGTGACATGGTGAACTTTCCCGTGGCACGGTGGATGCTGACGTGAATCGAAATTTTTTATTTTTTTTGCGCTAATTACTAAGTGAGTACAGTCCATTGGCAATCGTTAGTCATAAAATAATCCATCATAGACAAAGAAAGATTGTTAGGGTTAGGATCAAAACTACCAAACATAAAACGCGTAGGCACAATGATGCAAAGAATAGTTCGCAACCTAAGGTCAAGTTCTATGTTCGACTATGGTCAGGTTTATTTGGTGTCAATAGGGTACCATGGTTAAGAGTTTGGACGCGTTAGGAAGGCAGCCTCCCTTGAGGGTGTATGCCAACAGGCGGCTCCGCGAGTTCGTGATGAAATCGAACCCAACTCCATGGTTTAGGTGGATTTAATAACTCGGATGAACCCTTATTGCCATGAGCGTTTTTGGGTTGATAGAGCTTAAATCCCCCAGGGCTAAGACGCATGTAGAACACACACATTTTTTCAGAAAAATCGAAGGAAGTTGACTTTGAGAAGATAAAACAAGTCACGGGACTGATTTTAGGACTGCCGTGACACGGTAGAGAGCACCGTGACACGGCAGATTCTGCCGTGGCACGGCAGTCAGAAAATCTGACAAGTGCCCTGTTTTCATTCGTACGCAATCAAGTTATTCAATTTTTTCTACGGGACAGACCTAAATGCGACGTTAAAACGTCTATGCTTATGCAACAATGCCAAATTAATCACAGGAATATTTTTCAAGAATCTTTCAAGTCTCATCCACTCATCTTAATTAAATACCGATCACTCAAATCGATAAATAACCAAGAATCCTCCCCAGTGTAGTTGCCAAATTGTAGGCGTCGTTCGAAGTGCGCCTACGTTAAAGCATGTGTGAATATGCTTGGCACTCATAGGAAGTGGGAATTGACATAATACGATTAGAGACATGGAAAGTAGGGAGCCGCCAACAAGTTTTTTAAGGAACTTGTAAACTGTTCATGAATCATTTAAGGCAACCACGAATAAGGGACAACGAAGGCAACAACGATTGACCCGTGAAGGTTAAACCCCATTCATAATCCATGAGATTACTAACTCCATATGGTTCGGAACCACGAAAAGAGGATCGGGGATGATGGTACGAAGTGCGTCATGGAGTCACATTCGCCCGTATTGGCCTCTACTCGTTTCTTATAGTGAAAAGTGATTCCTGCGATCTCAAAGGCATGCAAATAAAATATTCAATTTGCTCCAAACTATTATTAGGCTAAATTTGGTTGAATATTAATGCAACATATAATTCTATAATATTAATTAGTGATCACTTTAATGAATAATAAGATTAAAAAGGAACCTAAACCGGTCGTCCAAATTATCTTATTAGGCATGATTTTCAATTACATATTCCCTTTAAACATGCAATATAGTGATCATAATAACAATAGAATAAACATTAATATTGGAAGCAATTTAACAATAATAGCGTTAGTCAAATCAAATATAAAATAACCCTAATCATGATACTAGCAATATTAAAATAAAATAAGAGTAATTAAATTAATTACACATTCCGCACGTTCCTTTAAATTGCTACATCATGAATAAATTGTTATTAACTTCAATAAAAAAAATATAAAGTAAATGAAAATTAAATTAAATTAAATAAAATGTAGAGTTGATTTGGTCCAAACCCTCAGTTATTTGTACCTTTCACGCCTTGGTTTAAGGACGGAACCTCGGGTTAAGTATGGACTCCTTGGAGCGCTTAGGGGAACTATTATGGAAGAATAAGGAGGCTAGAAATTAGGTTAAAGAGGGAGAAGAGAATGATTTTTGGTGTAAGGTGAGAGAGAATGATTATAAGTGTCCCTAACTGTAGAGAGGAGGGGGGTATTTACAGGGAAAATGAGTAGGAAACACACGAAACCGTAAAAAATGGATAAAAAACCTAAAAACCCTACCGTAACACGGCAGATTTCACCGCGACACGGTAGAACCTATCGTGACACGGGGGAAACTTGTGTTACGCGGGGAACTGTTGTGTGACACGGGGGGTTTGCGAGTGAAAAAATAACGCGGATAAAACATAGGAAATACGGAACCTTAAAAAGAGGATAAAAACCCTAAAAAAGTTTACTGCTACACGGATCTACCGCGACACGACAGATTCTACCGTGTCACGGGGGAAATTAGTGTGACGCGGGACATATTTGACCTACGAGAAGTGACAACGCGTGAAGGTTTTACGCGGAAAAGACACGAGAAAATCCCGTGTACCGCGACACGGCAAAGAATACCGCGACACGGAAATGCCCACCGCGACACGGCAAAGTCCACCGCGGCTCGGTAAACTACACCGTGTCACGGTGGAATAAGCATGCGAAAATGGCGCGGAAAAGCACCGTGTCACGCTATGTGTATCGCAACACGGTACAGACTTCCGTGACACGGTACAAAGCCCTGTGCCACGTCACTCTCTCCCGCGACGTAGCAGTTATGCTGTTTGCGCGATAGTTCCAGTTTTTTACCCGTTTTTAAAATCATCATAACTTTTGATCCGTAACTCGGAATACGGCATATATTATATCATTGGAAATCTTATCAAGTCTACTTTCCAACCCAATTAGAATCAGGTCAAAATGATTTTATATTTAAAGATATGGCTGTTTTAGTGGAAGGGTGTCGGTTTTGGGCCGAGTTTAGTATTTTGCTCATATCTTTTTCGTTATAGCTCGGAATTGGGCTTATGATATGTGGTTGGAAATCTTATTTCAAGGCGTATTCAACCAAATAATAATTGGATCAAAATTATATATCCATAAAATCAGTTTCTCTCGGTTTTGCGATGTGGACACGAAAAGTGGATAACAAGCTATGGTTTAGGGAAATGAGCTAGGAAATGGATTAGTTCATGAAATATATTGGATAGAACATGGATTTAACCACCCCAAAGATTAAATACTCAACCTGACTAATAATGGCGGTGAAAGGTGTTCATCATCAGGTTTGGTTTTGGGGAGACATTTTTAGGTGTCTACACCTTCGGTAAAGGTTATCACTACCCCTGCCCCCGAACTATTTACGATGGAGGATCCATCCGTAAAAACGGTCTAGATTTTCTTTTCTTCATCTAGTGTTTCCTGGTACGAGCATTCGGCCAGGAAATCTGGTAGAGCTTGAACCTTGATGGCTGCTCTCGGTTGGTTGCTGATGCTGAACTCGGTGAGCTCTAATGACCACTTGGCTAGCCTACCAGATTTTTCAAATTTGCTGAGGAATTTTTCTAGCGCCTGATCAATTAAGACCACTATTTGATGGCAATCAAAGTAGGGCCTCAGTTTCGAAGCGGCTACCACTACTGCATAAGCAACTTTTTCGAGTAGGGGGTAGCGAGTCTCGGCATCCGTCAGAGTGTGACTGATGAAGTAGATCGGGTGCTGGACTTTTTCTTTTTCCCTTAGTAGCACTGCACTTATAGTGGTTGGGATGACTGCCACGTACAAGTATAGGGTTTCTCCTTCAGCTGGACAAGCCAGCGTTGGGAGTTGAGCCAGGTGCTCTCGGAGCTGCTTAAAGGCTTCTTTTTGCTCATCTTCCCAAATGAGCTCTTTGGTTTTTGTGAGTTTAAGGGATTTGAAGAAGGGCAGTCCCTTGTCCGAAGCTCTGGAGATGAACCTTGAAAAAGCAGCCATTCTTCCGGTGAGCCGCTGAACGTCCCTCTTTGTTTTCAGCTCGGGAAGATCAGGCGTTGCTTGCACCTTTGCGAGATTGGCGTCAATCCCTATTTTGCTGACCACGAAGCCGAGGAATTTCTCGGACTTAACGCCAAAGACACACTTCTTCGGATTCATCTTCATTTGGTGCTTCCTTAAGGTGGCAAAGGTTTCGGCCAAGTTTGTAACATGGTCTTTATCTTCTTTGCTTTTGACTATAGAATCTTCAACATAGACCTCCATGTTTCAGCCTTTTGATCTGCGAAGACCTGATACACCAGCCTTTGATATGTTGCCCTCGCATTTTTCAATCCGAAGGGCATCATTTTGTAATTGTACATCCCGACACTCGTGACGAATGTCGTCTTTGCTCGGTCATCGGGGTGCATGAAGATTTGATGATACCCTGATAATGCGTCCATGAAACTAAGCAAAGCATGCCCATTTGTCGAATCGACCAGCTAATCGATCTTCGGCAAGGGGTAAAAGTGTTTCCGACAAGCCCTATTTAGGTCCATGAAGTCAACGCACATTCTCCAGGTGTCATTTGCCTTCTGAACCATCACCACATTAGCCAGCCACTCTGTATACTGAAAGGGTTCGATGAAGCCTGCATCCAACAACTTTTTTACTTTGGTTGCGATGTCTCGGTTCTTGCTTGTAGAGTGATTCCGCTTCTTTTGCTTAACGGGCCGACACGAGGGGGTAGACGTTAAGCTTTTGGGAGATGAAGTTCAGATCAATCCCGAGCATGTCAGCTGCCGAGAAAGCGAACACATCTTCGCAATCTGGCCTATAGTCGATATCAACGAGCTTTCTAGAATTTTTCTTTGGTTGGCCCTCTAAGTCATTTGGCTCAGATGAAGGACCAGCCTTTTCTTTCCCTGGCGATTTTTCTTTTGCCAGGGAACCTTGGGCCGAAGCACTTAGGCCTTTTGGCTTCTTTGTACTTCGTTCCATTTCTTTTTCTTTCTCCTCCTCATCCTCATCGTCGTCGTCCTCAGAGCGACTTGTGGATGGCTTGAGGTAGTTGCATCTTTGGGCTTCCTTTTGGCTTCCTTCAATTCTTTTAGGGTAGTCGGCGTCTGAAACGTAGATCATGATTTGATGGTACATGGATACTACCCCTTGAATTTCATGAATCATAGGTCTCCCCATGATCACGTTGTATACAGATGGAGCGTCGATGACCAAAAATTCGGCCATGACCGCTGCTTCATCGCGACCGATGGTGATGGGAAGAGTGATTTTCCCGTCGGGGAAAGTTGAAGAACCGTTGAATCCGGATACCGGGTAGGGTACAGGAGTGAGGTGCTTTGTCTTCAGCTTAATCTAGTTGTAGGCCTTTCGGAACAAAATATTTGTCCCGCAACCACTGGCGACGAGGGTTCGCCAAACGTTGTGGTTGGCCACCGTGGTGACGATCACCAACGGATCCTCATGAGGGTATGTCACCCCCGGGCATTCGGCGGCTGTGAACGTCATGTTCGGCACCGGCGACTGAGGAGGCTGAATGTCAGCATTGTTCACCTCGTCGATCAGTGCCCTAAGGTGACGTTTTCGCTCCCCCCGAGAACATATCCCCCCTGAAATGGCCAAAATCGGAGGGTACATCTCCTTTTCTGGTGCATTGTTCTTCCGGGGGAAGTCTAGTTCTTGCCGAGAATCTTTCTCGGTCTTCTCAGCTCTTTTTTCCTCGCCGTGATCCGCAAGGTATTTTTTCAAGTAGCCTTTTCGGACCATATCCTCGATCTGGTCCTTCAGCTGGATACATTCCTCGTTGTTATGTCCAGGAGACTCATGGAACTCACACCATCAGTCTTTATTTTTCTTCTAATACCACCGGGGAAGTGGTCTTGGCTTTTTATACTTATGCTCGTCCTTAGTCACGCTGTAAATTTTTGCGCGGGGAAGGGCGAGCGGAGTGTATGTTTCGAATCTACCCGTGTGCGAGGCAGATTTGTCCTTTTTCGGCTCGGCGGCTGAAGATGATTCGGAGGCTTTCCCCTTTCCTTTCTTATGGCCTTGGCCTTCGAACAATTGTTGTTTTTGTTTTTCAGTCCCTGTTTGGGGATGGGTTTTTGTCTTGTTCCACTCTTCGGCTCGGGTGAATTTATCTGAAGCGTTAAGAGCTTCCTCTAGGGTCCGCGGGGATGCATGACCATGAAGTCAAGGAACTGTCCAGTCCGTACGCCGTGTTGTAAAGAAAAAACAGCCAACCCTTGGTCCAGGCTTGTGATGCTAGACGACTCGTTGCTGAAGCGAGTCAAGTAGTCTCGGAGACTTTCTGTCTCCCCTTGCTGCAGGCCTATGACCTCTGCAGTTGTCTTCTCTCGACGATTTGCCGTATGAAACTTGCTTTTGAACTTAGTGGACAGATCGTTCCATCCAGTTATCGAACCTTCCTTGACTCCCTTAGAGATCCAAGCTTGCGCGACCCCCTTGAGAGTGGTGGGAAAGTATTTGCACCAAGTCGCTTCGAACCTGGGGTTCAAATGCATGTGCCCCTCATAAGAGGCAATGTGGTCCTTTGGTTCCGAAGTACCATCATAAGTGATATGCGACGGGATTTTGACCATCGACACATGCTCTTCCAAAATCCATTGCTCGAATGGAGAACTGGTAGGAAGCATTACGACCTATCCTTTGTTCCTAGCCATGGGGACCGCGCTCCGCCCTCTCAGAGAGGTAGAAGTGGTTTTCTTCCTCAACCTGGAAATTTTAGGACGAGCCTCAGTACGATTAGGGTAGGAGAGGCGGCTGTGCACACTCGGTTCCCTGGAGCCGAGGTGCTCAAGGACGCTTTGGCGAGCAGTTTCTGGCCATGAGGCTGAGCTACTGCTTTTGTTGTTGTGATAATTTTAGGTTTTGGATTCCCTAATGAAGTGCGAGTTCCTTTTTCTTTCTTGCTTGGTTCTCCAAGTGTCCTCTTCCCATTTATCTTCCAGCTCTTTAAAGGAAGGAGGCTTTCCCCCCTCCCTTTGATCGATTCTCCTTCGCAACTGCCTCGGCTGCTAAGGTGAGCGATCGCGGGGCGGTGGCATGGGATTGGCTTGGGCCTTCATGACTGCCGTTAGGGATGTTCAAAAATACTCGACCCGTTTGACCCGATCCGTTTACCCGCCGACCCGCAAAGTACCCGACGGGTATTTTTGATTTTTTTTCCCTAATTTGCGGGTCGAGTACCCGGCCCGCTAAAATATAAGTTTTGCAGGTCGGGTAATGGGCCGACCTCTGACTGTATCGGGTACCCGTCAAATACCCGGATTTTTTTTTTTTTTAATTTTATTAGCCGGAAGTCCTTTAGGGAATTAGGGTTACTACTCTTTCCTCTTACTCTCTTAGTAGCCGCACACTCACTCTCCCCTCTTCTCTCTCTTCTTTCACTCAGTTAACTCACCCCTCTTCTCTCTCCTCTTCACTCTCAGTCACACTCTCCTCTTCACTCTCAGTCACACTCTCCTTTTCTCTCGCCTCTTTCACTGTCAAACACACACTCTCAAACACTCCCAGGCAATCTCCTTCCTCCCTATCAGGCGACCTCCGTCAATCCCTTTCAGACGACCTCCGTCAATCCCTTTCAGGCGACCTCCGATCCGTCAGACCCTTTCAGGCAACCTCAGATCCGCCGCGCAAGGTTAGTTTATTAATTCTTTGCTCGATTTTTTGGGGTTAATTGCTTAATTTTTTGCTTGTACGTTAATTCTTTTCTTGTTAGTTTATTAATTCTTTGCTCGATTTTTTGGAGTTAATTGTTTAATTCTTTGCTCGATTTTTTGGGGTTAATTGCTTAATTCTTTGCTTGTTAGTTTAGTAATTCTTTGCTCGATTTTTTGGGGTTAATTGCTTAATTCTTTACTTTTTATCCTTTGTGATATTCTACAATTGATTTATGTTTTTGTTTGAATGATTTATCTTGTGTAGGGATTATAGACTTGGTTTTGGAGCAACCAACAATTATCATTGATGAAACTATTGAAGCTTAGGATGTCACAAGTGACAGAATTTATCCCCTCTCCCATTTAGTTTGATTTGTGGCTTTAAGAATATTGTTTGGACTTTATAACGTAATTTATTTGGTTGTTTTGTTTTTATCTATTAAAACGGCAGGTTTAAGGCCATATTATGACTTTTTTTTTTTTGACAAAGACATTTTTTTTTGTAAAACAAACATATATGTTAAAATTTTGGGTACCCGGGGAAGGTACCCGGTAAAAACGGGTACCCGATAAGCGGGTACCCGCTTTTAGGGGGTCGGGTAATGGGCCGCATAAATAACTACCCGCACTTCCGGATACCCCGCACTTCCGGGTACCCGAAAACCCGGGTACCCGGTTATGAGCACCCCTAACTGCCGTGAGGGTTGCCACGACCCGTGCCACCTCTTCCATTGAGGGCCCAGTTACCGGGGTCCTTGGCTGAGAGCGAGAATGGATACTATGAGGGTGACTCTTAGCATCCGAACTACTCGGGTGAAGCGAGCTTGTCCGCGGTCGAGAGTGACGGGACGGAGACGGAGATGTTAATTTCTTCAAAACCCCCCTTTCCAAGCTTACCCTCTCCGGAGACGATCTGTCCGGAGGGGGTGAGCGGGATGGCATGGAAAATGGACCTTTCCTTGCCGCCGCATTGATCGGGTTCCTCCTCGAGGGGGAAGAACCGAACTTATTGGCGTTTTTACCGTTCTTGTTCTTCTTAGCCATTGCTAATGAAAATTGAGTAGAACGATTAAGATTGGATTTTTTTTTTAAGTCTTCCCCACAGACGGCGCCAAATTGTTTTGGGTAAAACAATGGGACCTTCAGCGAGGTCCTTGTTGAAGGGCTGAAGGTTGGGCTCGGTCCAAGTGATGTTGGGCCGAGGGTTTCCTGCACAATAAATACACGTAAACTGGCCTTGGGGGTTGTGCCGAGGAAGGCCTCTCCGATGCCGAAGTCGCCGGTACAGTGTAGAGAGAGAAAGTGCTATGCAAAAGTATTAATTGTTTGAGGCTATTTGTGAATAAATGCAAAGTGCGACAATTAATGGCTTTTATACCTTTGTACTTCCTCCGTTTATAAATACTTGCTCCATTTCTATTTTTTGCACTATTCATTTATCCTCCTTTGACTAATGTTTGTGATTTATACATAAGAAAAAATATAGTCATGTGGGTACTTGTTGGAATCATCTCAATAAATAGATTATTAATCTTCAATTGTTAGAAGTTATACCTATTGATAATTAAAGATATTAGTGATCAAAGATTAGCATCGGCATGCGTGTCCAAGAGAAATGGAGCAAGTATTTAAAAACGGAGGGAGTACATGAGAAGAAATGGGCTTGAAACCAAGTGGGCTTGTCACGTTGACTGGACCCTTGACTTGACTTGGCATAGATTGGAAAGTTGAACCTTTGACCTTGGGCTTATAATTGAATAATTTATGGACCGGCCCAATTGAGACATAAATTGGACCCAAACATAATATATGATTTTCATTATCTTTTTTTTCTTTAACAATCAATGTAAAACCATCAAACGTAACCTTCTTTCGGGAGCAGAGAGACTAGAGATAATTAGTTATCTAATAGTGGCGCGGGACGCTGGTAAGCAACATGCTTTATTTTAATTTGTTACTCGTATAGTCGTATTTACTACATACGTATAAAATTTTGTGCCTGAGCTTAAATCTGAGTGCTCTCTACGGTGGGTATGTAGTGTTGAAAATATTCTGAAAATCTGATGTACAATTACCATTCTTTTGGAGGCTTAGAGGTTAGGTCAACATCTCTTCATATCATCTGCCACTGCTTTTGTTAACCATCAGAATGGAAATAATTATCAGTTTTTCACTTTTTCTGTGCACATGCAAACTATCATCAGCAAAATGGGTTCCTCCACTGGATATATGTTTTAGATGGAGGGTCCACAAACAAGTTTTCTTACCCTATAATAATAAAAATACTCTATACTAGCCAAACAATACGGGTGATAAGCTAATTGATTTGTTTTAATCCTGTCTAGTTAAAGGAACTTGCTAACGAATGTCCCTAGGATAGCATTGACAATATTTTCTAATAAAAGTGGTATTAATTTGGAAATGTATGTTAAAATCACACGTCGATCAGTATATTAATGTTCATTTTAGTCTAATTTTTACTTTTATTTATCTTGTCCAACGCTCCCGGACAATTCCATCTTATCATTAAGATTAAAAAAAAAATTATCATCAAATAAGTAGAGGATTCATTAAATTCGTATTAACTTGTACATTTTAAGTATATTATATAAATTTAACAATGCGTAAACGCAATAAAAATCTAATCAGAAATAAATTGATCGGGTCTGATGATCATATGATTTATGAAATGAAAAAAATAATTACTTTAATAAGTTAAGTTGAGCATGACCTTAGTCATATTAATTCTTGATTCAATGCAAGTTAGCTATAAAAGTCAAAATTGGATGAGTTATTTTGACTAGGTCAATTGACTTCAATTTGATCACTTATTACACAAATAAAAATACTCCAATCAGTGGTAAGTAGACTACATGACAAAGGCAGATAGGTAGTGATTAATGAAGATTGGATTTAAATAATAATACAGACTAATAAGCTGAAAAAGACCAACTTCCTAACTTGTTTTATACCATCAATTCGATTGATACCAGCACTGCAGGAAGGTGACTTGATTAGAAGGTTTTTGGCATTTGGCATTTGTAAAGATTAAAAGAACTACTTTAAATAATTAATGGTTTTGGTGAACTCTAATAAACTACTGACTAATGGTCCACTTACTTTGATAACTTCACATTGTTATTAATTGTCACTTTTAACATTAGTTACCTTAGCTTGGACCCATTAATTAGTCGGTTGTTCTTAAGAGGTGACTATATCAAATCAACATCCAACGTGGCAACGTGTGAGTTCCATCTTTATAGGAATAACCAAACCGTCCACCCGAACTGAAGGCGCCACTAACAACTTTACATACGAGTATACGACTTTCATTTCATATTATTTGCAATGATTTGACATGAATTAGAGAGGAAAAATATTTAATCGTTATAAATAATATGAAACGGAGGTAATATATTTCTTGTCAGTATAAATATATATACTTCATTTGTCCCCTTTTTTTAATCCGTATTGTTTATACTCCCTCCGTCTTTTAATAAGTGTTACCATATGATTAAACACGCATGTTGAGATACAACTTTGATCATTAATTTATTTAATCATATGGTAATAAAATTATAGAAAATTTGATATTATGAGAGTATACATTATATCGAATCCAACAATGTATTATAAAATAACATTTGTTTTTTTATATATTAGTAAATTAATCAAGTCAAACTCATTATGTATATAGTGAAAAAAAGTCAAAGTGTAACACTTACTAAATACAAAGGGAGGATTCTTTATTGGAAAATTTGATTTAAATAATCCAACCTTTGACGTATTTATTTTTAATAATACAACCTTTTGATTATTCCTCAATAATCCAAGCTTTGGGGAGTGTCTTTGATTATCAGGCCAAGGTGACCTGCAACCTGTTTCTCACGTAATTTTTTTTTTCATTTCATTTTAAATTTTTTTGACAAAATAAAAATTAAAAAAAAAATAAAAACCAGCCACCCACCTCTCTGCCGCCCTTCCCACTCTCTTTTTCCAGTTTCCGACCACCGCCACCTTTACCCCCCCCCCTGCCGACCCTCCCCCTCCCCTCACCCTAGCGCAGCTGCTGCCCCTCCATCTCCCTTCTGCACTGCTGCCCTCCATCTCCCTTGTTCAGTTACCGACTACCCTCGAAATCCACCCCAATTCCCTAAAATCCAGAACCTAAAACACCGAAAACCTAGAAATCGAAAAAGGGTTCTGCTATTCAAGAGGGCGAGCTGAGATTTCGGTGTCAAGAGAGGGTAGGCAGCGACCGGAAATTGAGAACGAAGAGAGAGAAATTGAGGACGATGAAGGGCGGATGGCGGTGCGTGGTCAGTCATGGGTGGTTGGGTGGAGGGGATCGGGGAGAGTGAAGGGAAGGAGGGAGGAAGGAAAGAGAAAGGAAGTAAGAAGGAAGGAGGAATGAATGAGCTGCTGCGTGCTGGTAATTATGGAGGAGAAGGAAGGAGGTGGGGTGCTCCGTGCTCTGCAATTGGAAGGACCCACTGTGGGAGGTCGGATTTTGGAGGGGAGGGATGGTGTCGTGCATGGTGGTGGTTGGATTTTGGAGGGGAAGAAGTGGTGGTGGTCGATTTTTGGAGGGTAAGCGATGGTGGTGGTGGTGCTGTCATGGAGGTTTGAAAGGAAGAAGGAGGGGGAAAGAAAGGGAATTTTAAAAAAAAAAAAATTAAAATATTTATTAGATAAATGACAATCCGACACGTGGAAGGTGACCTGCACTTTTAGGTTAAGTGACTTGCTAGGCCTGATAATCTAATACACCCCCTAAAGCTTGGATTATTGTAGAATAATTAAAATGTTGGATTATTAAAAATAAATACGTCAAAGGTTGGATTATTTAAATCAAATTTTCCTTCTTTATTAGAGTATTCTA